>NC_091685.1:47974090-48274318 GCF_041296265.1 Equus caballus
ACTCTTGTGTCGTCCATTCTATGGGTTTAGACAAATGTGTAATGACACGTGTCCTCCATTTGTAGCATCATACAGAGCGGTTTCCTTGCCCTCAAAGCCCTCTGGGCTCCACCTCCTCATCCGCTCTCCCCACCCCAGCAACCACTGATCGTTTTTTCTTTTTTTTTTTTATTGTGGCAAAATGCGCATTAACATAAAATTTATCACCACCATCCATCCCCATGACTCTTTTCATCTCGTAAAACTGAAAATCTGTACATGGACTCTCCATTCGCCCTTCCTCCCATTCGCTGGCAACCAGCATCCTAGTTTCTTTCTCTATGAATTTGACTACTCTAAGTGCCTCCTGAAAGTGGAATGACAGTGTTTGTCCTTTTGTGACTGGTTTATCACTCAGCAGAATGTGCTCAAGATTCATCCATACTATAGCGTGTGACAGAATTTCCTTCCTTTTTAAGCCTGAATAATATTCCATTGTATGTTTATGCTATACTTTGTTTATCTGTTTATCCATCATTGGACACTTGGGTTGCTTCCATGTTTTAGCTACCATGAATAATGGTGCTATGAACATGGATGTGCAAATATCTCGTTAAGAAAGTGCTTTTGATTTTTTTGGGTATATACACAGAAGTGGATTTGCTAGATCATATTGTAATTCTATTTTTTATTTTTGGGGGGAACCTCCATACTGTCTTCCACAGTAGCTGTACCATTTTATGTTTCCACCAACAGAGCACAAAAGTTCCAATTTCTCCACATCCTTCCCAACACTTGTTTTCTGTTCTTTTGATAGCAGGCATCCTAATGAATGTGAATTGTATCTCATTGTAGTTTTGATGTGCATTTCCCTAACGATTACTGATGCTGAGCATCTCCTCATGTGCTTCTTGGCCACGGTCTGTCTTCTTTGGAGAAATGTCTATTCAAGTCCTTTGCCCATTTTTGAGTCCAGTTGTTGTGTTTTTTGTTGTTGAATTTTAGGAGTTCTTTACACATTCTGGGTATTAATCCCTTATCAGATGTATGATTTGCAAATATTTCTCCCATTCTGTGGGTTGCCTTTTTACTCTGTAGATAGTGTCTTTGTGTGTGTGTGTGTGTGTGTAAGGAAGATTGGCCCTGAGCTAACATCTGTGCCAATCTTCCTCTGTTTTATGTGGGATGCTGCCACAGTGTGGCTTGATGAGCAGTGCCAGGTCTGCGCCTGGGATCCGAACCTGCAAACCCCGGGCAGCCAAAGCAAAGAGCACACACCTAAATGTATAAAGCAATTATTAACAGATGTAAAAGGAGAAATAGACAGTAACACAATAATAGTAGGGGACTTTGGCACTCCACTTACACCAATGGATAGATCATCCAAATAGAAGATCAATAAGGAAACATTGGCCATAAATGACATATTACACCAGATGGACTAGTAGATATGTACAGAACATTCCACCCAAAAACCAGAGAATACACGTTCTTTTCAAATGCACATGGAACATTCTCCAGGATTGGTCACTTATTAGGCCACAAAACAAGTCTCAATAAATTTAAGAAGATTTAAATAATAATACCAAGCGTCTTTTCTAACCACAGAGGTATGAAACTAGAGATCAACTACAGGAAGAAAATCAGAAAAGCCACTAATATGTGGAGATTAAACAAAATGCTACTGAAAAACAACTGGGTCAATGAAGAAATCAAAGCAGAAATCAATAAATACCTGGAGACAAAGTGGAGCGTGCAAACTTAACCACGATGCCATGGGGATGGCCCCTAGATAATATCTTTTGATGTACAAAATTTTTCAATTTTCATCAAGTCCAATTTGTCTAGTTTATCTTTTGTTGCCTGTGCCGTTGGTGTCATATCCAAGAAATCACTGCCAAAGCCAATGTTGTGAAGCTTTTGTCTTATGTTTCTCTGAGAGTTTTATTGCCTTAGGTCTTATGTTTAGATCCTTGATCCATTTTGAGTTAACTTTTGTATATTGTGTTAGTTGAGGGTTCAACTTCATTCTGTTGAACATGAATATCCAGTTTTCCCAGCGCCATTTGTTGAAAAGACTGTGCTTTCTCCTTTGAATGGTCTTGGAACCCTTGTCGAAAATCATTTGACCACATATGTGAGGGTTTATTTGTGGGCTCTCTAGTCTACTCCATTTGTCTATATGTCTGTCTTTATGCCAACACCACCCTGTCTCAGTAACTGTATCTTTATAGTAAGTTGTTTTTTTTTTTTTTGAGGAAGATTAGCCCTGAGCTAACATCTGCTGCCAATCTTCCTCTTTTTGCTGAGGAAGACTGGCCCTGAGCTAACATCCATGCCCACCTTCCTCTGCTTTATACATGGGACACCTACCACAGCATGGCTTGCCAAGCGGTGCCATGTCCACACCCAGAATCTGAACCGGCGAACCCGGGGCTGCCGAAGCAGAATGTGCGCACTTAGCCACTGCACCACTGGGCCGGCCCCTATAGTAAGTTTTGAAATCTGGAAGTGTGAATCTTCTAGCTTTGTTCTTCTTTTTCAAGATTTTTTTGGCTATTCTGGGTCCTTTGAGATTCCATGTGAACTTTAGGATGGGTTTTTCTATTTCCATGAAAACGTCATTGGGATTTTGATGGGGATTGCGTTGAATCTAGCCTGCTTGGGTAATATTGACCCCTTAACAATGGTAAGTCTTCCAATCCGTGAACATGAGGTGTGTGTCATTTATTTGTATCTCCTTTTATTTCTTTCAGCAATGTTTTGTAGTTTTCGTTGTACAAGTCTTTCACCTCCTTGGTTAAGTTAATTCCTAAGAATTTTATTCTTTTTTGCTGTTGTCAATGGGATTGTTTTTAGAATTTCCTTTTCCGATTGTTCATTGTTCATGTATAGAAATGCAACTTATTTTTTTTGTGTTGACTTTGTATCTTGCTACTTTGCTGAGTTTGTTTACTAGATCTAATTGCTTTTTTGTGGAGTCTTTAGGATTTTCTATATATAAGATCATGTCGTCTACAAACGGAGAGAATTTTACTTCTTCCTTTCCAATTTGGATCCTTTTTATTTATTTTTCTTGCCTAATTGCTCTGGCTAGAACTTCCAGCTCTAGGCGTAATAGAAGTGGTGAAAGCAGGCATCCTTGTCTTGTACTTGATCTTAGAGGAAAAGCCTTCAGTCTTTCACCATTGAGTATTTGATGTTTTCTGTGGGGTTTTTTTATATATGGCTTTTGTCATGTGGACGTAGTTTCCTTCCATTCCTATTTTGTTGAGTGTTTTTTCATGAAAGAGCGTTGAATTTTGTCAGATGCTTTCTCTGAGTCAATTGAGATGATTATGTGGGGGTTTTTTCCTGCATTTTGTTTATGTGACATATTACATTGATTGATTTTTATATGTTCAACCATCTTTGCATTCCAGGAAGGCATCTCTCTTGGTCATATTGTATATTCCTTTTTTAAAATTTTATTTTGTTTTATTTTTTTAAGAAGATTAGCCCTGAGCTAACACCCGCCACCAATCCTCTTCTTTTTTGCTGAGGAAGACTGGCCCTAAGCTAAGATCTGTGTGCATCTTCCTCTGTTTTTTACATAGGATGCCTGCCACAGCATGGCTCAATAGGCAGTGTGTGTGTGTCCACACCTGGGATCCAAACCAGTGAACCCTGGCCACCAAAGTGGAACATGCGAACTTAACCACTACACCACGAGGCCGGCCCCTGTATGTTGCTTTTAATATGCTGCTGAATTTGGTTCGCTAATGTTTTGTTGAGGAGTTTACATCAATGTTCTTGAGGGATATTGGTCTGTAGTTTTCTTTTCCAGTGGTGTGTTTGTCTGGCTTTGTTATCAGAGTAATGCTGGCCTCATAGAATGAGTTGGGAAGTGTTCCCTACCTCAAACTCTGGGAAAAGTTTGAGCAGAATTGGTGTTAGCTCTTGAAATGTTTGGTAGAATTCAGTGAAGCTGTGAGGTCCAGGGCTTTTTTTAGTGGAGAGATTTTTGATTCCTGATTCCATCTCCTTACCAGTTACAGGTCTGTTCAGACTGTCTATTTCTTTGTGATTTAGTCTTGGTAGGTTTTGTGTTTCTAGGAATTTGCCCGTTTCATCTAGGTTTCCCAATTTTTTGGTGTACGATTGCTTATAGTACAGTCTTACTGTCCTTATTTCTGTAGAATTGGTAGTAATGTCCCCACTTTAATTTCTGATTTTAGTAATCTGAGTCTTCTTTCTTTTTCGCTTAGTCCAGCTAGCTAAAGGTCTGTCACTTTTGTTGATCTTTTCAAAGAACCAACTTTTGGTTTCATTGATTTTTCTGTATTGTTTTTCTATACTCTGTTTTGTTTATCTCTGCTCTAATCTTTAATATTTCCTTCCTTCTGCTACCTTTGGGTTAAGTTCGTTCTTTTTCTAGTTCCTTAAGTTACAAAGATAGTTTGATTTGAGATCTTTCTTGGTTTTTTTTTAAAGATTTTATTTTTTTCCTTTTTTCTCCCCAAAGCCCTCCGGTACATAGGTGTATGTTCTTCGTTGTGGGTCCTTCTAGTTGTGGCATGTGGGACACTACCTCAGCATGGCTTGATGAGCAGTACCATGTCCGCGCCCAGGATTTGAACCAACGAAACACTGGGCTGCCGGCAGCGGAGTATGCGAACTTAACCACTCGGCCACGGGGCCAGCTCCATCTTTCTTGTTTTTTAATGTCAGCATTTATAGCCATAAATTTCCCTTTCAGCACTCTTCTCTGCATCCTGTAAGTTTTGGTATGTTGTACTTTTATTTTCATTTGTCTCTAATTATTTTATAATTTCTCTTGTGATTTCTTCTTTGATTCATTTGTTGTTTAAAAGTGTGTTGTTTAATTTACACAATTTTGAGAATTTTTCAGTTTTCTTTATTTTATTGACTTCTAACTTTATCCTATTGTGGTCAGAGAAGATATTTTGTATGATATCTATCTTTTTAGATCTATTGAGATTTAATTTGTGGCCCAACATATGGCCTGGAATATGTTCCATGTGCACTTGAGAAAAACGCGTGTGCCGTGGTTGGATAGAGCATTCTGTGTGTCTGTTTGATCTGGTTAGTTAATTTTGTCGTCTAAGTCTTCAATTTCCTTACTAATGTTCTGTGTGCTTGTTCTGTCCATTATTGTGAGTGGGGTGTTGAAGTCTCCAACTATTATTGTAAACTGACTATTTCTCCCTTCAATTCTGTCAGTTCTTGTGTCGTATGTTTCGAAGGTCCATCATTAGGTGCATAAATGTTTGTAACTGTCAGGTCTTCTTGCTGCATTAAGACTTTCGTTAATATATAACCGCTGGTGTTTTTATCATCTCCTTAGTTTTGCCTTTTCCGGGTTGTAATGGAATCACACAGTGTGGAGCCTTTGCAGACGGGCTTCTCTCGTTTGGTTAATGCATTTAAGTTTCTTCCATGTCTTTTCATGGCTTGATGGCTCATTTCTTTTTAACCGGCTTGACTTTTAAAAAAATGAGACTCTGGTGCTCCCAACTTGTCACGGTCAATACACCAATCTGTGATTTCTTGGATGTGGATCGTGTCCCTGCGGCGTGCAAAAACACTGCCTCTCCCACCGGGGGCCAGATGCAGGCCTCGCCCCTGAGCAGGAGGGAGGCCAGAGCTCCTTGTGCCACGTCAGGGCTGCAGGCTGGCAGTTGGGAGAGGAGCCCTTGCTGCAAGCCCGGTGCAGCCCCCCTGGCTCATTGGGGTCTTTTGGCAGCTGTCCCTCGACAAGGAGCTCGTCGACTTCGGCAGCTACGTGGTAGGCGAGACTGCATCCCGGATCATCACACTGACCAACGCCGGGGGCTTGGGCACCAGATTCAAGTTTCTTCTGGCCTCTGAGTCCTGTGAGATGGACATCTCCCAGTCGGTCCTGAAAATAGTGAGTGTGCTGCTTGCTT
This sequence comes from Equus caballus, assembly GCF_041296265.1. NCBI lineage: Eukaryota > Metazoa > Chordata > Mammalia > Perissodactyla > Equidae > Equus > Equus caballus. Next base: position 47,980,000 of record NC_091685.1, read on the forward strand.
CCTGTCAATAGCTGTGAATGCTCAGCCAAGGGCAGGGCGTGGTGCCTCCCTCCCCTAAGTCAGTCCCCCGAGTGTAAAATGGGCAATGACAAGAAGGAGTTTGTTGGCACGGGGCTGGAGGAGAAGGGGTGGCAGGACATCCTCATCAGTCTAAATAGAAGAGATTGGTCTCCATCCATAAGGAGGACACCAGGGGCCACCTGGCCACAGGCACAATGGCAGCAGGACGCTGTCCCCTCTCGAGCATGTAGTGACAGGGCGGTGACCAGGAGCTCCAAGGCCTGAGAGCCCCAGGAGGCCTTCCCTTCTCCTGGTGCGCCTCCAAAGTCCCAGCATGGGCTTGGGCAGCCCAGCCCAGATGACTCAGGCTGAGAACCAAGGCAGACGCTGCCCCGTACCTGCACCTTCTCCAAAGGCGCGAGGGGGGCCTTGCTGCTTTCACGGGAAGGCTGTGCACCATGCTGCTAAGTGAATGGAAACAGCCTCAGAGCATCACAGGTGGGACCCCATCCGTGGAGACAACTTCTGCCACACCCAGTGGATCCTGGGGGTCATTTGGGGGTGAAATTGGTGAGAGAAACTGCCCTTTTTAAATACACGTCTGAATTAGTTGAAACTTTCCTACAGGGAGCACTAAGCTCCTACTTTGCAGTTCTGTCTGCTGCATTGAGGGGTCTCGGCAAAGGACTGGAAGGGTCTCCCTCAGGGAATGAGGGGCCAACAGTCAGGGGTCCCCCAGGCAGCCAGCGGACCAGCAGCTGCAGCAAAGGTGGGAGGGGCCAGGATGTGAACCTGGGAGGAGGGCCAAGGTGATGGTGGGTAAGGAGGGGACACGGGGGCAGGTGCCTCCTCAGGGTGCTCCGCTGGTGCCAGCCCTGTCTCCTCCTGGTGGGCACTGTCCTGCTGGACGACAGCTGCACCTGAGCTGTGCCCAGGCTGTCCATTCACCCTGTGGCACTGAGTCACACGTGACAGGTACTCGGCCATTCTGTTATGAGCAAGGACTGGGTGGCAGTGACCTCTGGGCGAGGAGCAAAGGTGGGGCCGGGCCAGTTCTCAGGCCAGCAGGGATCTGGGCTGAAGCAAGGAGAGCACAGAGCTGGAGACTGGTCAGCCCACACGGGGAAAGGAACCCAGCATCCTGGGGGCTCAGGCGGAGAGGAAGGCTGAGGGCCAGTGCGGGAGACTGCACTCGCCCCCATGCCAGAGCCCAGCCTACGGTGGGCTCCAAGATGGGGCATCAGTGCTGTGGTGACCGAGGAGAAGCCAGCCTGGGCTACAGCAAGCAAGGCAGAGGGGTCGGCCTGAGCCCCCGGATGAGAGCTGCTGTGGTCTGGAGCCCCGGTGTGAGGCAGGGCAAGAGGCGTCAGGGGAGGTGTGCAGGAGCTGGCAGCCCCCAGCCCAGGTCATGGCCAGGCTCTCTATGCGGCCCTTGCTGTGACGGGGTTCTGGGCAGTTGGGTGGGAAAGGCAAGTGGAAATTGCCAGTAAAAGTCATATTCTCTTTTTTAGAGCAGTGTCTTTACATATGAAGATAAAAGTTTTTATGAAAAAGTCACCACCAGTTTTTCTGAGCAGCACGTGGAGGGCAATGAGTCCTCTCCCATTGAGGAGACAAGCCAGAAGGAGTCTGGAAAGCTGGACAGCAAGGAGCAGGAGGAGGGGCGCCCTGCAGGTGAGCTGGACACTGGCGGGCCTGTGCCTGGCACACAGCTCTGGGGACCTCGGCAGCAGGACCCCTGAGTCACAGCTGTTTGACAGGCAAGAAGAGGCCAGGTGGGGTGGGTTGCAGGGCCCCATTCCAGGAGCCACCTGGAGCACCTGCTGGCCTCTGACGAAGCTCTGATGTGCCAGCATGGTGCCAGAGGGCGGGATGGTGCAGAATTTTTCCAGGGCTCTGATTTTAAGTGATAGCAAATAAGAAAATATTCATGTATTCAAAAACTACTGGTTATGGAGTAGATCTTAAATTTGCATTTATATTTAACAGCAGACTTAAAAGAAATCCTGGCTTTGGACCACCAGGCTGGCCACCGGGGTTGCCCTCCTCACTGCCCTTGGGAGTCCCTGTTGGGATATTCGAGGAGCCCTTCTCCAGGGGTGCAGCTGCAGACTGGAGGGAGGGAGGGAGGAGAGGAGGGCCCTGCTGACTGGAGGCTCTGCTCACGGGTCACGGGAGGCTCTGGGTTGCCTGGGGCTGTGCTGAACTCTGTACAGAAGTGCAGATAACACATGAGGACAATTTAAAGAGGAGTCATGACATCGGCACCCCGAACCCGGCACCAACCTTGAGAAGGAAGAGAATTCCTGGAGGCTGGCCTCGCTTCGACTGCCTCTTCTGCACCAGCGACTGCCATCTGGAATTATTTTCATTCCCCTACCACCCTTTATAGTTTGTCTGTCCACGTACACATACCAGACGTGGCTGGATCTCTTCCTTTACGTAAATGGAGCCGGGGGAGCACAGTCTCCTGTGAGTTGCTCTGTTGCTCAGCGTCAAACTTTGAGGCTCCCTCACACTGATGTGTGAGCCGTTCTTCCTGCTTCCTCCGCTGTATGGCATCTCCTTTCACGACCGCGCCTCGAGTCACGGTTGAACCCACGGGGGTGAACCCTGCCGGTTCACATTTGGGGGGACTTCGAGGTGTGTGCTGTCGTGCACAGGGCCGCGTCTTTCTGTGCATGCTTTTCTCTGGAGCACTCACCCGGGTGCGTGCTTGCCACGTCACAGGATACGCACAGCTTCACCTTCATTAGCTGACCAAGTTCTTTTTCAACGTGGTTGTGCCAATTCACCACCACCCCCCCCAAAAGCATCTAAGAGGATGCAACCCAACACAGCTGCTACTAGCCACACCTGGCTATTTAAAATTAATCAAAATTGAAGAAGTGTAGGGCCCAGCCCTGTGGCTGAGTGGTTAAAGTTCTGTGCGCTCTGCTTCGGCAGTCCGGGTTCACAGGTTCAGATCCTGGGCACAGACCTACTCCACTCACCAGCCATGCTGTGGCAGCATCCCACATACAAAAAGTAGAAGAAGATTGGCACAGATGTTAGCTCAGGGCAAATCTTCCTCAGCAAAATAAAATTAAAAAGAGGAGTAAAAGTTGCACTCCTCCTTCACACAAGCACATTTCAAGTGCTCAGTAGCCACCTGGGGCTTGTGGCTGCCAGCCTTCCGTCCCCACAGAAAGCACCGTGGGCAGCACTCGGTGCTATCAGTCTGTGGCCCCGTGAAGGCGTGTTGTTGAGGTTTTGATTTGTATTTCCCACATCAGCAACAAGATCGCCGGTCTGTTCATGAGCCTGTCTACTATTTGGATTCTCTTTGGTATGAAATATCTGTTAAAGCTTTTCCGCTACTTTCCTGTGGGGTTGTCTGTCTTTTCCTTATTGATTCACAGGCATTCTTTCCATTCCCTGGAGACTTGGCCCTTTGTCAAGTATTTGCTGCAAATGTTGCCTCCACGTCTTTGTACTGCCTTTATGATCTCATTTCTTAAATCAAAGTCCTCAATTTTAATGTTTGCTAATCCATCCATCATTTCTTTTGAAGTTTGTTTCTTATGCCTTTTTAGCAATTTTTTCCTATCCCAAGGTCATAAAGACGCAGGGGCAGCCCTGTGTTTAGGTCTGTGATCTGGAGTTGATTTTGCATGTGCTGTGAGGCAGGGGCCGGGCTCTTTTCCCACATGGACATCCAATCATTCCTGGAACTTGGGTTGGAAAGTCCTTCCTTTCCCCGTTGGGTCGATTTGCTATCTTTGGCAAAAGTCAGTTTGTTCTCTTTGTCACAGATGTTTCTGGACTCCCTTTTCTGACCAGTTGGTCCCTCCAGTGCCACACTGTCCTGATTACGGCAGCTTTAGCCTAAGTCTAGACGCCGGGTGGTGTAAGTCTTTTTTTCAAGGTCTTTGCTTTGAATATTTTAGGTACTTTGCATTTCCATATAAATTTTAGAAAGAGCTTCTTGATTTCCAAAGAAAAGTCTAGTGTGGGTGTGATTGGCATGGCAAATCTATAGATCAATTGAATCTGTAGGTCACTTTGGGGGGAATGGACAATATCGAGTCTTTCAATCCATAGACAGGGCATGTTTCCCCGTTGGGTTAGATCCGCTTTGATTTTTTTTAGCAGCGTCTTGTAGTTTACCGCACAGAAGTCCTATACATTCTGGGTCTGTTTATCCAGTCTGACAGTCTTAGACTTTTCTCCAGTATTTCCTCTATTTATATTATTGTGATTCTTGATATATTTGGATTTCTTTCCACCGTTATATTTTGTGATAAAATATATAATATTTTATCAATATTATATATTGATCAGCTTTTTTCTTCTTTTGTTGTTAGTCTTATTTTCTGGACTTTTAGCCTCTCTGCTTCTTTCCTCCTCTACCAATTAGACAGTCCCTGGTCTTCAAAGTGGCCCTAAACCAGGGAGCCACACCTTCCACAGCCTCGGCTGGCAGCCTTGCCAGAGGTGGGGCCGTCTCACCTAAGGGACCCTCCATCGTCACAAACGTCTGGTGTGAGCACAGGGTGCAGGGGCAGATGGAGCCCCCATCTCGCTGTATTTCTAACATTCCAGGAAACCATCTTTAAAAAAAGACCGTTTTTGTAATCATAGCAAAGCAGTGAAGAGGAGAGAGACTCTGGGAGCAACAGCGGTTCTGCCCCGCGTGGAGCGACAATGAGCAGGTTCAGCTCCCACCTCCTCCGCCTCCTGCGCTGAGTCAGCAGGTCAGGCGGCTTGACCACGAACTCCCCCCAGCCCCAGCACCACGTGTCAGCAGGGGCCATCTTCTGAGTGGAGTTTGGGACGCACACGCCCACTGGAGGTCGTGGGGGTCCTCACAGCAGCCCAGGCAGAAGCCCAGATCCCAGCGTGGGCTCCCGATACCTGCTGATGCAGGACTTCCCTGTGACCACTGCAGGGGTTGTTTGGAATGAGTTGAACCCAGGGGTCCACCCAGGGTGGGTCTGACGGGAGTGCTCACGCGAGCAGAGGACTCAGAGGGCTGCACACTTGGTGATGAGTGTAATAGATGAAGAAACTGCCACCGAGCAGGACAGCGAGGGAGCAGCAGCACAGGTCCCCTCTCCCTTGGCTCCGAGGTAAGTTGGGGGACTCTCCCCTGGGGATTTAGAACCACAGCCAGGCCTCATGTGGGTTTGCAGCCTAACTCACACCCTGCACCGTACCAACCGTCTCCAGCAGAGGCTTCAGGAGACAGTTGTCCGGGTGGGAAGAGCTTCGGGTGCCTGGCTGCACAAAGGTGACCCCTCTCTGGAAAAGTGCAGGTTCAGCTCAGAGCTCAAGGAATTGCACAGATAATGTGCCAAGAAACACGAGCTCACGGTCAAAAGTTGCTTGGTATCGTCATCAAGGCAGCAACAAATGAATCCCGCAGTGTGTGAAGAGGAGCACAAATCATACGCAAGTGGGGTCTGTCCTCGGATGCAAGGCCACGCGACATTCAAAGATCACACAACATAATTCACCATGCTGACGGACCAAAGAAGGAAAAACATATAATTGTCTCAACTGATGCAGAAAAAGCATTTGACAAAATTCAATATCCATTCGTGATCAAAACTCTCAGCAAACTAGGAATAGAAGAGAATTTCCTCTATCTGATAATGGGCATCTTAAAAAACAAACCTACAGTTAACATCATACTCAGTGATGAGAGATTGAATGCCGTTCCCTAAAGATCAGAAACACAGCGAAGACGTCCACTCACTCACTCCTATTCAGTGCAATAAGGCAAGAAAAGGAAATAAAAGACATAAAGTTTGAAAAGAAAGAAAGAAAATTATCTTTACTTACAGACGACATTATTATCCATCCAGAAAATCCCAAAGAATCACAAAAAGGCTACAGAATAAGTGAGTTTAGTAAGGTCATAGGATACAATATACAGAAATGAGGCTTATTTCTAGATAGTAGAAATTGGAAGTTGAATTTTTATAAGTACCATTTATAATAGCACCAAAAACATGAACTACCGAGTTACAAAGCTAAGAAAGATGTGCAGGTCTGTGTGCTGAAAACTGCAAAACTGATAAACCAAAGCCTCAATAAAAGATCCGTGGAGATGGTGCACTGGACGGCTCCATATCGTTAAGACGTCAGTTCTCCTGAAACTGACTGTGGATGATGCAATTCTAATCCAAATCCTGGCAGGATTTTTCATGGAAATTGACAAGCTCATTCTAAAATTTATATGGAAATCCAAAGGATCTCAAATAGCCAGAACAACTCTGAAAGAGAAGAACGGAGTTGGAGGACGCAGACCGCCTGCCTTCAGCCCTCTCCTGAGCTGCACTACCAGGACAGTGTGGCGCTGGCAAAGGGGGGCCTCGGACTCGGTGGGACAGAACAGAATCCAAAATGGACCCACACAAGTGTGGCCAATTGATCTTCAATAAAGTTTCCTTGAAGAAAAAACAGTCTTTCCAACAAATAAGACCTTAACAATTAGATAAACATATGCCAAAAAAATTAACCTCCATCCATTCCTCACACTGAAAGCAAAAATTATTCAAAATAAATCTTAGACCTAAATGTAAAACCTAAAACTATAAAACTTCTAGAAGGAAACATAGGAGAAAATCTATGTAACCTTGGGTTGGACAAAGATTTCTTAGATATGACATCAAAAGCATGACCCATCTTTTTAAAAATTATACACTGAACTGCATCAAAACTAAAAATATCTGCTCTTCTAAAGATACTGTTAAGAGAATGAAAAGATAAGCCACAGACTGGCAGAAAATAGTAGCAAATCGCATATCTGATAACATATCCAAAATATGTAAAAAACTTTCAAACCCCAATTAGAAAACAACCCAGTTTAAAAATGGGCAAAAGGCTGGAACAGACACTTCACCAAGGAAGATATGTGGTCGGCAAATAAGCACATGAAAAGATGCTCCACATCATCAGACATGAAGGAAATGCAAATTAAACCAGAGAGGGGCACCAGTACAGACCTGTGAGAATGGCAAGATTAAAAGCAAGAAGACAAAAAAACACAATACCGACTGCTGGCGAGGAGCAGCCGTAACTCTCATCCGTTGCTATTGGGGTGTGAGGCGGTGCACGTTCAGCACCTTCTCATAAAATTAGACAAACGTCATACAACCCAGCAGCCCCACTCACAGGTATTTACCAAAAGAAATGAAAACTTACATTTAAGTGGAAACCTGTGCGTGGATGTTTATAGAGGGTTTATTTGTAATTGCCAAAACCTAGCTACCTAACTCCTGTCAGCTGGTGCACGGATAAAGTGCAGCGCGCCTGCCGTGGGAGACGTCTCAGCCCTGAAAGGAATGAACTAGTGATACACGGACGACGTGGATGAATCTCAGGTGCATCGTGCTGGGTGAAAGAAGCCACACTCCCAAAGCCGCAAACCATGACTCCATTTGTGCAACGTTCTGGAAAAACGAACACTACAGGGACAGAAAGCGGGGTGGGCGGCAGGAGCAGGGGAAGGATTAACTACAGAGGGCAGGGGTCTGCAGTGATGGGACTGTGCTAGCTTGATTGTGGTGTGGGGTACACAACTGTATGCATTTGTCCGAGCTTGCAGAAGTTTACACTAAAAAGGGTGAATTTCACTGTGTGTAAATTATTCCTTAATAAAAAGAAATGGGAAAAAAATCACTCAACACACATAAACAACAGAGAGCTCTACAATCTTGCATGTTTCAGATATTGATGTTATCACACAGCACCTAAAATAAGTTTTAAAATGCTCCATACGTTGAAAACATCACGAAAGAATAAGATCAAGTAGATCTGAAAATGAACCAAAGAAAACTTCGGGAAGTAAGAATATGATCATTGAAAATGAAACCCCAGTGGCCAAGCGGTTAAGTTTGCACGCTCCGCTTCAGCGGCCCAGGGTTTCGCTGGTTCAGATCCTGGGCGCAGACATGGTACTGCTCGTCAGGCCACACTGAGGCGGCGTCCCACATGCCACAACCAGAAGGACCCACAACTAAAAATATACAGCTGTGTACCGGGGGACTTTGGAGAGAAGAAGGAAAAATAAAATCCTTGAAAAAAAAAAAGAAAAGAAAATGAAACCCCAGCCACTGGGTTAAACTGTATATTAGTGCTAAAGAGAGAATTGGTGAACTAGAAGATAGACCCAGAGAAATTTTCTAAATGCAGACAGAGATGGAAATGTGAAAGAAATGGTACAAGCCATGGAGGACAGAGTGAGGAGGTGTAACTTGTCTACTGGAGTCAGGAAAAGGCAATATTTAACGAGATACTTGCTGAGAATTTTCTAAAATGTTGCAACAACCTCTAAACTCACATCCAGAAAGTGAGTAAATATCCAGTGTAACTGATAGAATGGAACAGACCCAAGAAGCAGATAACACTGGGCACATAGTTAAAGAAACCTTTCCTAGAAAAGGGAACTCTCATACACGCTGGTGGGAGGGTAAACTGGTGCAGCCACTATGGAGAAGAGTATGGAGATTCCTCAAAAAATTAAGAATAGATCTACCATACGATCCAGCTACCCCACTGCTGGGTATTTATCCAAAGAACATGAAAACACAAATGCGTAAGCATATATGCACCCCTATGTTCATTGCAGCATTTTTCACAATAGCCAAGACTTGGAAGTAACCTATGTGCCCATCAAGAGACAAATGGACGAAGAAGTTGTGGTCTTTATACACAATGGAATGCTACTCAGCCATAAGAAAAGATAAAATCTTGCCATTTGCAACAACATGGATGGACCTTGAGGGTATTATGCTAAGCGAAATAAGTTAGAGGGAGAAAGTCAAATACCGTATGATCTCACTCATAAATAGAAGGTAAAAGCAGCAACAAACACACACAGAGAGACGTAGATTGGAGTCACGGTTACCAGAGGGGAAGGGGGAGGGAGGAGGGCGAAAGAGGTGATTTTCACATGTGTGCGGGGGATAGATGGTACTTAGTCTTTGGGTGGTAAACATGATGTAATCTACAGAGAAACCAAAATGTAATGATGAAAATTATGTAATGATGAAATTTATATTATGTTATGAACCAATGTTACCACAAAAAAAAGAAGAAAGCTTTCCTAATCATTAATGAGCCTGATTCTAGAATTTATGAAAGTTCACCATGTTTCCAGCAAATGATTGACATGGTTCCACACTGGGACACCAAGAGACCCCCAGTCGTATCCACGCAGAGTAGTATGCTGGAAGATCCCAGAACTGAGGGCCCTCTGCCTGTACAACCCCAGGCCCCAGAATGGTGTACACCACCCGGTAAGGTAATAATCCAGCTGCACCAGCCACACATGGTGTCCAGGGTGCAGACCTGCGGTGGACTGAGGCAGTGCTCCACAGCGACCCAGCCTGGCAGCCGGGCAGAGGCCAGAGAAGGACTCGGAAAGGACGCTGAGCTTCGCCTCTGCTACCAAATTGTGTGTGTTCCCGTCCAAGGTCAACAGAAAGGCCTTCTCAGACAAGAGGAAATAGCATCTGCTTTCAGGGGCCTTCCAGATAAATGGCCTGCTGGTTCTTGGGGTGCTGCCCTGAGCCCCAGAGGGCGGGTCAGAATCCACACCCACAGTGGACAGTGATGACTAGAACACGCTGGCAGCGGTACTCAGACAAAGCTAAATACCTGTGAAAAATTAGGCTACGAAATTTGATTATAAAGGAAAAGTCCTTGAAAGATGATACTGTCTTAAAACTTTCCGGACTTAGCAGCCCCTCCCACTCCAGTCGGCTGCTAGAGCATGGTGGGCTTTGGGAGGGGATCCCACACCTCAGCTGCCCTCGGAGGGTGGGGAGCTGGCTGTGCCCCCCGGGCCCTGGGCTGCCTGCCCCCCGGACGCACTCCTGCAGCCTCCTATCCCAGAATCAGCATCTCTCTCTCTGTTCAGCCGTTCTCGGCAGACACAGCGTTCTGCTGTCTCTTCATCTTGATCCAAAACCCCTTTGAGCCCACTTTCCCCTCTCCTTCTGCTTTAAAGGAAACCCCCAAAGGGTTGGCTGGCTTCCTCTCTCCACTCTTCTCCACCATCCTCTTTCCAACACGCTGCTCTCAGGCCACTGAACCCACCAGCTCACCCGGGGCCCGCTCCTCTTGCCAACCCGACCTGCCCTCACTGGGGCTTTGGGCAACTGCAGCCCCCTCTCCCACCCCAGCCACCCACTCCTGAGGACAAGCCCCGTATAGCACGTGGTCCAGGAGAGGGAGGGGCCAGATCCCACTCTGGCACACCAGCTCCCTGTGGGCCCCGTGGCTCCTGGAGGATGGGTTGTGGGTGAGCGTGTCTCAGGGGAGTCTGGGCAGAGCTGCCCCGCCCCTACACGGCCAGCCCTCACGTCTGGAGCCCTTTCTCTTCCAGACTCAGAGGGAGTGACCATGACCACCATCGTGAATATACCTCCCAGTGAGGAGCAGACGGAGATCTCGCTGGGAGAGGTTAGCAAGGCCCACCTGCCCCAAGCCCACCATCCACTAGCCGTGTCCTCCTGACCCCCTCCCCCAGGGCAGCCCTTCCATTTGACCAGAGCCAGACTGGGCTTGTCTGGCCGCTGGACTCACAGCCTCTGGGAAGCCTGCAGTCTCAGCTGGCATCCAGCCCCCCTGTCGCGGGGCGCTAGGTCCAGCTCGGAGAAGATACCAGCAGCAGGGCCCCCAGGCTGGAGCATGGTGTGTGTGTGTGTGTATGTGTGTGCACACATGTGTGCAAGGGCCAGGGGTTGTCAAGGAGAGCGAGTGTGGGGAGCATTTGGGGACGGGGTTCAGCTGCCCTTCACCTCCTCCACTTGACTGGGATCCCGGGCAGCGAGTCCTCTTGGGGCAAGGCCAGGCTTGGGCCCAGGTCTGTGTGGCCACGTGGCCTCCCCAGGGACACAGGTCCTGCCACCACTCACCTCACAGTGATGTGGCCGTGGGGAGGGCAGTGGGCGGCGCCTTCAGAGAAACAGGAGCCTGACGGACCCTGTGGCGTCTTCCCACGCAGATAAGAGAGGGTGAGATTGGCCCCTTCAGCTCCATCAAAGTGCCCGTCATCTTCACCCCGGTCCTCCCGGGAGCCGTCCACACCAGGTTCAAGGTCGTGTTTAAGAATCCGCAGTGCCCGACGGTGAGCATCACCATGGCTTATGCACGTTGTCACCGCACCACACTCTGGGCAGTATTATTTTGATAATAAAAAGGATTTTGGGGGGGCAGCCCTGTGGCGTAGTGGTTAAGGTTGGCACACTCTGCTTCGGCAGCCCGGGTTCACAGGTTCAGATCCCTGGCACAGACCTAGACCACCCGTCAGCCATGCTCTGGTGGTGACCCACATAAAACTGGAGCAAGACTGGCACAGTCGTTAGCGCAGGGCTAATCTTCCTCAGAAAAAGGATTTTTTTTAAGTTATATAATATGAAAAGTGTCACAGAACTCCAAAACGTGGCTAGCTTAATTATTAACCTTCCAATATCTGTAAGACTTACAAAAACTCTACCCCCGAGTTCTGTGTTAAGACTCTTTGGCATCGCCTGCTTTGCTGGTGGAAATACACGTTGTTGAATTTACACGTTCAAATTTAGTTATGTTTCAGGGTTATTGGCGTTGCCATCGACGTGCCAGTCTGGGTGCCAAAGCCCAACGTGGACCTGAAGATATGCATGTACGACCGGCTCTATCAGGATTCTGTCCTTGTCCACACACGGTGAGCCCTGAGCTCAGGGAGCATGGGACCCACAGGTGTGATTGAGTTAAGGACCTTGAGATGGGGGATCACCCTGGTCACCTGGGAGGCCCACTGGAATCCAAGGTCTTCACAGGAGGGAGGCAGGAGGGTCAGAGTCAGACCAGAGACTGGAAGATGCTGTGCTGCCCGCTGCAAAGAGGAGGAAGGGGTCACGAGCCAAGGGATGCAGTGACTCTGGAAACTAGAAAAGCCAGGAAACGGATTCTCCCTGGAGCTTCCAGAAGGATGTGGCCCTGCCCACCCCTGGACTTGCTGAGAACCTACCGTCTCTGAGATCTGACTAGGGCCGTACTTCAGTTGCAGTGTTTTCATTTGTGAGAATTCCTCATCAGATTTGCTTACAGGAGGACCAGCCCTTAACAAGCGGGGTTTTGGGGACCCTTGCTCCCTCGCTCTGGGCTCACGGCTTGGCGTGGCGTGTGTGTGCACCGAGCACCCGGGCACAGCTGGGTGGTGAGAACCAGCAAGTCGCTCAGAGGATTAAACATGCGGCATCACGTCTTGTGTCCGTAAACGCGCTGCAGGTCGAAAGCAGCCCTACGCCTGAAGTTCGAGGTGTGCAAGGAGCTGAGGGGCCACTTGGAGCTCCTGCCTGAGATGGGCTACATCCAGGCCCTGTCGTCCTACTCGGTGCAGCTCAAGTTCCTGCCGCGGTGAGCGGTGGGAGGCCCGGCAGGGGTGGGTGGTGTCATTCTGCCCAGCTGTCAGGGCTGCCGCGTTAGATGCGTGTCTCATCGCCATTATATTTCGTATATTTTGTAGCGCCTGCCTGATTTCAGAACACCACTTATCATTCAGTTTTACTAGTTTTTTTGCAAAATATGAAGAAGACAGGTCCATTCAAGAGCATCCTGTCTCTTTCAGACACTCCCTCCCGGAAGACGCAGGGAAGTATTTCGACAAGGAAAGCAGAGTGCTGGAGGCCCCGATGACGATACGGGTGGCTGACCAGGTCTGTGTGGACCCCTTCCCAGGACTGCTGGGCGCTCTTGGGGAACAGAGGGCTGCTCTGGGAGCTGGGCTCTGTGCCCGAGTGAGGCCCCCAAAAAGACAGGGCCCTGATTCTTGAGCCATCCTTGCCCGGCCTCTTTCCTGTGGCAGGTCTCCAGTCATCTGACCAGCAGATTTGTCTCCTGCCTCAGCAGCCCCTGCACAGTGGAGACAAAGGGAGGGTGTTTGTGGGTCAGACAGAAGCCTCTGAGTGCTGTCCAGGGCCAGGTGGGGCTGTCCCCAAGGCACCCCAACCCTCAAATGCCCACATGCACGCACGCAGTATGTCACACGCTCCCAGACACATGTGTTTGTACACTTGTGCACACACAATCTGCACACACTCACAGACTGAGGCACACATGTGTGAACATCCTCAGTACACATGCACATGTGTGCATACACAATACACGGCACATGGAGACACATGGGTGTACTCACACGCCCACGCCTGGCCTGCCTGTGGCTCCTCCCCTCCCCCTTGGCACCTCTTTGTGGCGGCTTCGTTCACATCCCCCAGGCCGGGGGACTGCAGTGAAGTGGATTTATCAGAAGACAGACTCGTGTGCACGAAAGGGTGTGCTGTCACCCAGCAACGCACGTGCCTCCCTCACTTTGGGAACATTTGCATGAACCTCCCACAAGTGACCAGCACGCTTGCCTTTTGTGTTTAGACCAAACCCGTGGGGTTTACCGTCCACGCCATAGTCACCACCTCAGACATGGAGCTCAGCCCCTCGGAGGTGGACTTTGGCTACTGCACTATCTACGAGGCCGTCAGGACCCAAGTCAGCCTCTGCAACCACTCCCTCCTACCTCAGGAGTTTGGGTTCGTCGGGCTCCCCAAGGTACCTCACATGGCCGGGCAGGGCATAGGGGCCAAGTCAGGAGGCTCTGGGGACAGGCAAGGCCCAGCACCAAGCGGCCTCACCCCTCCCCATACCCCACTCCCACCTCCAGGCACCTTGACCAGGTATCTCTCCTGGTTATCCCTCTCGTCGTCCCCGCTGCCTGCTATTGCTGCCTCGCCTGGCCTCTCCCCGTCTCCGTCCGCTGTACCCACAGGACTCCAGATTCCTCTCCCTTCCTTCCCTTCCAAAACTCTTGCTGCCTGGCCCTGCAGGGCAGCCAAGACGAGGCCCAGGCCTGTCTGCCCCTCACCCCTCCCTGGGCTGCCCTGCCAGCAACCCCACTATCCACTCACATACACAGACACACATACACACGTGTGCTCACATGCATGAAGACGCCCATGTATACCAGACATACATATACACCCTCACACATGGAGACACACACTCGTGCTCATGTACATGCACTCACACATGCACACACACATACATGCTCGCATACAATGCACACACACTCACACACATACAGACACGCGTCCCCACTGCTCGCGCTCATGCACTCCACAGCCCTGCAGCACACACTCCACACCGCCCGTGACACCCCCAGCAGATCACCGTGACTGCATCGGCATCGGTGGTCTTCCTTTGCCAGTTTGTGGACATCCAGCCCAACGACGGGTTTGGGACAATCCTGCCACTGGAAACTCTGCAGCTCGATGTGGTCTTTCAGCCCACCAAGGCCAGGGACTACAACTTCGAGCTCGTCTGCAAGTCAGAGATCAACCGGTGAGCCTGGTGGGAGAGGGCGCGTGGAGGCCTGTGCAGCCAGCTTGGGGGCAAGGGGTGGAACCCCTCCCACCACCCTTGAGCCCTCAGCCGGCCAGGCTGACCGCGGGGTTGGGCTGGGCAACACTGCTGGCCGCGGGAACCTCAGTCCCGGGTACAGATGCCTGGGATTTGGGGCCTTGCACTCTGGGCCAGCTCGCCCTTGTGTGTGAGCATGTGTGTATGAGTGTGAGTTCATGTGAACATATGTGTGAGCATGCATGTGTGAATACTTGTGTATGAGAGTATGAGTGTTTGCATGCATATGCGCGTGCATGTGTGGATGTGTGTGTGGAGGGTGTGCATGCATATGACTGACTTCATGTGTGAGTGTACGTGTGTGGACATGCATGTGTGAGTGCATGTGAGCATGCTTGTGTGCACGTGTGGACGTGGACGTGTGTAATATGGGGGGTGTGCATGAGTACAAGTGTGTATGTGTGTGTGTGAGCGTGTGTGTGGTGTGCAGAGCACCCCTCTGCCCTCAGGAGGACCTGGGCATGAGCCCTGCTTCCTGTAACATGCTGTGTGATGGGGCCACTCTCTGAACCTCCCTGAGCCTCCATTTCCGCCACTGAGAGTCAGGGCTGAGATGGTGGCAGGCAGGGAGACGTGGAGCAGGTCACGCAGGTGGTGGTCTGGGATATGGGGCCGGCTCTCGTTGCTGCCTGGGATTATCTGCCTCCAGTGAGGAATGTTCTGGAATGTCCCTTCATGGGCGTCCAGCCTGGCATCAGTTGTCCTCCCGTGGAGCCAGCCCACCCTGCCTCCTCTTCTCTCGTCCCGCCCCCATCCACGTTCCTGCTGGAGCTGCTGTCTGGTCCTGGCTGGTGGCCTGGGCAGGCCTGGTTGGGGCAGGCTGGCCAGAGGCCTGGAAGAGCTGCCCCCCAGCCCTCAGACCAAGCCCTCATCCAGCTCGGGCCCCCGGGCAGGCCCATCAGGCTGCCCAGGATCTGACTCCAGCATTCGTGGGGAAGAAGGAGTGAGCTGGTGGTGGCGAGATTTTAGGAGGTAAAGCTCAGGATCAGGAGCCACCATAGGAATCAAGGGGACCCGACTCTTCCGGTCGGTCAGCCCCACCCCCAGCACTGCGCCCCTCCCACCGGGTCCCGTGGCCCACTAGGGCACTGCAACACGGCTCTCTCTGCCTCCAGAAAACAAGTCCCAGGAGAAGCAGGCTCTTACCTGCTTCCTCAGTGGGGCAAGCCCTGTGCCCAGCACGTGCTCTGCCTCAGCAGACGCTCCACAGAGGCTGCAGGAAGCTCCAGCCTAAGGCCACAGTACTTACGGCAGAGCCTGAGCAGACAGGCGGAGTCTGCAGCCTGGACGAGACCCAACTCAGACACTCAACCGGGACCCTCGTGGGCCCAGCACGTCCCCTGTCTGGCTCCCTGGGTGCGGCTACCTGCCAGCCCACTGGACATCCCAAAGGTGTCTCTGATCTGCTGTGTCCACAGTGGAACACCTCATCCACTCCCCGCCCCTCCCGGACCTGCCCCACCTGCAGCTCCAGCTTCCTGTGGCTCAGACGGAAACCTCGGCCTTGTCCTTACTCTTCATTCTCTCACCTCACATCCGAGTTGTCAGCAAATCCTGCTGGCTCCACCTTAAAAATATACCTGAATCACCTCCACACCCCGCATGGATGGCAGGGCCCCGCTGGCCTGGTCTTCCTGCCTCCACCCTGGGGAGCACGTCCCTCCAGAGACCACCAGCCCTTGCCCCTGCCCCTGCCCTGCCCCCTCCCCGGGACACACCTCCCGCGGGTCCGTGAACATCAGGCTCCACCAGCCCCCGCCCACTGGGTGGACGTGCAGCCGTTCACCTGTCCAAGGACACTGAGGTCGGTTCCAGGTTGGGGCGTCCATGGACGAAGCTGCTCTAAACATTCACACGTAGGTTTCTGCGTGAGCCTGAGTTTTCATTCCCCTCAGCAAATATCTAGGAATGAGTTCACAGGTAATGTGGTAAGTTTGTTTTTAATTTTATAAGAAGCCACCCAACCGTTTTCCAAAGTGGTGGTACCATTTTACGTTCTCGCCAACGACGTGTTGGGCACTGCAGGAGCTCCACGTCCCCACCAGCCCTGAGGACCATCTCATCCATGTGTTTAGGGGACCAGGAGGCACTCGAACAGCTGAACAGTAGCAAATGCAGTGTTGACAACGTGCGTTGGGGTAACAGTGAACGGTTGGCCCAGCTGACCCGCTGCCTCCAAGTCACAGGTGACAGCATCTGGCATGTCTCAGTGACGCCACCCCGGGCAGAGGCTTCCGGCTCTTTCCTTGTAAAAAAGTGAGGGCCTAAGAGAGTTGCCAGATTCAAAATAATGTTGGAAAATGCGTTGCCATGTGAATTTCTGGCATATAAAGAAAAGGAGTTCAAAGGGTCGAGTGACGTTGGGGAGCCAAGCCCCCTCCATGCCCAGGTTCCGTGTGGGTGGAAGGAAGAGGCAGGCTGCTCCGGCCACAAGTCACATCACTCTGACACTTGAACCAACTGGGAAAGAGCAGCTCCACCCACCTTCCTAGGATGATTCCGATAAAACCTTCCTTTTCACGTGCAATGGTTGTCACACTTCATACATTGCTGTTTTCCATTACTTGAGGGCCAATAATAACCTCAAGGATTTCTCCACCCAGGAGGAATTTTTTTTTAACATTTAGAGCCTGTGATCAGAGGACATAAAAATATACATTGAAACATGTCACCGGATAAACAAATACACATTGAAACATTTCAACGTCCGAACCTTTTTTTTGTTGCAGACATGACGATGGAGCAATGAACAGCATCCTTTAAAGCATTAAAACATAGGCAATTAGGATGAAATTCAGTGGGGAGAGTGCAGTGGAAATAGGAGTTCAAAGAAAATATGGAATGTAAATTTTCCGTGGTTAAAATATCAAACATCTGTTCTTTTTTTCTTAGATAATGGCGGGAATCAACTCACTGTGGTATACAGATTCTCATGCTTATATTTAAGGAGCAATTTATCACTTATTTTTCAAACGTCAATAAATATTTAACAGAAGTCAGAAATTACCTCCTTCGCAACTATTGAAACCTATGATTAAAATTTTAACTATCCACTTAAAATGTGCACAGAGGCACGCAGTATTTTCCGTAATTCATGAAGCGGGGAGTGAACGAAACCTGTGAGAACTGCCATTGTGGTCCCAGGCCTCCCTGGGCATGAGGTGCTCTGCACACGGGGGCTGCCCACCCGACTCGGGCCACCTGGCCATGGCTGCAGAGGGATCCGCCAACCCCCCAGGTGCCCTAGGGTGAGCCCACCCACGCTGGTCGCTTCCAGGTGCTTCAAGCTGACGTGCCGGGCCATGGGTGTGCACCCGCCCCTGGAGCTGTCCCACTACCAGATCAAGTTTGCGGCCACCTCCTTGTACGACACATCCGTGGCCACCCTGTACGTCATCAACTCTCACGTGAGCGTCAATGCGCTGATCCACTCTGTGCCCCGTGTCGGCTCGGAGGAGGCCTGCCCCGTGGGGCCCACATCTTTCGAGTTCCTGCTGTCCCCGGACTTGCCCATCACCATCTCACCCTCCGTGGGAACGGTGTGTCCAGGAAAGGTGGGTGCAGGCCCCACAAGTGAGCAGGGGCCAGAGCCCCTTGGGGTGCCTGGCTCTGCTGGCCCTTGAACACAGCGGATGTGCAGGTCAACTCTGCTCCTCATCAGACCCAAGCAGGGCCAAGGAGGCCTCCGCGGCCGATGAGCAGGACCTGGTAGGGAGAGGACACGGAGACGACCTTGACCCTGCCTGGGTCTGATGAGACTCCACCCAGCCCAGCCTGAGCCCCAGAGGCAGGGGTGCCCACAGTGGCTGGCCTCCAGGCACCTGGCTGGGGCTCAAGCTGTTCAGACTGAGGGAAGGGGTGCAGCCCCTTGGATGGCACAGCAGATGGGCACAGAGGCCACGCGGCACCTGGTCACCAAGAGTGCAGGGTATCTGTCCACTCCATCAGTCATGGGTTTCCCCGCCTTCTGCTTTTCCTGATAAAGCAGGAAGAACTCGGGCTGGAGGCAGAGTTTCAGGTCATCCCCTGTCCCCCGGGCCATCACAGCCTCTCTGAGCTTCATTCCTTACCTTCAAAAGTTAGGGGCCGGCCCAGTGGAGCAGCAGTTAAGTTTGCACGTTCCGCTTCTCAGCAGCCCAGAGTTCGCTGGTTCAGATCCCAGGTGCAGACATGGCACCGCTTGGCAAAAGCCATGCTGTGGCAGGTGTCCCACGTATAAAGTAGAGGAAGATGGGCATGGATGTTAGCTCAGGGCCAGTCCTCTTCAGCAAAAAGAGGAGGATGGGCAATAGTTAGCTCAGGGCTAATCTTCCTCAAAATAAGTAAATAAATAAATAAAATAAAGTTAGGGTGACAGCCATTGTGATGTCTGTTGGGAGGACTAGGTAAGAACCGGCCCAGGAAGGTGCTGGGGATGCCTGGGCCCCGGCAGGGTTTCACCAAGTATGTTATTTAAAATGCATTTCATTAAATGTAGCAAATTCTGCTTAAGTAATGGTCCTGTGTCCCGGGGGTACTCCAGCTGTGCTTGGGCCTTCTCTCTCCCTCTGTCTCCCTCCCTCTCTCTCTACCCCCCTCTCTCCCCTCCATGCTGTCTTTGCTGTACTGAGCACTGGGGAGACCATGAGGAGCCAGTCCTCTTGGGACCTTGGACTTCCCGTGGGAGGAACTGCAATGAGGAGGTGCTTTGGAAAGGCTGCTGTGTGGCCACAGGGACAGGTTAGGGCACAGGAACTCACCCCCCAAATCTGAATGGCTGAAAACGAAGGTTCGTTTCTCACTGGGCCTCATGGGCAGTGGGCCGGGTCTGGCCCATCCAGGGCCTCCATCATGGGGAGCCTTACCCTGGATGGTAAGTGTGGGCTGGTCATCATGCCCTGCAGCCCACCCCCACTTCTCAGGGGTCAGGGGGCAGGGAGGGCCTTCCCAGAAGGGGCATGCTAGGCTGAAATCCCAAAGAGGAGATGGAGGCATCACACCAGGAGTGTCAGAGAGCGTGACCTCGAGGAGTCCAGGGGAGGTGGGACACGGGGTGCTGAGGAGGGCAAGGCACCAGCGGGGGCCAGCTCTGCCCTCTGGGCTCCTCTCCCCACAGAGGTGCCTGGTCCAGGTGGCCTTCCGGCCGGTGCTGCCCAGCAAGCTGATCCAGCAGGAAGCCTTCCAGGCCCTGACCAAAGAAGCTGAGGGCAAACTGGTGCGTGGGGAGGCCCTGAGAGGAGGGCACAGAGGCATGGGGTGGGGCCTGCTCGGGGAGAAACGCTGCAGCCCCTTGAGGCTCTGGGCCCAGGCCCCTGTGCCAGGAGCGCTGGGCAGACTGTTCTGCAACGTTGTTGTGTCAAGCTGTTTCAAGAGGTTGAAACTTTCTTGGCAAAGCCCCTCCTCCTGTCTTGAAGGCAGCACCAGGCAGGTGGACCCCAGAGGGTAGTCTCGGGAGGATGGGCCAGCCACCCTGTCCCCCCAATGCCCCCGCCCCTGGCAGTGATGAGCAGATGGGGCTTCCACTAACCGAGTTTCACAACAGAGGGGAGCAGATCAAATGGCACACGGCTTGCGGCTCTGAACAAGTACAGCTGCTGACCCCACGAGGGGAGAGCAGCCTGGGAAGAAGGGGGAAGTCGATCGGGGGATAGACCCCACCACAGGCCCAGCCCTGGTGACGTGGCCGCACAAGCGCTTCTGCCGGGAAGGCGTCCACGCGGACCCACCCGGAGCTGTGCAGGCAGGGCCAAGTGATGCCCACCCACTCGGCCCGGGGACCCGAGGGACACTGCACTTGTCCACGTCCGGATCTGTGCCTTGAGCACGCTTGCTCGAGCACGTGCTGGAGGAGGAAGCACTTAGGTTCGCCCTGTGGGCCGGGCAGCAAAGTGCGGGCAAAGGGCACCAGGCACAAGGACCCCGGTCCTGGCCGACTCTTCACCTTCTCTGTCCCTCAGTTTCCCTGTTGGTGAAGGCAGACACTAGTATCGGTGCACAGGTCTCTGCACGGGGACCATCACTCAGCCCTTCTGCACGTGCTGCCAGTCTTTCTGAGGGAGCCTCTTGGTGTTTGGGTCCCTGTCCCCTCCAAACGCATGCCCCCGGGGACCCTGCCCTGGGTGGTCTGCCCAGGCCTGGGCTGGGCCCTAGGGGAGCTGCAAGGGGCGGCTGGGTGGCTGCCGGGCTCAGCAGAGCCCTGAGGGGCCCACAGCCTGCTCTCCCCCTCCAAGTCCTACAAGGACATGGCCCCCCAGAGGAAGGACCTGCAGAGACAGTCCGTCTCCACGCTGCGACTGCAGAACCGAGACCGGCTGTTCCGGGCCTCCAGCAACCAGCCTCCAGAGCAGCAGAAGCAGGACCTTAGGTGCAGGTGGGCCTGAGAGCCAACTGCCCCACTTCTTCCCTCCAGGCCCTACTGAGGAGACCCTGCCCTGGCCCCCACGGGGATTTTCCCCCACAGACTGCCTGGAACAGAGCTGTTTTGACCTGGAAGTCCAGGGCTGCGCTAGCTTCAGACACAGCTGGATCCAGGCGCTGCCTTGAGGCCCCTCAGGCTCTGCCTTCCTGGGCATCTGCCTACCCCATTCCCCTGGGCCTGATGTCCCTGTGAACAGCCTCATGCCACTCCCATATCCCCAGCTCAGCCTCCCCAAGTTCAAATGAGCCCAAGAGAGCTCTGATGGGCTTTTGTCACTTGTCAGCCCTGGACTCTTGCCTGCGGCCCCAGGAATGTGGCTCTCTGGTTAAGTGCCTGACCAGGACCCTGGGTGGGGGAGGGCCCCACGGGAAGCAAGGAAGAGGCGAGGAAGCTAGCTGGCCAGACAAACCTGGGACAGCTGCAGCCTGGCCCCAGCCTGCTGCCCCTCACCGTCTGGCCCAGGGCCCTGGGGAGCAGGTGTGGCCTCATGGACCCCTCCATGGAGGTGGGGCAGGGCCTCCAGTCTGCTAGGGGGCAGCAAGGGCAGGGGCATGAGTGCACTTTTCCGGCTCCACTCCAGCTCTCACGAGGACCAGGTTGCCCGGGCCACCCTGGTCAGATCTTTCCCGGGGAAGTTCGACAAGTTTGTGATCCCTTGTGTCGTTGCCAGTGGCGACATCCAAGACCGGAAGGGGATGGAACCCCTGAGCTTCAGGTGTGGCATCTGGTCAGGGTGGGGTGTGGCCGGCTAAAAAGTTACCATCCCTCCTCTGCTGCCAACCCAGATCTGGGGCCTCGGGGTGGGGCCCGGTGGCTGGGGTGAGTCGGGGCCAGGGCTGAGGGTCAGGCCGTGGGGGTGGGTCCTGGTCCATCGGCGTGCCGGCCCTGCCTCCAGTCCCCACAACACCCTGTACCTGGAGCTGTGGTGTCCAGCGGTGGCACCGTCCATCGTAGTGACGTCCAACAAAGGCACGACCATCTCCAACTTTGGCCACATCGCTGTAGGTGAGTCTTGGTTGAGCCCAGCCCCCACCCCCACATTGCCACCCACAGGGACCCAGGCCCCCAAGGCACCTCCTGGCCCGGAGGCACACCCCACCCCAGCCTGGGGCTGTGACCCGACTCCCTGGTCCGGTTTCAGGACACTGCGGCGTAAAGAAGGTCTCCATTCAGAACATCTCCCCTGAGGATCTGGCCGTATCCTTATCCACACCCAGCCCAGGCAGCTTGCAGGGAGTGGGGAGGGGTCTGGGGAGGGGTCGTGGCCCACCCTCGACACCTCTCCTTGACACCGGCCCTCAGGTGGAGTTCTCCATGCTGAACCCCAACGGCCCCTTTGTCCTGCTGAACCCTATCCGCAAGCTGCTGGCGGGTGAGACCCAGGTCCTGGCGCTGTCCTTCTCTCCCCGCGAGAGCGTCCTGGTAAGTCCCAGGCCCACCCTGAGCCATGCCGCAGCCCCAGGCTCCGTGGACCAGCGCGACACTGCACACCCGCATGTGCTCAGGCCCGGAGCTGTCCCAGTAGGCCCTGGGAGCAGCCAGTCCTCCTGGGCCCTCCCCTCTGACCCGCAGGCGGAGGCTGGGGAGCTCCCAGAGGACTCAGCGCCAGCGCCCCCAGCTGGGTGCCGGAGCTGCTCCCGGGGCAGAGCTCCTGCACATGCCTCTACAATGTCTGCTCCTCACTAAGGGACGTGGTCTCCGTAGGCCCAGGAAGCGCTGGACATCATCACCAAGAGAGGCACACTCTCCTTGACCCTCGTGGGGACCGGCGTGGCATCCATGATCACGTGCTCCATTGAAGGGGATGTCCTCAACATGGGCTACGTGATTGCCAGGGAGTCTGTCTCCTCGGGATTCAAGGTGGAGCACCTCGCAGGGGCCCTGGTGCCTGCCCCAGCCTCCTAGGAGGGGGCTCCTCCTTGGGAGGGGTTGACTCTGCCTTGGTGGGGAGCCATTGGAGGTGCAGGCCATGCCCTTGCCCGCCCCACACACCTGCCACCTCCACTGACCTCTCCAGCAGGAGAAGGCTGAGGATGCCACCTCCCTCCACCCCTTAGCTGCCCTTGCCTCCTCAGTGCTCTTTGTCCTCCTGCCTCAGGGCCTTTGTATGGGCCATCTCACCAGGATGAGTTGGAGCTCAGCTCAGGTACCTCTAGGGGAGAGGTGGCAGACTTCCCTGGTGGGTCCCACTGCCCTGTGGTCTCCCACGCCCTTGCAGGAAGGCAGGTCTGGCTCCCAGGGTCCCTCCAGCTTCTAAGACACACCAGCCTCCAGATCAAGCAGCCCTCGGGACACCTGCTTCCTCGCCTGGCTCAGATTGGGTCCTGGCAGCAGCCCAGGGACTGGAATTCCCTGAAGAGTTTTATTGAGGAGGGGGCGCTCTCAGGAGAAGGGTGTGAGGGCGGGCACAGAAGCTGAGTGGGGACAGTGGTTCCGCAGAAGGCTAACCTGAGCCTGACAGCAGAGGGAGCCCTGGAGGACCGAGGGCCCCACAGGTGGCTGAGGCCAGTGCGCCAGCCCGCAAGAGGGATGATGTGAGGCTGGACGAGATGAACCAACGCTCAATAATGTGTCACAGGCGCCGGCTGGGGATCGTTGAAGACGGGGGCGATGGTCCCTCGGCAGGGTGTGGCCCAGAGGACAGGCACAGACTGAGGCCTCGTTGTGGCATCCTGCCCATCGTAGCTGGATGGGCCATCCAGTGACAGGGACCCTCTCCTTGCAGCTGCAGAACAACTGCTCACTGCCCATCAGGTTCTCCCTGCAGCTGGACAGCCTCTCCAGCACGAGGGCCAAAGCCCGGCAGCAGCTGCCACAGTTCCTCACCTCACGGGCCAAGAGGGCAGAGGTCGTGGGTGAGCTGATGGGCAGGGCATGGGGGCGTGGTAGGCAGAGGGGCTGGGGGGACAGGACGATGTGGGGGGTGGGTGGGGGCAGGGATGGGGCCAGACGGGAAGGCAGGGTTTGCGGTGGGGTGGGGCACCGGAGGCCATCAGGAGTGTGGGGCGGGGGAACGCTGGGCAGCAGGCGGTGTGAGCCAGGTACAAGGTGACCCACCCACCGCCGCCCACAGGCGTGCAGAACCACAGCGGCCAGAGTGTGTTCAGCGTGGTCCCGGTCGAGGGCGTCCTGGAGGCGGGCGGGGCGCAGGACTTCACCGTGACCTTCAGCCCAGACCACGAGAGCCTGTACTTCTCTGACCGACTACAGGTCGTGCTCTTGGAGAAGGTGCGCCGCCCCCACCCCAGCCCCTCTCCCACCCACCCCCCACCTGCTGGCCCTTCCCTGCTCTGCCCACTTGGACCCCCCAGCCAGGCCTGAGGACTCCTGCTGGGCTGGGGGTCATCAAGTGGAGAGACCAGTGCCCCAGATCCCTTGGCCCTGCTCCTCTGGAGCCCCAGGTGCGAGGTCACAGGACGAGGCTGCTGTGCTCCTCGTCCCCAGAAAATCTCCCGCCAGATCCTCCTGAAGGGCGCAGCGCGTGAGCACATGATGTTCGTGGAGGGCGGAGACCCCCTTGATGTGCCTGTGGAGTCCCTGACTGTGATCCCTGCCTTGGACTCCGAGCACAGAGAGGGTGAGCCTTCTGAGGGGGTGGGAGCCCAGCAGTGATGGCAATAAGAGCACCCCACCCACTCCTCAGCCACATCCGTAACCCTGGGAAGCCTGCAGGGTTGGGCCAGCATTCCTGGCTTCCTGGCTTATCCCCCAAAGCAAGGGGGGCATGCTAAACGGAGATTTCATGAGGACCAGCTCCTCCACTCCTCGCCTGACCCTGGGCGGCTCCCTCGCTCCTTTGGCCACATGCCACCCAGCCAACCCAGCCAGGCCCTCCCTCTCCAGAAGCGGAGGAACTGAAGCCCATCCTGGTGACCCTGGAATACCTCCAGCTGGACGTGGACATGCCAGCCCCACCTGCCACCCGAGAGCTGCACGTGGGCTGCATCCGGACCACCCAGCTGTCCCCAAAGAAGGTGACTGCAGCACTGCCCCAGCCTGCCTGGCACCTCTGCGACCGCCCCTGCCTGGGCCTCCCAGGCCGTTCCTGACCTCACCCCTTGATGGGGGGGGAGGGGGGCAGCCTGCTGGTCAGGGCTGAGAGGGTGGGTGGAGCTGGGCATCCTGGCCCCCAGCCTCGCTGCCCCCTGGGAGCTGTGCCAGGCCTACCGGCCTGCCAGCAGCTCCAATGTCCCATAGACTGTCGAGTTCAGCTTGGATAGCATCACGTCCCTGCAGCACAAGGGCTTCACCATCGAGCCCTCCAGGGGCTTCGTGGAACGCGGCCAGACCAAGACCATCAGCATCTCCTGGACGCCACCTGCCGACTTTGATGTGGGTGCCAGGGACTGTGGCCAGAGACCCCTGTGAAAGCCAAAGGCTGGGCAAGATGATACCCCTTCCCCACCCCTGAGAGGGGGCTGCTGGGTGGGCCCTGGGTGGGTGAGGTGGGTGAGGTGGGCAGATCTGCCTGAGGGTCTCCCTCCTTCCTCCCCACTCCTATTCCAGCCGGACCACCCACTCATGGCGTCAGCCCTGCTGCAGCTCAGGGGGGACGTGAAGGAGCTCTACAAGGTCCTCTTTGTAGCCCAGGTGGTGAGCAGCCCCGGAGGCCACAGGAGTCTTTCCACGTAGCCCCCGCAGACCCTCCCGCCCATCCTTGCAGCCCTCCCCTAGTCTAAGACCAGGCCGATCCATCCGGGACTTGGGACCTGCACATCCCCTGCTGAGCAGGTTCGAATGGGCAGCCCTCTGCACCGCCCCATGGCCAGGGCACCCCAGCCCCAAGGCGTGGCCACTTCCTGCTGCCCTGGACCCGGTGAGCCAGGGGCCACGAGCACCCCCTCCCTGGCCCCCACGCTCAGAACCAGCAATTAGGCCAATCCTGCCTACAACCTACTCCTAACATGAGCCCCTCAGAGCCCCCAGCCCCACCGGCACCTGCCCAGCCTTTAGAGGCCTCAGTCGGGGGAAGAGCTGCCCCACGGGTCTGCCAATAAACCCTCTGCAAGCTGCTGCATACAGACCTGCAGTGCAGGCAACAGTGAGTCATTTGCTGGGGCGAGCACAGAATGAGAGGTGGGGACAGAGCCCTGGGGAGGCAGCCCCCTGTCTCCCACCCACACACGCGCGAATCAGTCCATAAAACAATGAACTCTGCCTGGGAGACTAAGGAGGGGCTTCCTGGAGCACTGGGGGAACAGCTGGCAGGCCAGGGTGCAGGGGTGCGGGGCTGGACTTGAAACGCCCAGACCCGGAGAGGCCCAGCAAGGAGGGAGACTGGGGCAGGAGGCTCCAGAGGCCGGGGCACCCTTCAGGCCTCCTTGTTCCTCCCAAGTTTAGGATCCCTGCTGTCCCCAAGAAAGGAGCGAGCCAATGTCAGGGACACACCCTCACTCATGTCCTCCCTCAGAGCGTGGCCCGGTCCAGGGTGAGGCCCCAGTGCATGAGTCTGGTTTCCCACCTTTCTGAACTGAGTCCAGGCTCGGCCTTCTGGGCCCCAACCAGCCCTGCAAGGTAGAAGCCCCCCCAGCCTGTGAGACAGTCCTGGGAGCTCAGAATGGTGTCCGCACCCCAGCCCCTACCTTGTAGATAGTGGCTGGTTGGACACTGTCCCCACAGAGCCCACCCCCCAGGAGAACATGCGCAGCCCGCCCCAGCAGGGGTGGAGGGCACAGTGCATCCGGGGCCTTTCCTGAGCACTGGCTTCAGGACACCAACCTGGAGCCACCTGTCCTCACCCCAGCTCCTCGTTGCCCTTGGTGCCTGGAAGCTGCTATCTCCCTCACCTCGAGCTGGTGACAGCGACCCTAGAGCGGCATTTTGTAGGACTTCTGTCTGGTGGGCAGAACCAGGTCCCTTCCTACCGCTCACTGGGGCTGACCAGTCATAGGCCAAGCCTCCTCCTCACCAGGTGAGAGGGGAAGGCAGGACCCAGCAGACCAGGCTCAGCCCCCGGGAGATGGTGCTCCCTGCAGGGCATTGTCCGTGCCGGGCAGGAGAGGCAGGCCACTCTCTTCTAAACCCTGGCCTGGCTCTCCTGCTAGTAGGCACTGGTACTCACTGGCTAAGGCCCTGCCTGGACTCCTGCACCCTGGCTGGACTTCTGCCCATCTCCTCCCTCCGGCCCTCGAGCTGAGCCCCAAGGCAGTCAAGGCAGGAGAGAGGAGGAAGGATGGCCAGGAGCCAAGTATGGCCGGCCTGGCTGGAGCAGGGTGGGCACAGCCCAGAGGTGCAGGACAGAGTCTGGCTGAAAGCAAGGAGCAAGTGCCTCGCAGATCCAGGAAGGAGAGAGCCAAGCTAAGGAGGCTCTGCCCTCAGCAGGGTGGGGTCACTTCCCTTCCAGAGGGGGAGACAATGTAGGGGTAGACTGTCCTGAGTGCAAGGAAGAAAGACAGGACAGGGGCCATCTGGTGGCATAGTGGTTAAGTTTGCGCACTCTGCTTCAGTGGCCCGGGGTTTGCCCGTGTGGATCCCAGGCACAGACCTACACATCGTTCATCAAGCCATGCTGTGGCTGCATCCCACATACAAAATAGAGGAAGGCTGGCACAGATGTTAGCTGAAGGACAATCTTCCTCACCAAAAGAAGAAGGAAAGAATGCAAAGACAGGACAGAGGTGGCTGATCCTCCCACCCTCCCGGGACAAAGCAGACCACTCTGCACCTTGCCGTACTGACTGCCTCCCTTAGCCTGCCCACCAGATGGTGGAGCAGAGGCCAGAAGGAACCTAACAGGATGCCTAGCCTGGTGGGAGGAGGGGAGAGGGCCAGGAGGGCCTCCTGGAAGAAATGGTCCCCAGCTTCCTGGGCAGCATGGACAGCAGGCACTCCAGGCAGAGGGAATGGTGCTGAGCGATCTGTGCCCCCAGGCCCAGAGGCCACCTCCCCCAGGCTGAGCATGGCTTTCAAGGCGAAGCCCTCCTGGAAATGGTGTGCTCCCAGGGTGCCTGGAGGGCCCAGAGCCGAGCTCGGAATCCCAAGTTCCGGTGGGCCAGGCCAACCGGGGAGCGCCTGCTGCGTGCGTGCATAATAAATGTCCTCGAACGACGCGCTTGACCCCAGCGTCCCCACTGTTACAGCCTTTTCCTTTGGGCGCCGCGGTGTGTGCGAGGTTTGGTCACATTTGTCCTGGCTGCCACCCTCCGAGGCCACAACGTTCCAGGGGGCGCCGCGATCCACGCCGAGCCCGACTGCAGACAGGCCTGGCCCGGCCGGGCTGGAGCTCCGCGCTCGGGCCGAGACCGAAACTGCCCTCCACTGGCGACCCCAGGCTCGGCGACGCGGAGGCGCGGGCCTGGCGGGCGGGGCCGTGGGGCGGAGCGTCCGGGGGCGGGGCCGTCGGGGCGGGATTTGCACTGGGCGTGGCTTCGAGGGGCGGGCCCTCAGGTGGGCGGTGCCTTCGGTCTCTGAGTCCGTGGGGGCGGGGCCTCTAAAGGGCTCGGCTATCATTGGGTGGAGATTTGGGGGCGGGGAATGTTGGGCGTGGCTACTGGGTTCCGGAGCCGCGTTTGCGCTGGGCGCGGCCTCTATAAAGCTGTGAGGGCGGGGCACCTGGGGCGCGGCCGCAGGGTGGCCCTCCAATGGGTGCGGCTCGGAGGCGGGGATTTAGCGGGGCGGGGCCTCTGAACGGAAGGCTCACATAGGGCGGAGACTTGGGGGCGGGACACTGGAGCGGGGCTGCAGGGTGGCCCTCCAATGGGCGCGGCTCGGGGGCGGGGCTTGCGTACGGCGGGGCCTCCATAAAGCGGCTCAGCGCCGGCACCGCCTCCCCGTCCGCGCCGAGTATGTTCGTGGGGCCGTCGCCCGCCCGCGGGCTCCTGCTGCTGCTGCAGTCGTTCCTGCTGCTGCCGCAGGTGGGTCGCGGGCGCTGGGCTCGGGCACCGCGGGGCGGGGCTGCACGCGGCCTGCCCCGGCCCGGGCTCACCCCTGTCCCCACAGGTGGCGCTGGGCTTCGCAGACGGCAGCTGCGACCCCTCGGACCAGTAAGTCGTGGGGAGGGAGCAGGGCTCCGCCCCGCCCTGTGGGGAGGCTCGGGAGGGCCGGGCGGCCGGCCGGTGCCCCGCCTGCTCCAGGTGCCGCCCTCCCCGCAGGTGCCCGCCCCAGGCCCGCTGGAGCAGCCTGTGGCACGTGGGGTAAGTGGAGGGCGCGGCGCGGAGGGTGCCCCACGGTTCTCTCCGGGGCCAGGCCCACCAGACCCCACCCTGCCTGGCTCCAAGGCTGGAGTCGCCTGCACTGTTCCTCACCCCTGCCGCTGGCGGGAAGGCGCTGGGGCCCTCAGCCTACTCCTGCCCCCAGGACCATGGGCAGCCTCCCATGTGGGTCTTGCCCCAGACCCGCACAGCTCGGGCCACTCGGGCCCTTGGCAGGTCCTCCCTTCATAGCCTGCTTGCCCACCTCCCACCCCCTCCCTCCTCAATCCTGCAGGAGTCCCCTGTGAACATGGTCATTGGTCTGGGCACAGGATTGTGCAGTCAGCCCAGGACAGTGTGTCCTGGGAGTGAGCCCAAGGCCACTTGTGGCCAGCCCTGGAGAGACAGCCAGGGCAGGCCCAGCAGCAGGAGGCTGCGGTGGGCCAGCTCCTTAGGCCCAGCTCTGGCCAGGAAGGAGGTCTCCAGCCTAGAGGGACATTCTCTGGTTTTCTTTTGTGCTGTCTTCAGTGGCTGGGTCATGACTGCCCCAGGGAGCAGGTGCCCGGTGGCTGGGGGTCAGTCCAGTGGTAGGGTCTTACTCCTCCCTGCCCAGGCTTATCCTGCTTGCTGTCCTCCTGCTGCTGCTGTGTGGGGTCACGGCCAGCTGTGTCCAGTCCTGCTGCCTCCGGAAGCGGGCACACACTCAGCCACACCTGCCCTCCACACCTCAGCCTTGCGACCTGACAGTCATTCCTGTGGACAGCGACAGCCCCGTGCACAGCACTGTGACTTGTGAGTGCCTGCAGACGCTGCTCCTGGTGGCCTGCCTGCCTGCAAGGGGGAGTGGGGGGTGGGTGAGGGCCAAACCCATCCCCACAAACCCACTCCGGTTCCCTGCAGCCTACAGCTCCGTGCAGTACCCGCTGAGCATGCAGCTGCCCCTACCCTTTGGGGAGCTGGACCTCGACTCCATGACCCCTCCTGCCTACAGCCTGTACGCCCCCGAGCTGCCACCCTCCTACGATGAGGCTGTCAAGATGGCCAAACCCAAACAGGAAGAGCCACCCCCCTCCCAGTAGCCCAGCCCCTTGGGTAGGGCCTCAGGCCTAGGGGACCCAGGAGCTGGGCCCCAATGCCCCACATCCCCGGCTGTAGCCCTGATGCCCCTCAAAGGAGGGAGAGAGCTCTCCTGAACCTCCCTGTGCTCAGGGAGCACTTGGAGCCGGGGACCCCCAGCCCACCCCTACCATCCTTCCCCCGGGAAGGCCAGCCGTCCAGCACATTGCTGCAGCCCTGGCCTCGTTGCTATGTAACGCCGGGCAGCCGAGCCAGCCAGCCCTGTGTTGGCCACACACACACGCACACACACACACACAGCAGGCTGCTGTGTTCAGCCCCAGCCCCTACCCATCGCAGCAGGCCCTGGGCCCAGAGGAGGCCCCAAAAGCCTAAGCCTCAGGGCTCAGGGCTGGCTATGATGTCCGCAGCTCTTTGGAGAGAGAATAAAGTTTGTATCTAAGTGGTCTCTGCCTGTAGGAAAGGGCTCCGGGAGGGGCCCTCAGGCAGCCGCCCCCCAGTGCAGGTAGGCAGGGAAAGCACACGGTCCTCGACCTCCACCCAGCCTGGACTTCAGGCTGGTGTCCAGAGCCCAGAGTTGGGCAGTGGGCGGTGTTAGATGTCGCAGCAGAAGTGACAGGCCATGTGCCATGGCTGGCCCAGGAAAACCCTCTCCCTTCTCCAGACCCCCATCTTTGCTGGCCCCTCCTTTCCAGGATGGGGACAGTGAACCATACCTGCCTCTAGCTGAAGGGTTTATTGGCCACAGAGCTGGCCAGGGGAATGGGGGCATAGTATGGCCAGCAGTGGGCAGCAGCCTTCCTCGGGCAGGCCTCCCACGGCTGCGGCAGCTGCTCCTACTGAACCAGCTTGAAGGACTTTCCGGTCATCATGGCCATGAACTCTGGGAGCAAGGGACAGGTCAGCAGCCCGGCCTTGCCTGGCCACCAGGCTCCCAGGGCCCATCCCCTGCTCACTCTCATACTTGATAGTCCCACCCCCGTCCGTGTCAGCCTCTTTCATCATCTGCTCGGCCTCCATCTTGTTGAGGGGCTCACCCGCATTCACGAGCACATACCTGTGGGACGCCCCCACTGAGTGGGAACCAAGTGGGCACCAGCCCTCACCCACTCTCCCACCAGCCCCTGGCCCTACTTGAGCATGTCCCAGTCGATGTAGCCCTTGCCCTCCTTGTCAAAGGCGCGAAAGGCTGCCCTCAGCTCGTTCTCCTGGGTCTGGGCCTTCTCTCAGTAAATCCGCGTCACAGCCGGGAAGCTGTCGCAGTTAAAGAAACCTTTGTCTGCGGGGAGCAAGCAGCGCGCTGGGGCCCACATGAGGGGGAGCCACATGCAGCCCCTCCCCACTCACACACAGGTGACCCGCCCAAGTCTCACTGTCTCTGTCCACATCCTTGCCCATGGAGGCCAGCTCGTTCTTGGTGGGGTTGATGCCCAGCAGGCTCGTGAGCCGCCCAGGTCACCTGTCTGCGTGTCCCCATTGCCCTCCTTATCGAACATCTCAAAGACACCCTTGTACTCCTTGATCTGTGTGGCCGTCAGGCGCTCTGTCTGCGGGGACACACCAGCCCAGCTTCACCAGGGTCCCCTCTGCCCCTCAGTCAGGGGGAGGTTGGAGGCCCTGGGACACGTGGCACAAGGCACCCTGCCGCATCCATCCGCTTGGCCACCTTTTGGGCCCTGTAGCTAAAAAAGGAGGCCCCCAGCCCAGAGCAGCTTCCAGACAAGGTGGCACAACTCTTGAGAGTGAGCAGGACTCCACCAAGCCGCTTAAAGGGGGAAGGCACACGGGGGCAGGGGGCAGGGGCGGCGGCGGGCAGTGGGGACAGCTAGGTGTGCAGGAGCCAGGGCGCAGGCCAGCCACATGAGGGGACAATGGAGGCTACAGGGCAGGTGGGTCAGCCCCAGTCCCTGAGCCCAATGCAGTGGACACCAGGTGAGACCAGGTGAAGGACGCCACCTACCAACATGGGGAGGAGCCTGACCCAGGCCAGGGTGAAAGTTCCAGGGCAAGGGGTTTCCAGGCCTGGGTGAAGACAGGACTTAGGGGACGGCCTGGGGGCAGGGTCCTGGGCCCTAGCCTGTTCTGGCGTCCAGGATAGTCGAGCACCTGGCCACCCCTGCCTGCCACCCACTGCCCTTTTTCAGAAGGGCTGCTCTGTCCTGACCCCCCGAGTGAGGGCGGGGTCAGTAGCCAACAGGGCTCAGCCTCAGCACCCACTCTGTCCTCCCTGTCCAGCCTCACTGAATTTCTCCCTCAGGTTCCCAGAGAGACCCTCGCACCGTCAGGCACAGCCCCAGCCCATCCCTGTGCCCAGAGGGCCTGCCCCTCTACCCATGGGCACTGTCCCCAGCTCCCACTCGACCACCCAGCCAGTCCACAGGCGGCTCTGCCGGGCGCCAGGAATGGCCTTACCACGTCTGTGGCCAGCTGAGAGGGCACTGCAGGCTGGCACTGGAGCTGCTGTGCGCAGAGCACGAGGGGCGGAGGTAGTGGCCCCGTTTTAGCTGGGCCAGGCTGCCTGGGGTCCCCAGGGTCTGGAAACCACCAGCCTTGTATGGCCAGGAGATCCTGTCGGCCCTATTTCAGGACAGGCTTGGCCCTCCCCACACGCCCCTCCTGGCCCTCCTCAGCCTGGGCACCCCCTCACCCTGAAGCTCCCCTCGGACCTTGGGTCCTAGCCAGGCCCCGCCACAGCCTCAGCCCTCCTGGGGCTGCAGCAAGGATGGAGCCTGTGGGCCGAGGGCAGGAAGGCCTTCACGTCAGCCGTAGCCCCTCCGCCAGGTCAGCCTCCTCCCGTCATCCTGCCGTGGACCCTCACCCGGGCTCTCGTCACTTGTTTGTGAGGGATCTGGCAGAAGGCCTGCCCTGGCCGGGTGATGCCTTCACGTCCCCAGCCAGCACTCTGCAGACACCCTCTAAAGACACGTTGAATGAACAAATGCATTCGGGACCGCCTCTGGCCACCCTGTGCAGAAAGGGCTGGGGGTCTGCGGTCCAGGGAGGAAACAGCTAGACGTGGGCTGGAGGCGAGAGGGGGCAGGACAGACAGGACCACGGAGCTGGACTGGCCCCTGGGAAGCCAGGCCAGGTTTCCTCTCTATTCTGGGGTTTCTCAGGGAAACCTGACCTCCCTTCCACTCAGAACAGCAAAGCCAGCTCCCAAGGGAGCCGTGTGGCCAGGCTGCTTGGTAACAACATGCCCCAGCAGCACACATGCCTGCATACATGTGCTCAGCCCTCGGACACATGCACCCACACCCACCCCACCTGGGACAGCGGTGCCGGCTCCCGACCCCTTGGCCCCAGTCCTCAGGCTCCCATCCAGGCAGGGGATACAAGACGACCTGCTGGTCCAGCCGTGACACTAGGGGTCTGGTTGCAAGTCAGGGCTGAGGGGGGTCCTCCTATCCCCACTCCAGCCCCCACCCGGGGGATAGTCACAGATGGGTCCCACCTAGTTCCCTTCACCCCGTGCATGGCTCCCAGAGTCGCACACCCCTGCCCCGGCCCTGTGACCACTGGATGAGTCTGAGCAGGTGAGGCAGGCTGTGTCCTCCACCAGCCCAGCTGGCTCTCTGCCTGCCAGAATACATCTGAAGCCTCGGGGACGCCTCCTCTGGAAGGCCAGCTGCTGAGGCCGCCAGATCAGTGCTGACAGGGCAGGATGGCTCCGGTGGGCACCAGGCCAGCAGCCCGGCGGGGCTGCAGGAGCAGCCAGTTCCGGCCCCTCCCTTCGTCCTGGCTGCTCTCTGGCCTTGGCTTTGGGCTCTGTGATGGTGAGAAAAGACTTTCTAACCTCTCTCTCGAAAATCCCAAACCAGACCAGCAGGCGGAAGTCAAACAGCATTTCAGTAAAACTCGTCACAGCTCTAAGGCCAAACCACGACACACGAGGAAAAAGCAGTGGGGGACAAGGCGGGCGGGGCCCGAGCGCCTGAGGACAGACAGGGCCGAGGGGTAATTTTATGTCACTTCAGCAGGGCTGAGACCCCAGATGTTTGTGCAGACACGAGTCTCAGTGTTGCTGTCAAGTTTTTTTCATAAATGTACGGGTTACAGTGCTGAAATTAGCATGTAGTGTTACTCAGAGATGGGAACCAACATTTGCTGAACATCTATGACGGAGCACAGTCTGTTTGTTCTTTTTCTTTGTGTGGTAAAAAAACATAAAATTCACCATCTTAACCATTTTCAAGTGTACTGTTCGGCACTGTTAGCTATGCGTGCCTTGTTCCATAACAGGTCTCGGAAAGCTTTTCATCTTGCAAAACAGAAACCCTGTTCCTGTTAAACACCGACTCCCCCTCCCCACCCCCAGCCCCTGGCAACCTCCATTCCACTTTCTGCCTTTATGAATTTGACAACTCGAGGGACCTCATACCAGTGGAATCATACAATATTTGCCCTTTTGTGACTAGCCTCTTTCAGCCTAATATCCTCAGGGTCCATCCATGTTGCAGTATGTGTCAGAATTTCCTTATTATTTAAGGCTGCATAATATTCCATTGTAGGTGTAGACCATGTTTTACTATCCATTCATCCATCCGTGGACACCTAGGTTGCTTCCACTTCTTGGCTATTGTGAATAATTAACATGGTAAGAAGGTGTTTTTTGAGATATGATTAACAGTTAAATCAGTAGACTTTGAGTAAAGCAAATTAGCTTCATAATGTGGGTAGGTCTCGTGCAATCAGTTGAAGACCTTAAGAGAAAATTCTGAGGTCCCCAGGAAGAAGGAATTCTCCTCCAGACCAGCTCTGGGTTCAAGCCACAACACCGGCTCCTCCCCGTCTCCAGCCTACAATCAGCACAACGGCCAGAGCCAATTCCTTAAAACAATCAACCTCTCTCTCCTTCTCTCCCTCTCTCTTTCCCCCTCTTCCTCTCCTATTGGTCTGCTTCTCTGGAGAGTCGTGACTCTCCTCTCCAGAGGGTCACTGAGGACAGGGACCCAGGAAGGCTAGAGCAATGTGCTCAGTCTCCTGAGCATCTGGGCATGGGCCGCCCGGGGCCACCCTCCCTACTGCAGGGCACTCCAGTGCTGCCCTTGTGACGTGGTCTCCCCAGGTCCCCTGTGGACTGAGCCCTGTTGCCCATAGTGTCACCTGCTCAGCCACGGGACCACCGCCCTTCTGGCCTTTTCTTACTTCCTGCACTTCCTCAGAAAGTTGTATGCTCTAGTCTTGAGTCCTGTGTCGAGTCCTTGTCTCAGGGTCTGCTTACAGGGAAGCGCAGCCTGGACAAGGGGTGAAAAACAAAAAACCCAAACCCCAGACCACCAACCGTGGAAGATGGGAGTGGATGAAGGCGTAAGATCCCAGTACTGTTCTGGACATGGCCAGAGCAAGGAACTCAGATTAAAACATAACATGAATTCTTAAGGTGACCACTAAAATCACAGAAGTCGGGGCTGGCCCTGTGGCCGAGTGGTTAAGTTCGCTCATTCCGCTGCAGGCGGCCCAGTGTTTCGTTGGCTCGAATCCTGGGCATGGACATGGCACCGCTCATCAAACCACGCTGAGGCAGCGTGCCACATGCCACAACTAGAAGGACCCACAACGAAGAATATACAACTATGTACCAGGGGGCTTTGGGGAGAAAAAGGAAAAAAATAAAAATAAAATCTTAAAATCACAGAAGTAGGTTGTACAACTTCCACATCTGTGGAGGGGAAAAAGAATAAAGGAAATGTAACAAACCTAAGAGATACAGGAAGGGAGACAGAAGTACAAGAAAAGCAGCATAGGGCCAGCGCCCCCCCCCGGCCCCCCCCCCCCCCACCGTAGCCTAGTGGTTAAGTTTGGCGTGCTCTGCTTCCACAGCCCAGGTATGATTCTTGGGTGTGGACCTACACCACTCATCCATGGCCATGCTGTGGTGGCAGCTCACATACAAAATGAGGAAGACTGGCAACAGATGTTAGCTCAGGGGAAATCTTCCTCAGCAAAAAAAAAGGAAAAGAAAAGCAGCATAGAGCCAGCCCTGGTGGCCTAGTGGTTAAGATTTGGCACTCTTACTGGTGCTGCCCAGGTTAATTTCCCAGTCGTAGAACCAGGTAGTTCACACAGAGAATTAAACCACAACTAGGATACACAACCATGCACTGAAGCTTTAAAAAAAAAAAAAAGAAAGAAAGAAAGAAAGAAAAGCTGTATGATTAGAGCAGAAAGTAACGTCGTAGACATTACCAGCCACCTGGCAGAGCTCCCGGGGCAAAGCTGGAACACTGTGAGCAATAGAAGAAATCAGGGTGTGCTGGGTTATAGCCAAAGAATAAAATAAACATCCATGGACATCAAAACACACCGTCAACAGAGGGAGAGATGGCTGACCTGATGGGAGAAAATATTTGCAAATTGCTTATCTGATACAGGATTAACATCCAGAACATGTAAAGAACTCCTGAAACTCAATGACAACAAAAATAAACAACCGGATTAGAAAATGAGCAAAAAGCTTGAATAGGCACGCCTCCAAAGAAGAGCAAGCTCAGCATCACTAATCATCCAGGAGATGCACATCAACACTGCAACCAGATACGTTCTCACACCCGTGAGGATAGCTACTGTCAAAAACACAGAAAATGACGAGTGTCAGGAGGATGTGGAGAAATTGGAACCCTGTGCACTGTTGGTGAGAATGGAAAATGGTGCAGCCACTGTGGAGGACATTATGGAAGTTCCTCAAAAAACTAGACATAGAATTATCATGTGATCCAGCAATTTCATTTCTGGGCATACGCCAAAAAGAATTGAAAGTGGGACCCGAACAGGTATTCGTACACCCATGTTCATAGCAGCATTGTTCACAATAGATAAGAGGTAGAAACAACCCACGTGTCCATCAATGGATAGATAGATAAACGAAATGTGGTCCATACATATGCGTTGGTTAATATGTGTTAACTTTGACTGGCTAAGGGCACCCAGACAGCTGGTAAAACACTATTTGTGGGTGT
This sequence comes from Equus caballus, assembly GCF_041296265.1. Taxonomy (NCBI): domain Eukaryota; kingdom Metazoa; phylum Chordata; class Mammalia; order Perissodactyla; family Equidae; genus Equus; species Equus caballus. The sequence continues at coordinate 48,017,007 of NC_091685.1, forward strand.
GTCTGTGAGGGTGTCCCTGGAAGAGAATAGCATGTGAATCAGCAGCCTGAGTAAAGAAGATTGTCCTCACCAATGCAGTGGGCATCGTCCACTCTGTTGAGGGCCCAAACAGAACAAAAAAGCAGAGGAAGAGGGAAGTGCTCTCTCCTTGAGCTGGGACATCCGGCCTTTCCTGCCCTCGGACATCAGCGCTCCTGGTTCTGAGCCCTTCAGACTCACACTGAACAACACCACGAGCCCTCCTGGGTCTCCTGCCGGCAGATGACAGGTGGTGGGGCTTCTCGGCCCCCATGACCATGTGAGCCAATTCCTGCAATAAATCACCTCTCTCTCTCTCTCTCTGTGTAATTGATTCTGTTTCTCTGGAGAATTCTAATACAATATGCAATTGAATTATTATCATCTAGCCTTAAAAAGGAAGGAAATTCTGACACCTGCTACAACATGGATGAACCTTGCGGACATTATCCTCAGTGAAACGAACCAGTTATAAAAAGATAAATACTGTGTGATTCCACTTATCTGCGGTCCTAGAGCAGTCAAATCCTTAGAGACAGAAAGTAGAATGGTGGGTGCCAGGGCCTGGGGGAGGGGGAGAGGGAGGAATGGGGAGTGAGTGTTTAATGGGGACAGAATTTCAGTTTGGGAAGATGAAAAAGTTCTGGAGATGGATGGTGGTGATGGTTGCACAACAACGTGAATGTGCTGAATGCCACTGAAACTATGCACTTAAAATGGTTAAGATGGTAAATTTTATGTTACGTAAATTTTAATACCACAAGAAAAATGAATAAATGTCCATGAGTCTGTATTGATATAAATGACTGAATAAATAAATAAATGGGAGAGAAAAGTCAAATCTCCCATAAAGAATTCCAAATACTTTGTGCAGATATTCTGCTCTCAAGGAGGGGGAGCACACACCCCCACTCCTTAATTGTGGGCCCGAATAGTGACTTCCTTCCAGAGAGTAGGGTATGGAGAGGCAGAGAGAAGGGCACTGACCCCCGTCAGGTGACCAAGGTCACATCACTAGAGATGTGTCATGGTGATGCGACGTGAGGAGAGGGCCCTGCACCTCTGTGGTCTCCTCCCGGAACCCAGAACCCTAGTCTAACCCCAAGAGAATACCAGACGAATCCCAACAGAGGGACATTCTACAAAATGTCCTGATCAGCGCCCCCAAAATTGTCTGTCATCAAAAACAAGGGAAGTCTGGGGAGCCAAGGGGATGTGACAGCTAAATTCACTGTGAGATCCTGGGACAGAAAGAGGACAGTCAGTAACAACTAAGGAAATCTGAATAAAGCAAGGACTTTCGTTAATAAAACAACAGGGGTCAATTAATTGTGATGAACGTGTGATGTGAATGTAAGATGTTCATAATACAGGAAACCGAGTATGAAGTGTGTGCGAACTCTCTATGCTCTTAGCAACTTTTCTGTAAATCTAAACCAATTCTAAAAATAAAGTTTATTTTAAAAAATAAATCCAAATACATCAATAATCAAAATAATGCCATTTAAAACAATCTCCACTAAGGGGCAGATTATCAGACAGGATAAAAACAAACACCAAATGCTTTCTGTTCACAAGACACAACCTTCAAACGTGAGGACCCCGAAAGGTCGGAGGCGGGACGCGGTGAAACCCGAGGCGGGGACCTCCTGGACCTCCGGCGCTTCCTCTACCGGGCGTGTCACCGGCACGTGAGCTCCACGAGCTTGCTGGGTCCGGGGTCGCAGTCTCAGAACATCCTCTTCAAGAGCCTCTGGATTGGTCTACACATCGATCATTTATTGATCCACAAAGAAATCTCAACACTAAAGATCAGCATCAAACTGACCATCTTTTCCAACTACTGAGACTTCGATTAATTTCCAAATCAAGACCAGAGGGAACCGCTAAGAGTTGAAACGGGCTGTTTCTGCCAAGGGAGTGGGTGCAGAGGGCCGCGGGCCACCAGCCAGGAAAACTCCCGACCGCACTAGTACAGACACAGGCCTTTCTTGGAACACCACCACCATGGTCATCCGGGGTCTTCCTGCGGGGTGCCAGATCCCCAACCCACCGGGAAGGGCAGTGTCCGGGACAGGACTTCTCCAGCCCGTGTCCGTCCCTCGGCCCAGGCCCCGCCCCTCGCTCGGCCCCGGCCCGCTCCCTGCCTGTCATTCGGCCCGGCCTGCCCCCTGCCTGTCACTCGGCCCCGGCCCCGCCCCGTCCCGCCCGGCGGCTATTCCGCGCGTCGGCACCAGGCGGCGGTCGCGGGCCGCGCAGAGCCGGGAGGGGCGGGCCGGACCGGGCCGCTGGATGGTCGGCCTTCCGGGTCCTCGTGTTTGGGGTCGGCCTGCCCCGCGTTGGAACTCGGCGGGGCCTGCGTCCCAGGCCGCCCGCCCGGGCCGCTCTCCATCCCTCGTTTCAACACCTTGCCCCGGAAGCCTCACTTCTGGGTTCCCACAATTGCTAGGACAAAAATAGGCATAAATATCCCTTTCATGCACCTGTAGGCAGACGACAGCCCCAGCCCAACGCAGGTGGCCGGGAGTGGGGCAGGGTGCTGACTGTGGAAAAGTGGAGCCACCGCTCGCCTTGGGCTGACCCCCGACCCCGAATGTCTAGGCCGGCAGAGAAGCACTCGTGTCCTCAGACAACCCTTTGTGCTGGGTGGACCCCACTCACACCAGGACCGGGGTCAGGCACGGGACCCTGAGGTGCCTGCCCCAGGAGCCCCTGTCTTTGATGTCCTGAGACATTGCCTGTCTGTGCTCAGGGGCCTGGTCTGCCGCTCTGCCCAGCTACTGTGTGACTCAGTTCCGTCCAGGCCCCAAGGGGGCTCACAGCTGACCCCTAGCAGCCCTGTACCCTGTGGCCCCTGCTCCTCCGCAGGGCTCCAGGGCCTTCATGTTCTGGGGGCTCTTCCTTCCTTATCCTCTTCAGTCTTGTTTGAATGTGACAACAGCAAGGTCATTTGGTCCAAAAGCTAAAAGAGGTTCCAGGGTCAGTGGGCCCAGTGGCCAGCGGGAGGCAGGAGCCTGGAGGTGTATCCTGCACAGAGGGGAAACTGAGTTTCAACGAGGTGAAGCCCCTTGCCTAGGGGGACTGCCTGCCCCACGTGTCCGCAGAGCCTGGCCTTAGGGGCAGCACCCCTGGCTGTGGGGGACAGGACCAGGCAGCAGGGGTGGTGCATGCATGGCCCTGGCCTCAGAGGGGCCCCAGGTAGCGTCCATTTTGGGTTGACCCACAGTGCCTCACCTCTGCACCCTCTGCGGGTGCTTCCTCCCCATGGTCTCTCTCAGACATCTGGGCACTTCAGTGCCCACCCAAGACCTGATGCCCGTGGCCACCAGAATCTGCTGGAGGGGCAACAGGACAGGACACACAGCCCCTTAGAAGTCTCATCGGGCAGGCTGAGCCACCCCCAGGTGCCCCCGGGGCAGGCCTGGGCATGAGCCCTGGGCAAATGCCCAGGGGAATGTAGCAGGGCCCAGAGGTCCCAGACAGACGTCACAGCGAGAAACTCTAGGGCCCCTGGCTCCGGGCAGCCACCCCACGTGCTCAGCCATTCCTGCTGGTTTCCAAAACACCCAGTGCCTGCAGGCCCAGCTGCCCCAGGAGGGGCAGCCTCAGTGGCCTGCGGGTGCTCCTGGCTCTGCCCAGCATCCCTGCTGCTTGGGGCTCCAGCCCACCACTTCCTCTTCCATCTCTTAGGGGCCCCATGTCCCCAAGGCTTCCAGGCCACCACCCTCAGATTCCACCCTGCTCCAGGCCCTTGGGCCCCCATGCCCCTCCCCATCTCTCGTTGCCCCTTCCAGGCACACCTTGCATCACCTCCCAGGTGGCTGGTGGGCTGGGCTTCAGGGACAGAATTCTTGACAAACAGTCCCAGGCTCCGGGGGCACTCTCGAGAGATGAGGCAAGCTGCACCTTCAGGATCCAAGTCCAGCTGCTGCTGAGGACTGTAGCACTGAGACGCTAGAAGCTGGGGGCTTGGGGATGCTGCAGGGGTGCTGGGGCCTAGATGGCCTTGCAGAAGGGTACTGCTGCCCCCTCATCACCCTGCCTGCCCCAGGGCATGTGCAGTGGTGCCCAGTCTGAGTGTAAGGTGCCTGCCCAAATTGGAGCAGAGCCTGGTAGCCAAGGGTAGGTTGGGGCAGCAGAGTGCAAGGACCCAGTGACCTTCTCCTTGCTGTCCTCACTGGCCCAGCCCACACCCTACTACAGACACCCCCACAACTACCTGAGTGCCCACCCCCACTTCAGAAGGTGGCTAGGGGACTCTTGGTACAGGGGCTGCCACTGGGTCCTAGTCAGGGGTCCCGGGGCAGTTCCATGGGCCTGAAGGGCTGGACTCACACATTGGGCAAGGGGACAGCTGGCCCCCAGGGAGGATGGCTCAGCAGGCAGAAGGGAGCCAGGTCAACTGCCTAGGCCCCTGAGCTGGGGAGGGAAGGAGACTGACCCAGGGCGAGGGCTGGAGCCTCCCCCTCTGGGCTGAACTGTGTCCCCAGGTGTTGAAAGGGAGTAAGGGGGCCCAGCAGGACCAGGTGGAGGCCCCCCCCACCTGAGCAGCCAACAGGTCCCCTGGGCTACCTTTATTCAGCACCTGCCCTGGGGAAAAGGGGGTCTCTGCTCCCCAGGCAGCCAAATCCACAAGAACCAGTCAATAAGAAAATGCTGCCAAGAAGTGGAAGAGGGCCATGGTGTGGGGTTGGGCCTGGTGCTGCGCTGGGGGCTCATGGGGGGGCGGCACTGGAGTAGAGGCAGGGTGACAGCAAGGGCCCTCCCTCCCCTTTTCCTGAGGTGCCTCCAGGCCCACATTTAAGCCTCCATGAAGCTAGCTCCCCCCTTCACCCCAGCCCGGTCCTGCCTCCTGGTTGTGTTTGTTCACACATGCCCAGCCATCTCTGGGACCCTCCAGCTCCTTGGGTGCCTGCCTGGGACCCCATCTCACGCTGGTCCCTGCTGCCCTGGCCACACGACGCTTTTGTCTGCAAAGTCCCCTCCTCTCTCTGGGGTTCTCCTCCTGTTCACCACTCCTCCTCTCCCCTTGAGGGGACATTGGTGGCCCTGGGACGTCCTTGGCTACACACGCTCCCCTCTGGCCCCTCGCTGGCCTGTGGCTCTGCACGCCCACCCTATGCCTGCTTCTCCGCCCGACATCTATAAATATCTCAGGCTAGAAAGGTCCAAGACACAGCACATTCTCCGCTCGCCCCCTGAACTGCCCACCCTGGCTGTCCCTCCCCGTGGTCCCAGCTCCCCACTCAGCTGCTCGGGCAGATACCCTGGTGTCATCCCTGCCTCCTCCGTACCCTCATCACTGAACAACCACAAACCCCATCACTCTGGAATATGTGGCCCTGTCCAGCCTGCCCAGCCCATCGTGCTGCCCTCGGCACAGTTCACCCCACCCTGCAGCAGCCAGAGGGGCCACGCCCCTGCTCAGACCCCCCCTGGTTCCCATCAGCGCCCAACAGGGTCTGCGCCCCTCTCTGCCACAGGCCCTAAGTGAGCTGATGGCCGCTGACCAGCAGAAGGAAAAGGACACCTCCCTTGGCTCCTCTTCTCGGAATTTATCCTTTTTTAAGAAGTAGCTGATAAATGCCAATGGCTTTGTTTTCACAGAGAAAGAAAAATCATTCCTCAAATTCATATCAAATTACAAGAGACCCCAAACAGTCAAAACAATCTTGAAAAAGAAGAACAGAGTTGGAACACTCGCACTTCAATCTAATAGTTACTGCAAAGCTACAGTGATCGAAACAGCATGGTACTGGCACAAAGACAGACAGATGGCGGTGGGCCCCATGGCCGAGTGATTGAGTTCGTGCGCTCCACTTCGGCGGCCCAGGGTTTCGCCGTTCACTTCGGCGGCCCAGGGGTTTCGCCGTTCGGATCCTGGGCGTGGACGTGGCACCACTCATCAGGCCATGTGGAGGTGGCATCCCACATGCCACAGCTGGAAGGACCCACAACTAAAAGTGTGTAACTATGTACCAGGGGACTTTGAGGAGAAAAAGGAAAAATTAAAAAATCTAAAAAAAAAAAAAGTTAAACTATAAAACTTAGAAGAAAACATAGGAGTAAATCTTCATAAACTTAGGTTTGGCAAGGGCTCCTTAGTGCAACACCAGAAACTCAGGCAACAAAGAAATGAAAAAAGAAAAAGAGATAAATTGAACATTATTAAAATTATGAACTTTTTTGGAGCCAGCCTGGTGGTGCAGCAGTTAAGGTCATATGTTCTGCTTTGGCGGCCTGGGGTCCACTGGTTTGGATGCTGGATGCGGACATGGCACTGCTCATCAAGCCATGCTGTGGCAGGCGTCCCACGTATAAAGTAGAGGAAGATGGGCACGGATGTTAGCTCAGGGCCAGTCTTCCTCAGCAAAGAGAGGAGGATTAGTGGCAGATGTTAGCTCAGGGCTAATCTTCCCCCCAAAAAACAAATTATGAACTTTTATGAGTCAAAGGACACTATCAACAGTGTGAAAAAACAACTGGCATAACAGGAGAAAATATTTGCAAATCACACATCTCATAGGGGTCTAGCGTGCAGAATATACCAAGAGCCCTTACAACTCAACAACAACCCCAATAAAGACATGAAAAGATGATCCACAGCAGTAATCACTAAGGAGACACCAATCAGACCACAATGAGACACCGCTTCACATCCACTAGGGTGGCTATGATCAAAAAGGCCAACAGTGACAAGTGTTGGTGGGGCCGTGGAGCAATTGGAACCCTCATACTCTGCTCATGGGAATGCAAGTTAGTTCAACCGCTGTGGAAAACAGTCGGGCACTTCCTCAGGTTAAACACAGAGTTACCACATGACCCCACAATTCCACTCCTAGGTAAATACCAAAAAGAATTGAAAACAGATGTTCAAACAAAAACGTGTCCACTAATATTCATAGCAGCTCTAATCACAAGAGCCAGAATTCTGATGGAAACAGCCCAAAGGTCCATGCCTGGATGAATGGATAAACAGTGTGGTGGATCCGTGCAATGGGTTATTCAGCCATAAAAAGGAAGGAAGCCCTGACACACGCTGCAACATGGATGAACCAGGAGAGCGTGATGCTCAGTGGGAGAAGCCAGACAAAAGGCCACATGTGTGATTCTGCTCATAATGAATTACCTAGAGCAGGCCAGTCCATGAAGACAGAAAGCAGACTGGTGGTTGCAGGGTCTGGGGGAGGGGATGGGGAGTGACTGCTTAATGGGGACGGGTTTCCTGCCGAGGGGATGACAATGTTCTGGAACTAGACACAGGTGACGGTTGCACAATAATGTGAATGTACTAAATGCCACTGAACTGTACACTTCAAAAGGGTATAGATGGTAAATTTTATGTCACATGTATTTTACCATGATTCAAAAAAAGGTAGCTGGTGAGGCAGAACCTGCGTAGGGGAGCCACCTGTTCCCCTCCGGGCCGCGGTCCTGCTGTGTCCTGCTTCTCCTGCTTCTGGCTCCCTGTTGCTGAAAACGGCCCTGTGAGGCATCTTCGCATCACATGACCTCAGGCCAGCTTCCGGGGGGTGAGAAGGCGGCTCCAGGGCGCAGAGTTCAGGCCCCGTGTTCATCTTTGGGCTGCCCCTTACCTGGCCAGGCTGACAGAGCCGTGGGCTCAGGAAGGCTTTGCAGCAGCAGCCTCCTGTGGCCCTTCAGCAGGCAGGCCTGGGGCTGGACCGCCCACTCTCCGCCTGTCTGCTGGTGCCCCAGGTGCAAGCTGTTTACCTGGCAGGTGCTGGTGGAGCTGGGTCCCGGGGCGCCATCTGCGGGGAGATGAATCCCCAGAACAGCCGGGGTGCCCCTCCCCCAGGCAGGGCCCTGGCAGGGGGAGGCGAAGGGAACTGGAGACCAGGGTGTGTCCAGTGGCCCTGAGAGCAGCCCACTCCCATTCTCCTGGAAAGGTTACCGTGATCCCTGCGGCCATCAGTCCCTACAAATGCCTACATTGGGAACTAAGAGGGTGCACAGTGTACAGACTGCCCCCACTCTTGGGGGGGTGTCAATCCTGGCTTGGGCTGGGGTAGGGGCAAAAGCATCAGTCATCCTCCAGGGCCTGTGGTCCACCAAGCTAATGTGGCCCCTCTGGGGTTTATGTGATACTGGGGTTGTGACCCACTTCCTGGCTCCAGGGACCCCTCCCTGAGCATGCCAAGTCCTGTAGGTGGCACCTGAGGACAGGAGGCTTGCCTAGGCCTGGGAGGAGGAGGGTGGGGCGCCTCAGGGAGTCTCTGGGACTCAGATCCCCAAGGCCTGGCTGAGGAAGCAGCTGCCTCTGGGCCAACCCTCCTCGTGGGCCCCCTCTAGGCCCCCACCCAGCGGGCTCCCTCTCTCAGACCCCTCCCGCTCTGGGCTGAGGCCTCCCTGTCCACTCATCTCTCGGGTGCCTACCTGGGCTCCCCTCTCCCGTCTGAGCGTGGGTGTGGGGGTTGGGGGTGCCCATCCCTGGTCCTCGGTCTCTCTTGGGGTCTCTGAGTCTCGCTTCACACTTTCTCTCTCTTTCCCCTCTCCGTCTCAGCGTTCCAGCCTCAGCCCAGGATGCGCCTAGGGCGCGGCCGCAGCTGCAGTCCAGGGCTGGCCGGGTGACTGCCTGGCCTTCTGCAGGCAGCTGGGGGAAGTGCTTGTGGAGAACAATTGTGGCCTCCCTGCCAAGGGAGCCGCCCAGGCCTGGACAGGAAACGGGGCTGGGGGCCGGGGTGGGTGGGAGCACTGACTGCCCCTGGGGTACCCTTGATGCCCCCGCCCTGGGAGGCCCAGGAGGCTGCTGCAGAGGTGGAGGCAGAGCAGAGGTGGGAGGCCAGTGTCTGCCCGGTCCCATCCCCCCAGGCTCTGCCCCCAGCGTCAGGTTTCAGGACAGAGCAGCCCAGAAAGGAGCAGGGAGCCTGGGCCTGCACAGGCCTTCAGCCCAACGACCAACAGAGGCTTCATTTCCAGTAGCTTAGCTGTTGCCAAAATCCTGCTTTTGACCAAGAGGCAGGTGAGGATACCTGCATTTTTCCTCTGTCCAAGAGGCTTCCTCCTCCCGGTGATAGTACTTGCCTCTGCTCTGGGTCTGCATGTTGTCCCAACAGGGCCACTAACTGTGGCTTTTCCAACCCCTGCCTCCAGGGTGACACAAAATCTGAGTGGGGCTTTTCAGAGCCTTCTTGGGGTCAACATACACAGATCTCAGAGTCTTTGGAGCACTGTAGCTGCTAAGTTGGGGGTGATAGGAAGGCGGGCCCATCAGCCATTTCCCCACCAGGCAGAGACAGAAAAGGAGGCACCACCTGGGGAAGCAGAGCCAAGCTGACAGCCTCACTGAATGCCTGGATCCAGCTACGCCTGAAGCCCAAACATATGCTCATAGGCTTATTCCCCAAGCCAGTAAGTTGCCTCTTTTCACATAAGCTGGTTCAAGCTTCTGCCACTTGCTGCCCTAAGTCCTGACTGATCCAACTCACATGTGTGTGTTATGTGCATTCCTGTGGGAGGTGCACACACTTCTGGGGATATGTGAGGGGAGTGGGCCTTCCCTGGGGAGTTTACCCCAAATCTCAGGGTGGGTGGGGGACACGCCCCCTGAAGTACAGCTGCCCACCTCCACGTTTGCCCCTTCTCCACCCCTCACATGGCACTTCCTGATACCCCACTGCCCCCCAAGTTTTGGTGCCCCCCATAAGGGATGTCTGGTTCCTGACCAAAGGTGGGTGACCAGGAAGGTCACAGGCTTGGACGTCAGGTCACAAGAGGCATGGTGGGGGACTTGGGGATAAGGCACGAGCCATATCTTGGGAGAGAGAGGGGAGGGTTGCTGGCAGCCGGGGTGGGGCGGGGGGCACACCCTCCCCAAGGCTGGCAAGGCTTGCTCTGCCACCACACCAGCCTCCCAAGCTGCTGCGTTGCCTGTGACCTCAGTGGCCACCTGGGCCTTGACCCTCCCCTGGGCTCTGAGGCCACCCAACCCTAGGCCAGCACCCACAAGGCTCGCTGGGCAGACGGCCGTGCAGTCAGGGACCGGAGCCTTCCTAGCATCCAGTGGGCACTTGGCAAGTGTCTGCTGAGAGAAGGAGAGAGGAGGGGGCCTCCTCACTGTCCTTACTATCCTGACCCCGTTTTGTCACGGAACCTGCCTCTGGAAGCCCGCAGGAACTAATTAGTGCTTCTTCTGGATTACCTACATACTGCCCCCCTCCCTCCCTTCCTTGTCCCGGCCTCTGTCCTCTGGGGCGCGGAGGCAGGGTCTGGCTCCCACCTCACTGGAGGCAGAGACAGGATGGCTGCGTGGTGGAGAAACAGACAGTGCTCTGCGGGGTGCAGACAGACCCTTTGGGAGCCGCCCCTGCCGGAGACCCTTCAAAGCCAGGCTTGGAGGATGCCCCCCGGTGGCACAGGTCCTGGTCACGTGAACAGATTGTTTGAATAATTCACATTTAAAAAGACCTACTTTCCCATCAGACCATTTCCTGCTAAAGAGCAGATGTGGCAGGGGCATCTGAATTATGCATTATGCTCCCCAGGTTTTTAGTGATGGCCGGGCGCTGAGCCAGGCACAGGGCAGCCGCCTTTGCCCTGGGGCCCCGTTCAGCCCTGCAGTCACTTGGCTGGCCTGGCCCTGGGCTGGCTCTGGCAAACCACGTGCGGCTATGGACTCAGGACCACAGGCTGATCTCTAAGCCACTTATCTAGAGAAGGAGGGAGTGTCACCGGGAAATCAGGAGAAGCCTGGGTTCCTGGCCCGCTGGGTGTGAGCTCTCCATGGTGCGGGGGTTGGGGAGGCGGCCAGCAGGTTCACCAATGGCCGTGATTTGTGCCCCACCAAGGTGGGGCCTGGACAGTAGTGGGAGCCACAAACTGCAGGAGGCCTGGGCAGAGGGTGGAGGGTGGGGCAGGGAGGGTAGGGGCCCCAGGGCGGCCTTCAGACCCTTGAGGTCCAAAGGGCCCCGGCTGGAAGCTGGAAGCTCTGTAGGTTCCTGAGAGCTGATCAAGCTCAGGGCATGTGTCCCCAGGGCCAGAAGGCCCTGCTGCCCGGGGACTGGCCTGGGGTGGGGAGGCGACCCCTGAGACCCTGTGGCCTGTGCACATTGGAGGGGGATGAGGCCCCAGGATCCCCTGCTCCTTCCCTCCTGCGGCCTTCCCCTCAACTTTGCCCCTCACATCCGGTCCATAAACACGCAAAGGAGGGCTTCAGGCCTGGCCGCAGGGCAGGTTCCAGGGAAGGCCCTGCTGCACCCTGCAGACCCACAGATTAGCCAGGGTGCCAGGGCTGCACCCTAAAACCTCAGATGGCTGAGGCAGGCATTGGCTTGGTGGTGTCCTCGTGTGTGGCCTTGCCCTGCGGCCCTGGTGCAAGTGGGGACAGGCCCCACCAGGTCGATGGTGGCCTGTGGGACAGGGGAGCCCTGGGCCAGCCCTGGCAGCACCCCTGCTCCCGAGTCAGGCCTGCAGCCTGGTGCCCTCTGCGAACCTCAGGCAGGAATGCAGGGACCCTGGATGGCAGGGTGGGGGTTCTGAGGGTCCCCAGGCCTCCTGCCGTCCCCACAACAGCATGGAAGTTACCGCAGAGACCACTCACCCCTCTGCCCACTTCCTTCTGCTCTGCCGCGGCTCTGCCTCCCCTCCCCCACCTTTCACATCCTCCCCGTCCCCCTCTTCCTTCCCTCCTCATTTCCACTTTTCTGTCCTGGACTTAGGCAGGCACTGAGGGTTGGCATCAGACCTGTTGGATTGGGAGGAATGTCTCTGATCCTGAGCCTGGGGCCTTCGGTCCATTATTTCTGGGACCCACCTGCCAATGCTCAGGACATCCATCCTTCTGACTTTGTATCACCCACCTCCTCCTTGCCAGCAGTAGGTGGAGGCCGCAGGGCGTGAGCTGGATCCCTCCCCGCCCACGTGCCTGGTACATGTATTCCTCACCTGGCGCAAGCGCTCTGCAATGCTTACCGCACCTGGTACCCGCACAGGAACCCTGCATCCTGCTGCAGAGTGTCCCCCCTCCCCTGGGCCACTAGCCCTTGTCCTGGACACAGTAACCATTCTGTTCCAACCCTCCTTGCTTCCCTGGCCTCTGGTCCTCATGCTGAGTCGTGCCCCCTCACTTGGAACACGGAGGGTGGCCCACACCCCTTCTGCCTGCCCCATAAATGTTCCCTGAGGACCCACAGTGGGCCCCATGCTCTTCTCAGCGGGTGGAGCAGCGGGCTAGGGAGTCAGCAACGCAGCCCACAAAGGAACCCCATGCAGTTCAGGAAGGGGAACTCTGAAGAGAAATGAGGCTCCGGAGGACGGCGGGTGGGGGCCAGGGGGGACTCTGTGGTGACTGGAGATGACCCTCCTTGGGCAGACAGAGCCACAAGGGCAGAAGGCTAGAGCATGGAATGTGGTGGCCTGTGTGTTAGCAGAGCACAGAGGACCCAGATTGTTGGACAGAGAGGAGGCCAGAGGGAGGCTGGGACTCTTGATGGTTTTTGTTTTTGTTTGAGGAAGGTTAGCCCTGAGCTAACATCTGCTGCCAATCCTCCTCTTTTTTGCTGAGGAAGACTGGCCTTGAGCTAACATCTGTGCCCATCTTCCTCTACTTTATATATGGGACACTGGTACGTAGGTCTGCACCCGGGATCAGAAACAGCGAACCCCAGGCCGCTGAAGCAGAACGTGCGAACCTAACTGCTGTGCCACCGGGCTGGCCCCTGTCGATGGTTTTAAACAGAGGAATGACATGGTTGACATTGAGTCTTTGCTCAGCTGAGCAAGGTAGACATCCCTGCAGGCGTGGGGACTGCGGCAGCCCAGACACAGTCAGAGCCCATGCCCGGTGAGGAGGTGGGGTGGTGGTGATGATGGAGATTGGTTACACGGGGCACTAGTTTGTGTGTGTGTACATATTCATGTATGCTTGCACGTACATATGTTCTCTAGCTCTGTCCACTGACATGGACTACAAGCAATGACACCCCAGTAGCAGTGAACACATTCAGAGCTTGTATCCTGGCTTCTAAATATCATTCCCCACTAAAAGGAACCAGGGCTCCTTGGAGAAATGGCTGAGTTCAGGGCTGGGGCAGGGAGGGTCTAAGATGAGCCTGGAGCATGCTGTGCCAGGAATTGAGAGAGGGCTCCAAGAATGATGGCAACATGTTTGTGGGCTGGTAGGAAGGCCCCGTGGAGTTGGGGGGAGGCAGGGAGCACAGCCCTCGAGTGGGTGTGAAGGTATGGGCCCAGGGCTGGAGTGAAGGGCTGCCCTAAACACACACAGACACACACGCAGAAGAGACACACCAGCTGACGCTGGGAAACAGGCAGGGGTGGGGAGAGGCGATTGGGCCCCTTGAGGTTGTGGCCCTCGTCGAGGGGACAGCTGCATCGTTGGGTGTGTTCTCCAGCCTCCTTTACCCAAGCAGTGTAGGCCTGGAGGAGAAGCGGCCTTGGATTTAGTCTGGAAAGGGCAGCACAGGGAGGACGGGCCAGGAGGCCGAGGGGGTTGGAAGGGTGACTAGGGTGGGGGACTGCAGGCTCTCAGTGAAGAAGTCAGTGGGGGGCAAAGCTGTTGGAAGTGGGGAGCCAGAAGTCAGCTGGAAGATGGAGGTGGTGGGCTGAGGGCTGTTCCACGGGCATCCTGGAGGTTTCTGAGGACAAAGAAACTACAGGCTGGGGACATCTGACCTATCTCCACCCTCTTCCCCTTCCTCACCTGGGGGGGCTTCAATCCTCAGCTGCCCAGCCGACTTCTCAGGGGCATTTGCAGGGGTCGACCATCTCTCCCTTCTGACACTCTTTCCTGTGGTCACTCCTCTCTGTCCAGGAAACCATTCCCCACTGGAGGGGCCTGGGCCTCATCACCCGAGGCCACACTGCCTGCACCTGCCCGAGAGCTCACTCGAGCCTCACGGGTACCTCCGGGGACCGGCCCTTTGCACCTTGTAGTGGGTCGTCCACTCCACGACCTGGTCCAGCACGGGCCCGGCCGTGCTGCCGCCTTACGCGGAGGAATCAGTCAATTCCGTTGCACCTGCAGGCCTGAGGGTTGGCCTGGGCTGGGTGGTACCGCGCACTTGTGCATGTGCAGGGCGCAGGGTTCGTGTGTGAGTAAGGGGCGCAGTATGCCGTGCAGAGCGTTTGTGCGGGGTGCGGGGCACGAGTGCAGGGTGTGCGGTGCCGAATTCGGGGTGCAGATGTGCGGTGCGGGATGCCGGGTACAGCATGCCGCCCAGGATGCACGGTTCCTGCGCGGGTACCGGGTGCGGTTTGCGTTGCGGAGCGCTTGCGCCAGGTGCGGGATGCGTGCACAGGCCCGTGTGCAGGGTGAGGGTTAGGGGTTCGGGGTGCAAGGTGTGGGTGAGGGGCGGGGAGGGATCCGGCTCCCGCCCTGCGGCCTCCATCCACGTCCACTAGGCTGGGAACCGAGCGGGTCGGCAGCGGGCAGGCCCCTGGGGCGCAGAGCCAGGCGCGGGCGAGGGGCGGGCGTGGCCTGGGGGCTCCTGCAGCGGGTCCCCGAGGGCGCGGCACGGCCCCTTTAAGCTGCTCGCGCGCGCGCGCGCGGCCCGGAGCCGGAGCCGGGGTGGGGGGAGCGCGCGCGCGGCGTGCGGGCGCCGGGCCGTGCGCGCGCGCGGCGTGCGCGGTGACGCGGCCGTGGGGTTTCCCGAGGCTGCGGGCAGGGGCCGCCGCGCCCATCCCGATGGCTGGAGGCGTCTGAGGGGCGGACGGAGGCGGCGGCGGCGGCGGCGGCGGAGCGGGCGCGGGCGCGGGAGTGGAGCGGTCGCCGCGGGACCGGACCGAGCCTCGCCGGCGCACCTGCCCGCAGCGCCCGCGGAGCGGCCCGAGCGCGACCACCTCCCGAGCGGCGGCCGAGGCGGCGGAGGCGGCGGCGCGGGCGTCAGGGGGACGAGGCGCCGAGGTGAGCGCGGCGGCCCGGCCCGGCCCTGCCCCAGCCGCGACCCCGGCCCGCCCGCCGCCCCGGGGCGCCCGCCGCCCCTCCCCCGCCGCCGCCGCGTCTTCCTGCCCCGCCAGGGTGGGGTCGGCGGCGCGGGGGCGGGCGACCCTGCGGGCGGCGGCGGGGCCGGGCCGGGGCCGAGGTCTGGGGCAGGGCCGGGGCTCCGATCGGGGGTCTTGGGTCCAGGTCTGCGGGCCGGGGCCAGGGTCCAGGGCCGGGGCTCTCATTGGGGGTTCTGGGTCCACGTCTGCGGTCCGGGGTCGGGGTCCAGGGCCGCGTTCTGATCGGGGGTCCTAGGTCCAGGTCTACGGGCCGGGGTCCAGGGCCGGAGCTCTGATCCGGGGTTGTGGGTCCAGGTCTCCGGTCCGGGGCTGGGGTCCAGGGCTGGGGCTCTGATCGGGGGTCCTGGGTCCAGCTCTGCGGGCCGGGGCCGGGGTCCGGGGCCGGGTTCTGATCGGGGATCCTGGGTCCAGCTCTGCGGGCCGGGGCCGGGGTCCTGGTCTGTGGTCCGGTGGCTATGCGCCGGGCGGGGGCCGGGGTTCTGGGTCCAGGGCTGCGGTCCACGGCCAGGTTCTGATCGGGGGTCCTGGGTCCAGATCTGCGGGCCGGGGCCGGGGCCAGGGTCCAGATCTGGGGTCCGGGGTCCAGGGTCCCGGGCGGGGGTTCTTGGTCCAGCTCTGCGGTCTGGGGCCGGGGTCCGGGGTCCAGGTCCGGGCGCCGGCAGGCCGGCCGCGGGGAGGCGCGCGGGGCCGGGGTCTCCAGGCCGGCCGGGCCGGGCCGCGAGAACAAAGGGAGCGGGTTCTGCAGGGGCGGTGGGCGCCGTCCTCCGCTCGGGAAGGACGTCGGGCTTTACATGCACCTTTCCTGGCGACTTTGAAGTTCGGGTTTGGGAACGACACGATGCAGAAGGGGGACAATGAAATGAGGAAGCTGGGGTCCGGCCGGCGGCCGCCCGCCCGTGGAAATTCGGGGGGCGTCTGAGGCAGAAACAAAGAGCTGTGCTGGGAAGACCAAACCTGGAACCACTCGGCTGTTTTCGTTTTTACCGAAAAGTGGAAGGCAGCCCCCTCGCGAGCCTTTCCTCGCCGTTTCCCCCCTCGCCCGGTGCGGAGCGTGCGCGCGGGGCCGGTGGACGGGGCTGGACGGGGGTGGACGGGGCCCCCCAGGGCCGGGCCGCGCCGCGGTCCCCGCGCCCCCCGCGCCCGAATGAATGGCCCCGAGTTCAGGCCCCGCGACAAGATGGCGCGTCGGCCCGGCTGCCATTGTCGGCCGCGCGCCCGGCCTCCGCCGCGCCCGGAGGTGGTCGGCGGCCCGCGCGCTGCCCCGAGGACCCGGCGCGGAGCCCCCGCGGCTGGGCGTCCTCCTCCGGCCCGGGGCCTCGCGGCGGCGGGGTGGGGGCGGGGAGGAGCGGGCTGAGGATTCCGCCCGGCGCGGCCCGGCCGCTGGGCTTCCGAGAACCCTGCTCTCGGGGCCTCGCGGGTGGCGTTTGATTCGGAAGGCGCTCGGAGACGCCTTCTGTCCTTAAGTTACACGCTCAGCCTGCTCACGTCGCGGGAGCTTTCCCTGCCCACCTCCTCCTCAGTTAGGGTTGGGAGAGTCATCCACTGCAGGAAGACAGGTAGGAATGCTTATTTTGGGAAGGGAAGCTGGTGGACACTTAGCGTTAAAGGGTACGTTGCTGAGTCTATGCGTAAACGATGTAGACATCTTTATCTGTAGCTTTGGTTTGGGGAGTATTAGTGGGTTTTTTGTATTTTCATTTTGCTGTCTATCTGCTAACAGTGATCTCAAATAATATTTGGTGATTAAGCAGTTGCTTATGAGATTATCAACTAAGAAACACGTAGATTATTTTTCACGATTAGCAAATAAATGGAAATATTAGCTCTGCGAGGAGTTTTTTTCAACTCTAGACGCTGGGTAGGTCGTTACAGCCTCGTTGGCTGTAAGATTTCCACCTGAGTTGTTTTCTAATTTGAAGCTATAGTCTTTTTTGGGGTGGAGGGGTTCTTTATTTGAAAAAAGGGTTTTAGTTTGCATTCTGTTCAGATAGATAGGGTCTATTCTGGACTCTTCCGGAAGGTGTATATTGCAAAAAGAAAGTGAACAGTCAGTTCCTTTTTTGCTTCCTTAGTAATACTGGGTGTGTGGTAGGGGACCGCTGGTGCCACCAACATGGAAGCAGGTCTGAGAACTGCCACACGGCAGAACTGGTGGTAGCTTTTGGCTCGGTTCAACTTTCCACAGCTAGAACTGTCCAGAAATGGAGGCGACTGGAAGGGTCCGAGGCGGCTCTGTCAGGATCCTGTGAGGGGTTTCCGGCTGCCTGTGCGCTGGACTGCAAGGCCTCTGTGTTGCTGAGACTCGCTCCCACCCTTGCGTGCTTTTGCTTTCACAGGCATTGTAAGTGCTACAGGTTTTTCTTAGAAGGTGGGAGTTTAGGAAAGCAAAGTTAGGGTTTATGATCGTGCCTGTGTCTCACTCCTGGGTCTTCCTGCTCCGGAGCCTCGCGGCCGGGCTGGGGCTGCGTTGCCTTGTCTGCTGGCTGCAGGCGTGGTTCAGGAGTAAGCCTGGCCAGGCCGATGTTCAACCCTGTGGTTTTGACTCCGAATTGATACTTTCTTCGATGAACATACCCACCAGATTTGTGTGATGTCTGAGTTTTCCTCGGAGCTGTTTCTCTGCTCAGACACATACCGAGCAGGATGTCCTTTAATAGCACCTTCATGAAGATTTCTCTTTGTTTGATATCTTTAGTTATTTATGTTTTTGGAGAAGTTGAAGTAAATCCTCAGATTTAATTTTAATCTCAAAAGAGATTTAAAAGACGGCCAAAAGCCTGCAGAGTAATGTATTTTTTTTTAAAGAGTTAAACCTTTTCAAATTTTTTTGTGCCTTAGTGATTTTGATTTCAAGGCTTTAATTAACCTAGGTAGCTTATATTGACCACTAGAGAAATAGACTGATTTTATGAGGAGTTCATTTCTTTCTCAGAGCTTTGTTCTCTTACTTTTTACTTTGCTAAAAATTTCTTTGTTATTCATTGGTTTGATTGGAAAAGTTGTATTTCTACAAACAGCTTTGAGAAAGGTCTTCAGGACATAAGACTTAGCTACCCTCAGTTGGCTTTTTAGCTAGTACTTACTTTAATAACACTGATTTTATTTTAGACGTGCAGTATTGGCATTTATTATAGGTTTTTTATTGGATTTTTTTTTCCCTGCCCAAAAGATTTGGCTCATGTTTATCTCTAAATTGGATTAAATTCTTAGTCTACAGACTTTGGCTTTTAGCATTAGTGGATTGGTAATAGATAGTCTCAAGTTTATTATCTGGGCTTGACCATATGGCGTGCCATATTATTTTGAAGCCCTTATTTAGCATAAATCTAGTAAGGCATTAAACAAAAAGTTTTAGAATTTTTTAATCCTGGTATAAATTCTAATTTCAGGTTTGCATTTGTTGATAAGAGTGATTAGAGAAATGATGAAGTAGACAGTTTAATTAAGAGGTGTAGTGAACACAGAATGAGGGGCTAAAAGCAAATTTAGATTGAGACTGAGATCAGAGAAATAGTTTACAAAACGGAATGTGTAACATTATGGAAGAAAGAAACAGTCCAAATACACGTGGAGCGTGTGCGTATGTACTGGGTAATGCGACATCCCACTGACTGTTCCGGAAAAGGAATGGAGTACCACTTCTTCTTAAAGCTATGAGTTTTGTTTCAGAATTTGGTTTAAGAAATATAGCTCGTCTATAGATATTGACTTAGTGGATTAGTGCAATGCTAAGAGCTTTTTAAGCCTCTTGGCCCTGTTCTGGTGGCAGTGTCCACCATTAGTGCCACAGTGATCGATGGAAATCACTGCTGGCCTCCAATGGCAGAGCAGTGTTGCTTTCTTTTTCTTTTTTTTTTAAAGACTTAAGGGAGTATTTCCTTATTTGACTTACTAAATTAAAATTCTGGGGAAAAGCCATTTCTAAAAACTTACTGATTTAAAAGGCCAAGTTAGGATTATCAAGATTATCTAATTCTTAAGAGGTTATTCAGTTGAATTTATATTGCCGTTGACGAAAGGTTACAATTTAATAATTAGCTGCTCCGAGCTTAATAATACATTTTACTAAGGGAGGAAAGACTGTGTGTTTATTCTTTAACGTGTCAGGACAAATACTAAGGACATGGTTAACATAAAGGTTACTTGTGGGTAGTTGTGTGCTTCTGTGTATCTGTGTGCCTCCTGGTTCAATCCTGTGGCAATTTTGAAATATATTCCTGATGAAGATTGTAGATTCTCTTCATTGCCTGTCCAAGTGTTGTAGTTAATAAAATTTTAAAAAATTCTGGGTACTTTCTAATTAGACAAGAGAGTGTTAAAGCCTCTACAATAAGTTTCCAAAAAATTGTCGTAGGAACTTTAATATAATTCCTGAATTCTACGGAGGGAGAGAGATTCACTCAAAAATTCTGAAATTCGAAATTCTGAAAAGATTCAGACTGTCCGACTTAGAACCCAGTTCTGCAGCTAAACTTGCTGGTTTGGAAGTGTTTCTGGCTTCTCTCTGTCTGTGTGCTCCTCTCTAGAGCGGGCGTCCCCACACCTGCTTCCTGAGGCGGCCGTGCGGATGAAGCAGGTTCCCTAGTGGAGGCACTTGGGACAGTGCCTGGCGCTGTGCAGGGTTAGCAGTTTCTCTTGCTAGTGCCCTTGCTTTGTAAACATCTCTTTAACTGTGATAGCGTTATAAGAAGATCACTTACTGGGAGATTTTTTTCTTTCTTCCTGATGGTTCCGGAGGAGTATTAATTCAGGGTGGGGAACACGTGTCAGCTGTCTTTGCAAATCCCTGCCGCGTGTTTACTACCTCACTTTCTCCTGAGTCTTCTCTCACTTTCTTCTTTTCTCAAAAGCCTTCTTTACCTTTATGGGATAATTTTGATCCTGTAATTCACTTTGAAAACTGGTTAAATTGTTTATTTTTGAGAGATCTCACCCCCTCTTTATGATGCTGAATTTTTTTGGATTTCACAAAACTTTGTTTGGCTTCCTTGATTTGCCAACTAGTGACGATAATGGTGAAGCATTTTTCATATATTCATGTAAATGTGTATGTAATATATGTGTATATATATAAATACTATAACTGGAAATTTGTTTAACAAATGCTTACTCAGCACCTTCTCTGCTAGGTACTGAGGCTATAAATTCTCACGAATGGGGATGCCCCAGGGCTTTCCTGAGTTTATAGTTTAGTAGGAGCCTGACAAGCAGGTTCAAAGGAGAAATGCAAGTGCAGTGGGTCACGGGGGCAGCTGACCTATTCTAGAGGTTAGTGATGTCTTCTTAGGAAAAAAGTTTATGTTGAGACCTGAAGAATCCCCCAGGTGGAGCTTGTCTGGCAGGCAGTAGGTGGAGGGGGAAGCAAAGAGTGTCCCAGGCTGAGGAGATGGCCTGAGTGTTTTTCATGCAGCCACCAGTTGCCCTCCTTCCCCCACCGTCTCCAACACCCGGAACAGTCTAATGCGTGTTAGGTAATTATTTATTGGCTGAATGAGAGCATGGCTTATCTGGGGACGGAAGTTCCAAAGGGCTGGAAAGTGGTGAGAAATGGGTGCCGAGAGGCCAGAACCTCGGTAAGGAGTTTGCACTTCTCCCTTGAGGGCTCTAGGAAGCCTGCAAAGAGTTTTAAGGAGGAGATTGATCCGATCAGGACCCTCACTGGGTACTTGAGCTTGGAGCATGCCCAGAGGAGGGAGGGAGACTGGTCGGAGAGTCCAGATGGGATGCTGTGCAGGGAAGAAGGGCATCTGACGGGTGGTAAAGCTAGTGGCTGAGAAGACTTGATGACTGAACGGACGGTAAGAGAGGGGTAAATGACCACAGGTTTCTGTCCTGGACATCTGGGCGGCTGTTTTGCATGTACTGAAACAAGGAGCAGTGGTTTGGGGGGAGGTGGTAAGTTTAGTTTATGCACAGTGGGTTTGAGGACTCTTGGAGGCATTCCCACCTTCTGCATCCAAGGTCTTTCTACTCCTCTTCTTCACTTTCTACTCCTCCTTTCTACGAAGGTTCTTCCAGAGGTCCATTTGTACAGTTCACTCCCTTCATTCTGGTCTTTGTTCAGGTACCCCGTTCTCAGAGGGCATTCTCTGATCTCATTAATCTACATCATCTTGCCTTGCCGTGTCTTCCTAACCCTTATGTTGATCTCCCCACTAGTTCTGACTTCCTAAGACAGGCACTTTGGTTCACTGCAGTATTAGCAGCCTCTGGGACAGGATGCATAATAAATACACGTTGAATTCCTCTCTTCTGTGCCTGTGAACGGGGAGCTCTGGAGGTGTGGTCTGGATGGAGGCCAGGCTTTCAGGGTTATCAGTATTTAGCGATTGGAGTCTTGGGAGTAATGGTCACTTAGAGCAAAGGGTCTCAAAGTGTGATCTTGGACTGCTGCGGGGTCTCTGAGACTCTGCCAGGGGTCCAGTAGGTCAGAGCTACTTTTTTTTCTTTTTAAGATTTTATTTTTCCTTTTTCTCCCAAAGTCCCCCAGTACGTAGTTGTGTGTTTTCTAGTTGTGGATCCTTCTAGTTGTGGCATGTGGGATGCCGCCTCAGCATGGCTCGACGAGCGGTGCCGTGTCCACGCCCAGAATTTGAACCTGTGAAACCCTGGGCCCTGAAGCAGAGCCCGCAAACTTAACCCCTCGGCCATGAGGCTGGCCCCCAGAGCTACTTTCATAATCAGATTAGGATGTTATTTGATTTTCACTGTGTTGACGTTTGCATTGATGGCACAGAAGCAGTGGTGGGTAAAGCTGCTGGTTCTTGAGCACAAATCAAGGTTGTGGTACCAAACCAGTTACAGTAGTGATTGTAGTCATGGTATTCTTTACCGCTGTGAACTTGTGGTAAAAAAAAAATCCAGTTTAGTCTAATGTCCTTGATGAAACAACAACAACTGTTTTATTAACCTTCAACCCTGAGTGCCCATCCCTACTAGTGTGTGACAGAATGGAAAGGAGGGAGGCGTAAAGCACGAGTGTGCCTGAAGTACCGGAGCGATGGTGTGGTTGTTTGAGCTGAAAGCAGAGCAGATGGGAGACGATCGCTGTTTAGACAGGGCAATTTGCAGATGTTTTCTTGAAAATGAATGAAGCGAACCAGATACTTCAAGGGAAATAACTGACAGTATTGTTGGCACTGATAAAATTTGAGATTTCATATGGAAATAACAATTTTGGGGGTCCGGCTGGTGGCGTAGTGTTTAAGTTTGCGCGCTCTGCTTCGGCAGCTCAGGGTTCTCAGGTTCAGATCCCAGGTGTGGACCTAGCACCGCTCATCAAGCCATGCTGTGGTGGCATCCCACATACAGTAGAGGAAGATTGGCACAGATGTTGTTAGCTCAGGGCCAATTCTCACAAAAAGAAGAAGAAGAATTTTGTAAAACTTGTTTCTGCTACCATGAACTTGACAGCTTCCCAGAGTTTAAAGACTTATGAGAGAGATGGTGATACTAACGAAATGGTTCTTTCTAAATATTATATAATGAGATATGTCAACATTTGGAAGATCTCCTTAACTCAGTGAACTGATATTTTCCAAATGGCCCATGCATGGTGCTGCTCACTTACAGGTGGTAGAAGATCTGTTCAAAGCACGAGAATGGAGTGAAACCTATGGAGTTTGATGTAACAGTTAATTGATTAAGTCACATGGTTCACATTCCACATCAGAACTACCTTTTAATAAACTTACCACTCGTCAAGTTTTGATGTCGTATCAAAGAAGACTATCCACATTTATGTGAAAAAGCTGTTAAAATACTCCTCCCTTTTCCAGCTGTACATCTGTGAGGCTGAATTTTCCTCATGTACTTCAGCCAAAACAAGATATTACGACCGATTGAGTGCAGAAGCAGATCTGAGAACCCAGCTCTCTCTTAGTGAGGCAGATGTTAAAGAGGTGTGCTGAAATAAAGTGTAAAATATTGCTGCTCTTCTCACCAAATTATTTTTCTAGTTATTTTTTGTAAAAATGTTATTTCTGGTAACATAATAGGCTTCTTAAACATTTTTAAAACTTCTCCATTTAAATTTCTAGTGTAGTAAATATCCATAGATATAACCCACATAAACAGAAGCCCCTGGGATCCTCGGTAATTAGGAGTGTGGGAGCCTGAGACCAAGCCGGCTGAGCAGCACTGATCTGGAGAGCACCTCCAGGGCCTTGGCCCAGGGTGCCTGCAGGGACCAGAGGGTCCTCAGCTGGAGAGGACACCCTGTCCTAATGTGCCCCCCTGCCCTCTGAGTGCAGTATTTTAGGTGTAGGATTGTGCCTTTTCCTGAGAAGAACCCAGAGATCATTTTTGTTTTTTTCAGGAAGATTGGCCCTGAGCTAACATCTGCCACCAGTCCTCCTCTGTTTTGCTGAGGAAGACTGGCCCTGAGCTAACATCCGTGCCCATCTTCCTCTGTTTTATGTGTGAGACACCTGCCTCAGCGTGGCTTGATAAGCTGTGTGTAGGTCCACACCCAGGATCCTAACCGGTGAACCCTGGGCCGTCGAAGCAGAGCACACAAACTTAACCACTAGGCCACCAGGATGGCCCCCCAGAGATTCTTCAAAAGGTTGAAGACCGTTGGTGTAGCTTGAGAAGAGGCCTTGGGACAGCCCAAGGGATGGCATTAAGGGATGGGCGGAGGAAGAGAAGCTCCTCAAGGAGCAGTCAGAGGTTGGAAGAGCATCGGAACACAGCGTGAGGGGCTGGCCCCGTGGCCCAGTGGTTAAGTTCGCGCACTCCGCTGCAGGCGGCCCAGTGTTTCGTTGGTTCGAATCCTGGGCGCGGACATGGCACTGCTTATCAAACCACGCTGAGGCAGCGTCCCACATACCACAACTAGAAGGACCCACAACGAAGAATATACAACTATGTACCGGAGGGGTTTTGGGGAGAAAAAGGAAAAAATAAAATCTTTAAAAAAAAAAAGGAACACAGCATGAGAGCCTATGGAAAGAGTCTCCTGAGACGGGAGGGAGCGGTCAGAGTCGCGGCTCTGCTGAAGCTGACTGAGGACTCAGTGATCAGGATTCCCGGCAGGAGTGACATGGGGTGTGGGGAGGCTCTGAAGGAAAGGGGCGGAGCGGCGTGAGGGCTGGCGGCAGGCCTCTGTTCTGCCTTGATTTTAGATGGAGTAGCTTGCGCACTGTCTGGTGCCCAGAGGAAGGAGCCTGTAAAGGGGAGGGGGATCCTTTGTCAAGTGCCTTCTCAAGGTCTGAGCAATCCCAGGGAGCAGCTGGGGATGGGCAGTGATGAGAGCCAGCAGCCCTGCCCTGGTGGAAGGAGCGTCACCGCATAGACGAGCTGGAGATGGAGATGGATCGCTGGGGTTCATTTTGAAAAGGGTGGTTGAAACATTTGGACATAGGTCAGGAGGAGGTGAGAGGATGAAGCAGGCAGGTATACGGGCACAGGGGGAAGTCCCAAGGCAGGGCCATGCTCAGAATTGAAATAAGAGGTCCTGGGAGATGGATGTTAATCTCCACTTGGCATAGACTTTATGTAAATAAAGTATGTAGGGACAGGTACTGTGAGATTTCCCTGTTGATAAATTCCTTCAAGCCTTGGCCCTCCAGTCCTCCACCTGGCGTTTCCTTGGCTTAGAAGTACTTGCATTTTGCCCTGTCGATGATCCCGATGCTCTTTGCTCCTTCCTCCGGTTTGTTAGATGCTGACTCTGCCGGGCACCGTGCTGAGAACTTTGTTATTGCTGTGTGATCCTCACTTCAGCTCTGAGGCGGGTCCTGTGAACAGCCCATTTCACAGATGGCTAAACTGACAGGGCGGGTAGGGAACTGGCCAAGGTCACAGCCGGGAATTGTGGAACCCATATTTGAACTTGAGTGGTTTGCCTCCAGAGCCTGTGCCCTTAGTAGTTACGCCCTGCACCGTCTAGCCTGAGCTCTTCTCCTTCATTCTCACCTCAGAAGACTTCTGTCGGCACTTGCCTGCTTTATATATTATTAAAGGGAAGATTCTTCCACTTGGAAACATACTCACCAACGACTTTATCTTCAGTTTCTTCTCTTCTACCTTCAAACATGACTAAGTCTTATATAATTTAACCCCCCACTTAATCTTAGGATCTTGTTCAGCCACTACTCTTACTTTTCTCTTTTTAAAATTAAACTTCCTGGATAGGCAGATGTTTCTGCTGCCTCAGTTTCTCCATCTGTCTTGTCCTCATTCTTTGAGGACCATGTTCCTGTTCCCTAAGCCACCAGTGTTGTTGTTTCTACGAAGATGTCCTTTTCAGTAAATCCACTTTGTTGTCTCAATTTTTATCTTTAATTTTTGCATTTTAATAAAAATGTTAAATATGTTTACTGTAAAAATTAGGAATATAAAATTGAGGGGAAAAAATCTATAATTTCCCTTTCAGGAAATAACCACATAAGATTGTTGTGTTTCTGTTTAGTTTTGTGTTGCTCATGCATATGTGTACGGAGATTTTTTTCCCCCAGATTGGGGATCACACTATATATATAGATTTTTTCATTCTAGTTTTTCTACTTTGTTACATATTATGTGTATTTCTGAATGTCCTTCATCTCTGAAAACATGACGAGTAACTACGTAACAATTAACAATTGCTGTTCCTTTCCCCTGTAATTTAACTATACCCATGTGCTGGCATCTTGGTTCTGCCGATTCTTAGCTTTTTGCCGATTCTTAGCTTTGAGCGCTGGAGCAGGTTATTTAACACCTCTATCCCAGTTTTCTCATCTCATAGGGTAATTGTGAGGATTAAATGAGATGTGCAAACAAAATACTTAGCCTCATACTTAGCAAGAACAAAAATGTTAGCTTCCATTACGGCGGTTGCTTACGGCGTGTAGCGCCTTAGCCGTCCTCCTTTCCTCACTGCTGTCCCTCCTCCCCTGCCGGCTCTGTATTCCTATCTTTGTGGTTGCTGTCTTAGTTAAGGTTTTCAGAGGTTCTTCTCCTTGGCTCTAAAATGTTGCTCTATTCATTTTCTGTGGCTGCTACCACAAATTACCACCAACGAAGTGGCTTAAAACAACAGATTTATTCTCACAGTTCTGGAGGCTGGAAGTCTGAAATCGAGGTGTTGGCAGGGCATTTCCCTCTCATGCCTCTCTAGCTTCTGGTGGTTGCTGGCGATCCAGTTTCTGCCTCTGTCTTCACATGGTCTTCTCTTTGTCTGTATCCACTCTTATAAGGACACCAGTCATTGCATTAGGGCCCACCCTAATACAGTATGACTTCATTTTATGTTAACTAATTATACCTACAAAGACCCTTTTTCCAAATAAAGTCGCATTTACAGGTTCCAGGTGGACAGGAATTTTCAGGAGACACTGTTTAAGCCCCTGCAGTTACCTAGAGCTTCATGCTTGGCCCTGTCCTCCTTGCGTTACTAACCCCCTGTCTCCCATGTCTTCACCTTCCCTTCGAGGCCCAGCTTGTAAAAAGAAGTCTCAGTTGCAGATTGAAGAAACCAGTAAGAGATAATTTAAATAGAAAAGGGAAATGTTGATTCAGGATGTCTCACAGAACCGAAGTTTAGGAATAGAGCTGGGTTTTTCTGGTCAGTATGGAGTTAGGGTGGAGAAGCCCTCTGAGCGTCTCTGTCCTTTTCGTTCCCACTCTCTTTGCCTGTAAGTGCCTTTCTGGTTCTGCTTGGCAGGTAAGAAAGCTCTCTGAAATGGTCGTTTTTTTCTATTTTCAGCCTGTTCTGCTTCCTGGCATTGTACTCAGCTTGCCACCACCACCTCTTTGAAATGCTCTCTTCTCTTGTGCTTGTTCTTCTCGCTTTCCTTCCAAGGGCTCTCTTTTGCCTGCCCTACATGCCCTCAGTTGTCTGGCATTTCTCAGTCTCTCTCTGTTCGTGGGCGCTCCTTAGGTGATCATGTCCGTTCTCATCTGTTCTGGCCTGTTTATTTATTTATTTTTATTACTTTTTCTCCCCAAATCCCCCCAGTACATAGTTGTATATCTTAGTTGTGGGTCCTTCTACTTGTGGCATGTGGAACGCTGTCTCAGCATGGCCTGATGAGCATGCCGTGTTTGCACCCGGGATCCGAACCGGTGAAACCCTGGGCTGCCAAAGTGGAGTGCACGAACTTAACCACTCGGCCACGGGCCCGGCCCCTTTTTTGGCCTGTTTCAAATGCTGTTTCCTGATGGTTGTGGTTCATACCTCCACCCCAGTCTTTCTGACCTCCAGGCTCATCCATCCACCTGTCCTCCTGACATCGCCATTCCTTTTGCTGTTTTCACCAATGAGTCTTTTCATCGTTTAGGTCCCAGCCTGAATGTCACCTCGTCCAAGAGGCTTTTTCTGGTCACCCCTCTTGTTCTTGATCATGTTGATTGACCAGTGTCTTCATGGCATTCACCTCAGGTTGGGGTCGCAGAGTTGTGAGGCCCTGTTTCTGACCCGCCCTGAACAGTACAGGGTGGAAGCAGAGGGCACCCCAGATGGCCTGTTCGTGTGGGCTGGGTTAGCTCTCGGACCTGACTGTGCGTTGGACTCCCTGACAGTGTCCCTCAGCCCATCTGTAAGCCCAGGACTCCGGGCATTGAGAAAAGGCACCCCAGGTGAGCCCCATGCACAGTCAGGGCTGGGGACAGTGGTCTGTGAAACCATGCACCAAGGACCTGAACTTCCAGGTAGTTTTCCTGAAAATGGCTAGGAGGGTTATTGGGAAGGCTTGAGATCGCTTTACCACTGATGGGATGTGGGTTTGGGAGTGGCTGCTGCAGAGGCAGAGAGATGAGAAGGGGAGAGCTTTTCCTGGGAATCGATGAATCAGAAAGCAGGGGGAATCTTGGTGCCTAACACTGATTGGCACGGCATTTAAGATGTGCTTTTTGGGGGCCGGGCCGGTGGTGCAGCGGTTAAGTGCGCGTGTTCTGCTTCTCGGCGGGCCTGCGGTTCGCAGGTTCGGATCCCGGGTGCGGACATGGCACCGCTTGGTAAGCCATGCTGTGGTAGGCGTCTCACGTATAAAGCAGAGGAAGATGGGCACAGATGTTAGCTCAGGGCCAGTCTTCCTCAAAAAAAAAAAAGTGCTTTTTGAATCAATAAGTGACTGTCATTCCCTCTTTACTTTTTCTTAGAGTATAGGACCTGGCCAACACATTTCCCATAATTTAAACTTGACATATTCAGGAAGGTACTAAGCTGCTGAGTAGAATGCTCACTTTAAGAAAGTTTCATTTAGCTACGAAAAAAGAGCTTTAAAATAGCAGCTCTTCTAGTCTAAACATGTGTTCACAGATTGAGATAATGCTAACTTAACAAAAAATAGAATTAACAGCTTCTAAAATTGTTGAGATTAATGTTATAAGTCAGTGGATAAATGGTTCTTTTATAATAGAGCAGCCTTTTAGGAACTTATGTCCTATTGCTCCTATATTGATTTGAAAAACTTTACATGTAGTTCTTCATATAATAAACACATCTTTGGCTCTGTGTTGGTTTTAACGATGCCGTATTTGTTAGTGTGCGGGAGTGAGTGCTCTGTAGGTGTAGAAAGAAGAGAGAAACTCCGCTCCTGGAAGTGGTAAATTTCACCATCTCAAGTGAAAAGCTGCTTTTTTACTTTGCTTTTAATTTCTATATTTTACATCAGCCTTGTACAATAGAATGTTTTTCAGTGCTAGAAATGTTTTATAATATGCCTTGTCCAGTAGGGCAGCCACTAGCCTCGTGTGGCTCTTGAGCATTTGAAATGTGGCTCGTGTGACTGAGAAGCTGACATTTTAGTTTTATTTAATTTTCATACAGTTAAGTTTAAAAACCCCATGTAGCTAATAACTACCATACTGAATAGCACAGTCCTAGACTGAGCATCTGGGTTGTCATTAGTATAAATTTGGGAGATATGAGGGAAAATCTCCATATAAGGGAGATGAGAATTTGGGAAATTAGTATCTATTCAGAACTTATATTTAGCAGCCTTTGCATATCTGAGGTTAGGAACCTATATTGTGTAAACCTTGGGGTGTTTGTCAAACCTGATAAATGTATATTTTAACTTGAAAAGAATAGTTTGTATATAGAATTGGAATTTTGTTGGTGAAATTTACTTTTAAATATTTTAACTTTTTTTTTTCATATACATGCTTCCTAAACTTTCTGACTTAAAGCATCATGAATTTGGCTAGTTTTAGCCACCTCTTAGCTTCCTGTGGTCTCTGGGACCCACTCAGTAGCCGGTGTTTGAGGGGGCTGGACACTGTGTTGGAAAGGGCCCTCAAGGCACTTTATGTTCTTTGCATCTGTCTTGTTTCGTTTTGGGGAACAGAGGAGTGACATCCTTGTGGGTAATTTTCACAGGAATAGATGGAGGTTACTGCTAATGTCCGTCCCACTGACTGTTCTTTGGGGGCCAGTGAGGAGGAAAAGAACATATGTATCAATCCAGATCAGAAGTTAACAAGAAGGACAAGGCACAAAGAATGCCTCAGAAAGCAGTGGCTCCTTCCTTGCCTTGTGGAAGTCTTAAGCCCCTGGAGGCGCAGGTAGCATTTGCTCTTGCGTTTTGTCCCCACTGTTGCGTGTCTGGAGATATTCGTAGTTGTCACAACTTGGGATGTGCTACAGGGATGCTGGTCAACAACAGAGGTCAGAACAAAATTTCAGCAGTTCCGAGGTTGAGAACTCTCACTTAAAGTCACATGCATCCTGCAGTTTAAAAAAAAAAAATCATCATGGCCTTGTATCAGTTATCTATTGCTGCTTAACAAACTACCCCAAAACGTAATGACTTAAAACGATGCCCTGTGTGCACTCATCTCTGCTGTGTGCTCGCTCACGCATTTACACGCAGTCGGCTGGTGGGCTGGGCTCTGCGTTTCCTGGATGGCCTCACCTGTGTGAGCTCTTAGCCAGGATGCCTCTGTTCTTCATGTGGCCTCTCATGGTGGCTGAGCTCCAAGAGGGCAGGGCCAGAAGTTGCTAGGCTTCTTGAGGCCTGGCTTAGAAGTCACACAGCGTCACCTTTGCTGCATTCTGTTGGTCAAAATGAGTTGCAAGGCCCAGCCCAGACTGAAAGTGTGGGGAATAGGCTCTGGCTCTTGATGGGAGGTGCTGTCAGGAATCTGGCTATCTTTTTATCTGTCACAGTCCTCATGACATTTAGAATTGCATGCTTAGGATGTCCAGTTAGTATTAAGATTTCTGTGGAATGGATTTCAGAAATGAACTCCTTAAAGGCATCACTTTATTTCAGTTTATCTAACAAATATTTGCCAAATACTTACTTTGAGCAAGGCACTGTGGTTGGTGAAGGGTCAGTACTGGCAGGTAGCTTCTAACCTTTTATTCTCTTGGAGAAGGCAGTGAACTTGTGAAGAAGCAGATTCCAGAGATGAGGGTGAGTGCTGAGAGGCTGGGTGGAGAGACGGCACTTGGCTTGGCATATTTGGGGGAGACTTTCTGCGTAGATGATGCCTGAGGGGTGAGAAGGAGCCAGGGAGGTGGGGAGCCCGATTCTTCAGGTCTAGAGAACGGCAGCTGCGGAGGCGCCGTGGTGGGGAGCAGCACTCGGCTGCGGCTTGGTGCCTGAGGAGAAACGATGGAAGTCAAGGGTGTCGGGGAGGGCGTTTTGACCCCCGGCCCAGTTTGCCTAGGACGATGTCACTTTACGCCTGGCGAGCTGGGGTGCCCTCTGATTAGGGCCTTCTTTGACCTTCACCAGTATACTCGTGTGGACAATGCTTTTTATGGTTAACACACTGTGGAAAAAAGTTCGGATTTTTTCTCGGTGTAGTGGGAAGCCGCTGAAGGATTTTAAGCAGGAAGTGACAAGATGTGAATCTTAAAAGATTTTTCAGATTGCCAAATGAAGATGGATTGTTGGGGGCAAAACAGAGACAAAGATCATTTAAAGGAGACTGTTGAGAAATGATGTGGTTTGGCTGAGGGTGGGGGCTGAGGAAATGGAAAGAAATGGATAGATTCCTATCTGCTCTGGGGGTGGAGCCAGTGTGCTGATGGCCTGGGCGTAGGGGACGCGGAGAGTACGGAACCGAGGGTGGTTCCTAAGTGTTCCCTGTGCACTATCAGGGCATGGTGATGGGCACTGAGATGAGGACACAAGCGGGGCAGGTTTGTTGGCCATCCAGTGGGGATAGAGAGCTATGCTTGAAACATTTGAATTTCAAAATGCACAGAAGACAACCAAGTGCAAGTGTTGGCTCATAAATGTGTTGGCCTGGAGTCCAGTCAGGAAGTCATAGATAGTGATTAAACTCTCGTGAATAGATGCTGTCCCCTCTGCATGGGAGGTCGTGAGGAGAGGGATGGAGTACTCCCCTTAGAAGTCTGAGAGGGGCCATGGAGGAAGCTGCTCTTCAGTAAGGAGCGAGGGGTGCTGTCAGCTGCACACAGTGCTGTGGGGGGTCGAGGGGAGAGGTGGGGAAGGGGCTCTCAGATTTTAGGACTGCAGGTACTAGATGGTGAGCCCTTTCGGTTACTTGGGGGCAGTGAAAGCCAGATTGGAGTGAGTTGAAACCTGGGTGTTGAAGGGAGACCACCAGTGTTTGATTGGATTCAAGAAGTGTTGCTGTGGAGAGCGCAGGGAAAGGGCTCCGTCGGTGGGGGTTGATGTGAGAGTGCTGTTTTTAAATAGGGAGATTCTAAACCATATGTTTCTTTGGGTGCATATGAGTCCCCTGGGATCTTGTTAGATGCAGATCCTGATTCAGTCGGTGGGCGGGGCCGAGTCAGTTTTTCTAACAAGCTCCCAGGCTCCTCTGGTGTTGCTGGTCCCTGGACCACACACTGAGATGCAAGCACAATTGATGTTGGTAGAAACAAGCGAGTAAAGGAAATTGCTGCAGTAGAGAGGCAGTAACAGAAGGCTAAGAGGGTTCTTATCTATCTGTGTAGCCACAGGCCCGTCTCGTCGTTGGTGCCCACTGTTCACATTGGCCTTTTGTTTCAGCTGGTCTCACCGCTTCACAGTTTGTCCTAATCAGTATGCTCCCCTCTCCAGCTGAGCAAGTTAGCTGTGACACAGAGCACGTGATAGACCTGTCTTCATTAATTCTTGTGAGGTTAAACGGTTTGAATTAGTATAAAATTTAATTTGTTTTATATCTGAGAAATGGGTTAAACCAGTTACCTTTCAGCAAACAATATTCCTTATTGTAATTTCAGCAACTCTCCTATGCATAACAGTCTGCATAAAGTGCCTGCTAAACTCAGAATTTCAAGGTTTGGAGGAGACAAGGTAAGATTAAAAAAGATGTCTTTGATTGGGAGGTGAAGGGCTTTTATTTCAAACAAGACAAAAGATTGTTTTTTAGTCTAAGACATAACACAGCAGTGTTACATTAGGTGCAGGTTAATGTAGATACTCCCTGATAATTGAATGTAAGTAGCGCTGAAGTTTTATACATATTGACCTGTTATAAAATTGGGGGTGTTCTTGGGGAGAAAGTTTGAGGGTAAGCGGGTCGTCTGGAAGAAGAGGCAGAAAGGAGGAAGCAGCCACGTGATGGACGATTGTGATTAGACAAACAGGTCCTCTCACTGCCGCGCGACTTTCCTGCCTGTTCCCTGACTGAGACGGCTGAGATTCGGCGGGAAGGAAGCAGGGACATGAGAAGGCTCCCGCTCCAGGCGGACCTGTGCTGCTGCTCTTGCCCCTTGCTGGGTCCTCATCCCACCCTGGAGATACCAGGGGAGAGGAAGACCCCATGGGGACCAGGCCGCCATCCATGCCTGAAATTAAGCTATTTGTCCTGAGGTTGAGCGAAAATAACCTTTATGGTTGCTTTATAGTGAAATTCTGTTTTCAGTGTTATTGCAGATGTCAGTAATTTGAGTCCCACGTCCTAGATAATGAACGATCGGAAAAGACAAGGGAGCAGAGATTCATTCATCACAAGAGCCACAAGTCTTTCTAAGTTTGCTTTTTTGTAAATAACTTATTCTTTTATAGGAACTAACTTTAGAAATAATTTTTTTGAGTTCTTAGGCAAATAGACCAATGCCATTTTCTTGTGGCGGGTAAGCTTAAAACTTTTCTCTCTTTAGGGCTGGCCCCGTGGCTGAGTGGTTAAGTTCTCGCGCTCCGCTGCAGGCGCCCCAGGGTTTCGTCAGTTCGAGTCCTGGGCGCAGACATGGCACCACTCATCAGGCCACGCTGAGGCGGCGTCCCACGTACCACAACTAGGACCCACAACTAGAAATACACAACTATGTACCTGGGGGCTTTGGGGAGAAAAAGGAAAAAAATAAATTCTTAAAAAAAAAAAATTTTTTTTTTTCTCTTTTTAATAAAGAGAAAAACATGTTTAGGGGCCAGCCCCGTCGCTGAGTGGTTAAGTTTGTGTGCTCTGCTTCGGTGGCCCAGGGTTTTGCCGGTTCAGATCCTGGGCACGGACATGGCACCGCTCATCAGGCCATGCTGAGGCAGCATCCCACGTGCCACAACTAGAAGGACCCATAACTAAAGTATACAACTATGTACTGGGGGGATTTGGGGAGAGAGAGCAAAAAAAAAGATCAGCAACAGTTTGTTAGCTCAGGTGCCAATCTTAAAAAATAAAAGTAAATTAAAAAAATTAAAAAAACATGTTTAAGTCAGTATGACTATTAGAAAACTTACATCTGTTATTGAAGGGAGAATAGAGAACGTGAATAGACATGAGTACAGAACTTGAATGCAGTTTTCCTGCTTGTATGCTGGAGCACTTTAAAGATGTCACTTAATTTGGAGGAATAAGTATTTGAGAGGAGTGAGTTCCATAAAAGAAAGATGAAGGGGAAAAGTGTTCTATTAGATAGAAACGAGAAAAGTATTATCAAGCATAGGTGGATGGGACAGAGAGGTCTAGATAATGATCTCTAAGTTTATGGGGATTCAGTTCATGACCGGCGTAGCATTTTAAGTCAGTTGGAAGTGGATGGTTTGTAATGTAAAAGATGTGGGATCGACTGGCAGTCTGGAAAAAGTAAAGTTGAAAACTCTACATTCCACAGTACATATAGATCCTGGATGGATTAAAGATTTAAATGTAAAAATTAAAAATGGAAATATTAGAAAAATACTGGGGGAAACATTTTATAACCTTTGAAGTGGCATATGTAGGGAAAGGCTTTCTTAGTATGACACTAAGGCTATAAGCCGTAAAAAGATTATCTGCGGAAATACTCGGAACATTTCTATAGCAAAAGACACCTAATAGAGGACCTTTGCTTTTACAGGCAAGCAAATTGGAGAAGAATTAGAGATATAAAGGGTTAATATCCTTATTATAAAAGGAGCTTTTCTAAAATAAATTGTTCCAGCAGTTTTATTTTTAGGAATTTCTCCAAAGGAAGAAAATAAGACAATGCTTATTACAACGTTAGCTACAAAAACATATTGAAAACAGTCTGTTAGAAACCCTCACCTAGAATTTTTGATATAAAAGCAGAAAAATTGTCACTACTCACTAGAATACCAGCTCCTGGAGAGCAGAGATCTTCGTCGTTTTTACTTCCTGACGTGTCCTAACTGCCTGCAGCACGGTCCATCTCAGTAAGTGTCTGTGGGTGAATCAAATGTCTGTGCATAGGGATTGGTTAACTTAAGTTACACTCAGAATATTCTGCAGCTGTTAAAAAAAAATTTAATGTGGTCCTTTATTCTCATGAGGAGAGGACAGTGCAGCACATAAGGGGGGCGGGGAGAAGAAATTTCAGAGTGTGTGTAGTTTAGGGGAAGATGGTATCATTTGATTCATTTGTGAAAAATTAAATGCAGCTGTGTATCAAAGTCTGGAAAAAATAAATACCTCTGTGGAAGGCGTGTTATCTCTTGGGGGTAGATGGGAGCAAGGAACATGTTGTAGTAAGATACCATTTTCTCTATTTCTTGTGGAAATTTTAACAAGATAATGATAATTAGAAAAAAGATATTCTCGGGGCTGGCCCCGTGGCCAAGTTGTTAAGTTCTCGCGCTCCGCTGCAGGCGGCTCAGTGTTTTGTTGGTTCGAATCCTGGGCGCGGACATGGCACTGCTGATCAAACCACACTGACGCAGCGTCCCACATGCCACAACTAGAAGGACCCACAACTAAGAATGTACAACTATGTACTGGGGGGCTTTGGGGAGAAAAAGGAAAAAAAATAAAATCTTAAAAAAAAAGATATTCTCATTTTGAAAGAAATATAAGCAAATTATTTATATTTGAAAGTATTAGACATTCTCTCAAAGTTAGCATGACTGAAATGAGCATATTACAGAAATTTTTTTTTTTGAGATTTTTTAAAAAAATTTTTTCCTTTTTCTCCCCAAAGCCCCCCGGTACATAGTTGTATGTTTTCAGTTGTGGGTCCTTCTAGTTTGGCATGTGGGACGCTGCCTCAGCATGGCTTGATGAGCAGTGCCATGTCCGTGCCCAGGATCCAAACTGGCAAAACCCTGGGCTGCTGAAGTGGAGTGCGTGACCTTAACTACTCGGCCACAGGGCCAGGCCCAGAAATTTCATAGTTTTAGTTTGTTTACCTTTTTTTAATTGAAGTATAATTGGCCAAGTTTGTCTTTGAGGTAAAAGATTTTTATTGGTACTGCAGTCTGCTCTTTCATAGCATCTTATATTCATGTTTGTTTTGTTTTCTCTGTCCTTTTGCTAGTTTTTGTATAAGAATGGGTGCCATGGATGCCATTATTATTGACATAACTACAGTCTGGCAATTTTTAATAACAGTATTTTTCGATAGTGTTCGATAATAACACTTTTCAGTAAATCTGTACAAGGCAGGCTGGCAAAACCGAAGACCAAGTGCAATTTAGTCAGTCAGGCTACTGTAGTTGATGAAGACTTTAGTCATGTGACAGTGGAGAAACCCATCGCCACCTGTCAGTGGACGCTCTGAGATGGAGAACAAAGATGTGGGGAGACCTTCAGCCGCAGTGTGTCCGCTGGGTTAATGGATAAATTGTAAGAGGTGGAATTTTACTTAAAGTATAAATATGTAGGGGAAAAGTCTTTTGTATAATGGATTTTTCAGACTTGATTGGCAGGGTTATGTAGTTTGATGTAAAGAATCAGAAGTTTGCTTCCCAGGGTGCAGGAGTGCTAGGTACGTCTGCAGTGTGAGGATGCTCCTCAGGCCAGCAGCAGCCACTGCACACGGGGTGGTTAGGAAGAGAAGACGGCTTGTGATCATATTGGGGAGGTCAGTTGCAGGTTCTAAGACTGTTGAGGTTTATGGGATGGACTTAGTGTGGACTGCGAAGCTTTCAGGATGATCGTTGTGGCTGTTTATTGACTACCTAGTGTGTGCCAGGCACGGTACTGTAAGCTGGAGGTGGGCAGACTCTGGCCTGCTGTTTTGCATGGCCCATGAGCTAAAAATGGTTTTTACATTTTAAAATGGTTAAAAACAAGTCAAAGGAACAATATTTTGTGACCCTGTGAAGTTATGTAAAATTCAAGTTTATGTCCATAGATAGTTTATCGGAGCACAGGCTTGCTCATTCCTTTCCGTATCATCTGTGGCTGCTTTTGTGACAGCAAAATCAACAGAGGAATTGAGGGCCTTTAAGCCTAAAACATTTGCTCTCTGGGCCTCTACAGACAAAAATTGCCACCCCTGCAGAGCAGCCCGGCGATGGAGAAGCAGGCGTGAGGGTGAAACAGTTTACCTGAGGTGACAGAGCTGGGACCCAAAGCCACGTTTCTGATCCCAGACTCGGGCTTTAATCACTGTGCAACATCGCCTCCACAGGAAAACTGCTCTGTCTTGTTTTCCTTTAAAGTTTTTCTGTTATCAGTTACATACCAACATATGCTAAACTAGTGGGGTATTCTATATCCAAGAAGTATGGGTAGATTTTCTGAATTTTTCCGATTTACATTTCTTTTGGAATATTCCTGTGCTGTTGGAAATCCAGACGTTCTCATACTGGAAGTGCCTCGTACGGAGAGTCCTCTGTGGTAGTCGCGCTGAAGAGGGTCTGAATGTTAGCTCTTGGAGGACAAGGAGTAAGTCCTGATGTTTTTAAATTCTCTTGTGGTTAACGGGATAGCAATGTATGACAGATGTCAGGACTTAATCACTGGATTTGGCCGTAAAAATGGCATTTAAGTCTCATAAGTAGACATTTCAGCGCAGGTTTTAGTTAAAT
The DNA here is from genome assembly GCF_041296265.1 of Equus caballus. Taxonomy (NCBI): domain Eukaryota; kingdom Metazoa; phylum Chordata; class Mammalia; order Perissodactyla; family Equidae; genus Equus; species Equus caballus. The sequence goes on from NC_091685.1 coordinate 48,054,098, forward strand.
CTGTAAACTGTCTGGCGGGTCTGCTCCAGGGGGCCGATGTTCTCCTCATCTCCTTTCTAGCACAGCAGCCACTTGGGTGGCGGCGCTTGTCTGAATTGGCTGATGTGCTTTCACGGGGGGATGGAGTTCTAATATCAGTCAAATTATCCTGACTATTACTTGAGTTGATCAGAAGTTGTTGTACAGTTTACACGATTGGGCATTTACCACTTACTCTCTTTGTTTTTGTTTCTTTGTAGCCTTCAACTCCTCGTTTCTAAGCTAGCACTGCTCCTTAGCCTGGTTGGAAAACCTACAGCCCATCCATGGACTCTGTTGACAGGCTGCAGAGAGGGACAGTGGCTGAGTTCTCAGAGGGACATTTGGCAGTGTCTGGAGACATTTGGGCGTGTCACAACTTGGAGGGTGCTGCTGGTGTCTAGTAGGTAGAGGCCAGGGGTGCTGCCCAACTCCTTGTAGTGCACAAGACCGCCCCTGTGCGAGCAATGCCTCAGGGGCACCCCTGTGTACTGCCTGGGGCCTAGACCACGCCTGGTGGGTCGAGGGCTGTGTGAACTTAGGCTCCCCCTTTGGTGTGTGGGCCTCTGTGTGTGGATGGGGTCCACTGCATTTGGGTTCTGCCGCATTCCCTCCCCATGTTTCTCCACTGGTCTCCTTAGTTTCTTATCTTTCTGCTGGGCTTATTAGTTCTGTCCCTAAGAATGGAGTACTCCACGCCATTGGGTAGTAAACCTGGGGAACTCAGGATGTAGCACACACCCTGTGAGGAGAAGTGGATCAGATTGTTGTCATAGTCTCCTGATTGCCTCCTGCCCCCACCTCTCTGCTCTTAACCAAAGAGCCAGTCCCTCTGGCTGAGGTCATCCTCCCTGCATGGAGGGGCAGGGAGAGTCCTCAGGTGCTACCAGGATGGGGAGGAGGGGTCCCAGCAGTCACTGAGTTGCAAATGGGGTGGCAGAGGATGTGCTCCTCATTTTCCAGTTCATCCTGCGTGTGATTGCTGGGGTGCTCTCCTCGTGTACACACCACTTTTATTTTAAAACAAAAGTGAGTATGTTGGGAAATAGAATGCAAAATTTACATCACTTTTCTCCCTTTACCACTAAATACTTCAGTGTGTATTTCTTGAGAACATGGACATGTTTTTGTATAACCATTGTTCAGTTATCAAAATCAGTCAATTTAACACTGATACCGAGCTAATTTCTATTCCATATTTCATGAACCGTCCCCATAATTTTATAGCTGTTCCTCCTGGTCCAGGTCCAGGCAGTCCTGGAACACATGTTGCCTTTAGAGTCATGTCTGTTCTTGAGTCTGGTCCAGCCCTTCATTGTCTTTCTTCCCCTTCACGTGTTAAGAGTTCAGGCCGCTTATCTTGGGGAACGACCCTCCCTTTGGGTCTGTCTGGGCTTCCTCATGGTCACATCCACGTTTGCGTTTGGGGCACAGTCACAGGAATGCTGTGTCCTGGCCTTCTGTGCTGATTGTCCCCTATGCTCTCTGCACTGTGTGGAGGGTCTGGCCTGAAAGCCTCAAGGCTTGGGCCTCATTTCCTGTGTCCCTCTGCACCAGCTTTCAGCTTCCCCTGCATTGCTCACACCGGCCTGGTTGGAAGCTGGCTTCAGGTGCAGCCTCTCCTTTTCTGTCCTTTCCTCCTTGATCTCTGAGATGCACATACGCTCGAGGCTGCGTTGCAAATCCTACTTTCCTGGGGAAAGTGCCTTTCAATAAGCAGTTACTGGGTTCCTCTTGGGTTTTGTTCTGGGAACACAAAGATTGGGAAGTCACTTCCTACTCTTGATGAATTTGTGGTTTGTTGTCCAGGTTTACAGCCCACACCTGAAGCAGGGGCGAGGGAGGTGAGGCCCTGGTGGGGATAGCTTTGTGAGGCCGGCTCCCTGCTTCTCTCCGCTCCCCCCTCTCTCCTCTGAGGCCCAGGTTTGAGTCTTAAAGCAAAAATTCCCAAATTCATGGCACCTTTACTGCTCCTATGATTTTCACAGTGCCCCTAGGCCAAAATAAATACCTAAAATTATCTTTATTAATAGAGTCTTTAGGCCCAAGTAACCTAAGTATTTATGTCCTCAGAACTTCGTAGCCATTTGAAAAAGTAATACTCATAAATTGAAGGAAACTGTTTTATTCTGAAATAAATCACTGTTGCTAACAAATGGGCTTGAACAGTTTCTCAAACTTGAGAGTCCGACTGGAGGCCGCCGCCTTCATTTCCTGCTCCGTGTTGATTTTTGTGCGGCACTTGCCTTTTTATCGGAGCAACCCTGGAAACCCAGCTGTGGGAAGAGGTGACGTCATTGGAAAGGGTGGAGCGCCACCTGCTGTGGGCACTTGGGAACCACCTCGAGCTGGCCACTCCCTTGGTGTTTGTCACGTCGTATTTCCCTGCACTTGTCCCAACTCTGAAATATCTTGTGGTGTCCTGGGGGTTGGCTGTGGTGTCCCAGGTGTCACCGTGCAGTCTGGAAGCTGAGGTTTTAGTGGCGCACGGTGCCCTGAGCTCTAGTCTCTGCAGCCTGGTGGGCAGTGTGTTCCCAAGAGAAGGGGCTCGTCCCCTGGAAGTACCGGGGTGAGGGCAAAAGGAGGGATCTTTCCCTTTCCAGGAATCAAAGTTAAATCATTTCGGTGCTGTCTGTCAATAGAGGGGAAATTGAGGGACACACAGGAAGAAACAGCGCGTGTTGACCAAAGGGACCTTGCCAGCATTCTTAATGTGGCTTCTATGGGAAAATGGAATTTATCATTTAAGAAACTCTGCTTAAAAACGGACTTTTGGAAGGTGGCCTAGTTTTCCTTGATGGTTGTGACAGATGAACTGAAAACATAAATGATTTGTCAAAATGACAAGTGACTGTCTTTATTAGATGCTCTCTGATTCTGACCATGGCTCTTCTCCTATTTTGACACAATAAGTAGATAAGATAGTAGGGATAGTCATGAATGCTTTTAAAGAGAAAATTATTAAAGAGGTTTTGCAATTGTCTTTTTATTTTTCAGGGCCACGTGTACATGTTGACCGTAAGTTTTTGGGAAATGAATTATTATTGATGTATATATTTGGATTCATGTGTGATACTTTATGCATCATCCTTTTCAGCTAGTTAAATGGTGCCAGAGTGAAGAGATAAATGCTTAGGTAACTTAAAGGGAGAAGTTTGTTACATATTAAAGGCACTAGTCATTGCTTGGCCCACCCATGTTCCCTGTCCCTGTGGCAGGGTAGCCGTTCTCTTCTGTGCCACAGCTGACTGGCCATCTGGCCTGAGGACAGTGAGCTGGTGCAGGGGACTCTTTCTAGAATCAAAGAGACATGGCTGACATTGGATGGTGGTTAGGATGTGGAATTAGAGGTGGTTTTGGACGTGCACAAGATGACAGTGGTTGGTTAAGAGAGGGTAGTAGAAGGATAGAGAAAGTGCACCCAGAAAAACAGAGAAGTCACTAAGAGCCAGCCCAGCCTGGGTTCTGGTTCCTGTTTCCACTTGCTCATTTCCAGTTTCGTCTCCCCTGGGCCTTCTGCGCTTCTATCCTTGGGACTCGTCAGATTTTTCTTGACTTCCCAGTGGGAATTTTCTCTTCTTGGCGAACACAAGAGCTTGACTAGGCTAGTTAAACTTTTGGGAGCATCTAGGGGAATCAGGAGTCATTTTAAGTTTTTTCTAGAATTAACCATTTCCTAAAAGATGTAATTATTAATATCAAATTTCTTTTTTCCTTTAAGTTTTTTCATTGGCAGACAAGACTTTGAGACTGATAATTGGACAATGAATTTATCCAGTGAAAATATGTGAAGTGATTGAAAATCAGAATACGCTGTCCATGTAACCTGGCTTTCTTGAATGTCTTCACTGTGTCCCTGTTTGCTGAGATAGTTCCCTCAGAAGGTTCAACAGTGCATGAGTCTCTTTCCCCTTCTTTCTGAATTAATGCTGTTTTGGGCTTTATAAGAAAAATCAGTCAATTTATATTCTTGATCCTCCCAGTGCATCACCAAATTGTTAATTACTACATTACGTGGGATTGGGAGGAGGAAAAACCGTTCATTAAGGAAAAAAGTAAGCAAATATTTGACAAATACTTGGGAGGCCACTTTACTCCAGACCTTGGGCACTAAGAGCAGGATGAAGAATCAGGTGGATGTGGTCGCTGTCCTGAGCTCTGTGTGTCTAGATGTTCTCCTCTCATAATCTCCCCCAATTCAAGATTCTCGCTTCGTTCTCTGAGGTTAAGAGCCTCACATTGTCCGGTTCTTTGGAAAGACCTTTGCCCCCAGACCAGCGTCACAGCCGAGGAGGGAGACGCCAGGCCCTCCCAAGTGCACTTCCCTCAGCGTACGCCTCAGCACCTGCTGTTTATTGTTCCCACTGTGAGGCTTTTGTTTCACTTGCTTTTTAATCATTCTGAATTAATAACTTGGTTGCAGTTTTGGTTATTATAGCCTAGTTTTCTTATATTTAGTAAGCTTCTTGGTGAATTCCTACAACTGATTCTTTGATGAAGGAATTTTATCTTACTTGAGTATTTACTTGCTTAAAGCCTAATTAAGAAGGAAAGTCTGGGACTAAAAGGAAATGCATAGCTCCTCCATAAGACAAATTTTGAGTGACTGTTTCCTTGCTATGTTTTGGCTTCTTTCCTGTGGTCCTCCTCCCCCCTTTTTTATGACTGAGCTTTTTTGTACCAACAGGGTTTTATTTATGTTTATGTTTTCTAAATGTCCAGAAATGGAGAAAATAAAGTTAATTTGCCAACTTGCTGTCACACCCCGAGATGATAAGTGGCAGGGTTTATCAGTGTTTAGTAAAGCAGGTAGGAAACTTGAGTGACAAGAGCAAGTCAGTGTCTCAGGGACTCTGCGCCTGCTTATCCCTCTCCTCGGACTCTGCTTAGATGTCACTCTGCCTTCTCTAGCCACCTTTTATAAAAGACCCCCCTGCCCTTCTGTCTAACTTTCTCACCCGATTTTATTTTTCCTTGACACTGGACAGCACTTGACATATCAAAATTAAGTACTTGGTAAAACATTGTTGAAAGAAATCGAAGAAGATACAAAGAAATGGAAAGATATTCTGTGCTCTTGGGTTGGAAGAATTAACATCATTAAAGTGTCTATACTTCCTAAAGCAATCTATAGATTCAACGCAATCCCTATCAAAGTTGCGACAACATTTTTCACGGAAATAGAACAAAGAATCCTAAAATTTATATGCAACAACAGAAGATCCCGAATAGCCAAAGGATTCCTGAGAAAAAAGAACAAAGCTGGAGGTATCACACTCCCTGATTTCAAAATATGCTACAAAGCCATACTAACCAAAACAGCATGGTAATGGCACAAAAACAGACACGCAGATCAATGGAACAGAATCAAGAGCCCAGAAGTAAACTCACACATTTATGGACAGCTAATATTTGACAAAGGAGCCAAGAGCATTCGATGGAGAAAAGAGAGTCTCTTCAATAAATGGTGTTGGGAAAACTGGATAACCACATGCAAAAGAATGAAAGTAGACCATTACCTTACACCATGCACAAAAATCAACTCAAAATGGATTAAAGACTTGAATGTAAGACCTGAAACCATGAAACTTCTAGAAGAAAACATAGGCAGTACACTCTTTGACATCAGTCTTAGCAGCATATTTTCTTTTTTTTTTTTTAAAGATTTTATTTTTTCCTTTTTCTCCCCAAAGCACCCCAGTACATGGTTGTATAAAATTTTAGTTGTGGGTCCTTCTAGTTGTGGCATGTGGGATGCCGCCTCAGCATGGCTTGATGAGCAGTGCCATGTCCACACCCAGGATCCGAACCGGCGAAAGCTGGGGCCGCTGCAGCGGAGCGCACGAACTTAACCACTCGGCCACGGGGCCAGCCCTGTAGCAGCATATTTTCAAGTACCATGTCTGACCGGGCAAGGGAAACAAAAGAAAGAATGAACAAATGGGACTACATCAAACTAAAAAACTTCTGCACAGCAAAGGAAACCATCAACAAAACGAAAAGACAACCTAACAATTGGGAGAAGATATTTGCAAACCATATGTCAGATAAGGGGTTAATATCCAAAATATACAAAGAACTCATACAGCTCAACAAAACAACCCAACAATCCAATTAAAAAATGGGCAAAGGATCTGAATAGAGATTTCTCCAAGGAAGATATACGGATGGCCAACAGGCATGTGAAAAGATGCTCAACATCATTAGCTATCAGGGAAATGCAAATCAAAACTACAATGAGGTATCACCTCACTCTGGTCAGAATGGCTATAATTAACAAGACACGAAACAACAAATGTTGGAGAGGATGTGGAGAGAAGGGGACCCTTGTACACTGGTGGTAGGAGTGCAAACTGGTACAGCCACTATGGAAAGCGGTATGGAGTATCCTCAGAAAATTAAGAATAGATCTACCATATGATCCAGCTATCCCACTGCTGGGTATTTATCCAAAGAACTTGAAAACGCAAAGGCATAAAGATACTTGTACCCCTATGGTCATTGCAGCGTTAGACACAATAGCCAAAACTTAGAAGCAACCTAGGTGCCCATCAAGGGACAAATGGATAAAGAAGATGTGGTATTTATACACGATGGAATACTACTCAGCCATAAGAAATGATGAACTCCGGCCATTTGTGACAACATGGATGGACCTTCAGGGTGTTATGCTGAGTGAAATAAGTCAGAGGGAGAAAGTAAAATACCGTATGATCTCACTCATAAGTGGAAGATAAAAACAATGACAAACAAACACAGCATTAGAGATTGGTGGTTACCAGAGGGGAAGGGGGGAAGGCAAAAGGGGTGATTAGGCTCATGTGTGTGATGATGGGACTATAATTAGTTTTTGGGTGGTGAACATGATGTAATCTACACAGAATTCGAAATACATTATGATATACATCTGAAAGCTGTATAATGTTATAATCCAACATTACTGCAATTAAAAAAAAATTAAGTACTTGGGTTATTTAGTTATGCCTTCCTCAACTAGGAAGTCAGCTCCCTGACAGCAGGAGCTGTGCCTTGTTTCCTGGGGAAGCCCTGCTTCAGTGCCCAGCACGCAGTAGTGGCTGGGGACGTATTTGTTGAGCGAACGAATGAAGACTCACAAATAGGAACCCAGGCATCGAGGCCATTTAGTGTTAAATGTTTTATCAACAATTCAGACTGTCATTCTGTTTTAGTGCTGTTGTATAGTGTGGCCATATATTGTACTCAAACGGGAAGTAAATATTCCTGCTTGCTTCAATCTGGCCTAACCTGGTGCCTGGCACGAGAATCGGCTCACTAAATGCTTTTCCAACAGTGAGCACATTGTAAATATAGACATCAGCTGAGCTTTACAGTAAGGGACACTGCATAATTCTCAGTAGTCTCAAGGTATAGAGTCTCTGTCATTCTCGCTTCTTTCCGATTTCCATTGTAAATCCCAAACGATTTGGAATATGAGTTATAGAAACACTTCTGATTCAGAGGAGCTTCTGTGTTTTGCAGTTTTTACAGGAAATATATGCTCATGTCTTCAGCTCATAAGTTTTGGAAGCATTTCCTTTTTCTTGAATGTGGGGAATATTTTCTTTTTAAAGCTGTCTCTTAATTCTTCAAAGTAAAAATACATTCATGTTTCTAGGACTTCCGTTTGTGAGCCTAGTGGTCAGGATCTTGGTCCCAGTTTGGCAGAGAGCCTCATGGTCACGTAGAGTGTTTGTGTCCATGTCTTTGGTCCTCCTCAGACCTAATCAGAATCCTGCAGGGATACCTGGGAGTACGGTGGGGAGGGTCCGAGGGCTTTAAATGAGGCTGGGCTAGAAACTGACTTTCTTCCGTAGGAGTGTTTGAAGACTTGAGCGGAGGAGTCAGGTGTCAGAGCTGTCCTTCAGAGAGAGAGATCAGGCAGTGATGTTTAAGATGGGTTGAAGAGGAAAAGAGATGGCTGTGGGAGCAAGTTGTAGTAGGCTCGGCAGAGATGGTGGGCTGGAAGGAGGCTGGGGCAATGGGGGTGGAGTGCAAAGGGTGGGAGGGGGGAATGGATAGAATTGAGTGGCACTTGGTGTGAAGGGGATTTTTGAGTTTGTGCTTCAGAGGGGTGAGGAAGCGACGGTGGTTTGGAAAGGAAAGGCCTGTAACGATAAGAAGGGACTGAGCCCTTCGAGCAGAGCAGGGTTAGGATTCTAGGAGTTGAGGTGCAGTCAGGGAAAGAGGATAACAGAGATGGAGGACTACAAGAGGATGCTGTCCTCTCATCTAGTCTGGGGCAGGGGCAGGGTTCAGAGAGGAGGAAGTGATTGGGTGTGTCAGATGTTGCTAATGTAGGTCAAATGAAGGAGCACTGAGGCTGTCATTGCCGTCATCCAGGTGGGAGACACAGGGTATGTAATTGGAGGCAACGTATTCGAGCTTGAAAGATAAGACAGATGGGAATTTGGGAGTCCTCCTGCAGAGACCATGGGTGAAGCCATAAATGAGATGTCATGTACTTCTGTGCAAGCATCTAGAGAATAGGTGTTTGGTGCTGGTGTGGGTATGGTACACAGATAATTTTATTAGAGTTATTTGATTGCAAGAAGCAAACCAGCTGAAGCTCTAGACTAAGAAAAAACAGAAGAATTAGTTATAAGGGCTGGACTGTAGAGGGGCCTGGGAAGGAACAGGAACAAGGGCAGTAGGAATGTGCTCCCTTGTGTGTCTGTGTTGTTCTTTCTGACGCTCAGTCCAAGTCTTCAAGTTCATGTCCCACTTGCAGATGTGGAGAGTCTGCGCCACTCACAGTCTCAGTCTCCACATTGTTGGGAGGCGGATTTGTTTGGTCCGACTTGGGCTCGGTGCTTGCCCCTGGTCTAGTCAGCTATCACGAGTGAGTGGTGGGGAGACAGGGTTGTGTAGCTTAAACATACTGCCAGGAGCCAGTGGGTCATCCCCAGACTGGGGTTTGGAGGAGGGACAGTGGGGGCAGCTCTTAGAAGAGGTGGTCTATAAGCTGAACAGACTCCTCCCCCTCAAAAAAGTGTGCAAAGCAGTGGTAAAGGCGAGGCACAGTCCTGGCTTACCGCCTGCTAGGATGGGAAATTGGCAATGGATGGAGAGGATAGGAGGGAGAGTGGTCAGTTGGGGAGAGGGGCAGCCAGGCAGTTTTGAGGAAGCCGCGTCTTTAAGCTCCGTCTTTAAGGTTGAGGGATATTTCCTGGCAAGGGGAGGAGAGTGAAGAAGTTTGAGCAAAGGGACAAAACTTAATTTTTGTGTCTGATTTTCTTTCATTTTTAAAAACATAGACAGGCTGACTGTTTTAAAACGAGAGTAAGTGTAGTGTCAGTGTGAGCCCCTCGGCTCCAGTCCAGTCGCTGGGAGTAGCACTAACTGCCCCTTACTCTTTGTACGACTTTGAACTAGTTACTGGCCTGTCTTTGCCTTGGGTATCTTTTCTCTAATTTTACAGAATTAAAATTGCAAGGGGTGATGATAACAGTACATACCTCATTGGGTTACTGAAGGATTAATCAACGATGCGTATAAAGTACTTATTAGCAACATAGCATCTGACATATATTAAGTACTTGATAAATTGTATTGTTGATTAAAAACAATTTGAGCTATGTCTGTTTTCCAGCTCTACTTTTGAAATCAAGTTTGGTGGCTTAGATTGTATCAGTTTAGTATCTGTGATGTCATGGGTGTATCCTAAGACTCATTCATTAAACTGTCGTCACACTCAGGTGACTAACAGGCGAAGTGCTCAGGGCAGTGCCTGATACACAGCTGAGTGCTGTGTGGATCAGACCTTCCGCCACAGTGTGGTTACTGTGTCAGAATATTATTACTGGATCCAAGTGTTATGACTGTGTCAAAGGGTGCATTACCTACCGAACCCAGAACCACTCAAGGACTAGAGAAGGATGGAGAAGGAGCTCGTGTCTCTTGGATCCCCTGAGTCCTGGGTGTGATACCATCCTCATTTTTTTCCCCTTTTAGGGGAAAATATCCTCTAGTAGCTTCCTAGATTCTGAATGTCTTTGTTCTGATCTTGCACTTGATGATTCTGTTGAGTATAGAATTGTTGTTTGGAATCAGTTCAAGACTTTGCTCTGTTTTCTTCCAGCTTCCACGTTTGTTGTGGGAGTCTGATGCCGTTGGTTCTTGATCCTTTATATGTCACCAATTTTCTCCATCTAGAAACTTTTAGGATCTTACTTTGTCTCTGGTGTCCTGAAAGATGATGTATCCTGATACTAGTCTCTCTTCAGTCATTATCCTGGGCTCTTGGTGCATCTTTTCAGCCTGGAAACTTAGATAGTTCTAGAAGGAAGCTATCAAAGCTGTGAGAGGTGTTGTTTGAGTTGAGCCTCCTTACTTCGGTATGGAACTTAAGGTGTTCTGAGCAGATCATTCTTTTTATATACTTTTCCATATTGATGTATTTCCCTAGTTGTTCTCCAAAAACACGTTGAATGTTCAATAGTTACTACTGTGCTTGATGGTAAAGTTACTTTTTTTTTAAGTTACTTTTTTATTGCAAAATTTGAAGTATTCACCTAGGCAACAGCTAAGTTAGGAGAAAGTTGGAAAGATCTTTTCATTCACATTGCACAGTTACCACCCTTCTGCAGAAAATAAAGAATTTCCAACATAACTTTTCCCCAGAAGAGTTACTGTATCCTATATGGAAACCACAGTGAAGTGTTTATAAAAAAACTTCTAATGAACACAAGAAAATACAAGATAATTTAAAAACCAACTGAAGGCGTTTAGAAGCTTATTATTCAGCACTTAGGGTTAGCCAAAACTATTTTGTGTAGGAGCCATCACAGATGCTCCCATGTACCTCTCTTGTCCCCGCCACACCTTAATATGTAGCTGAATTCATCCTAGACTTTGATGGCTGAAGTGGCAGCCCCAGTATGTTCTTTCATGTTCTCAAGACTTGAGAAAGAGATGGTGCAAACACGAGATTCTCAGTGTGTCGCTGTGTGAAGTCCTTGTGTGGTGTGGTGTTGGAAATCCAGCTGGCAGTGTTTTACAGGCAGGTGAGTTTTGTACATAACCTTCAGTAGTGTCTGAAGATACTCATTAAGGAATCTGCAGCTGCACAGTGGGAGTGAGGCAGAGCCCCAGCCTGCTGGGGAAATGGGGTAAAGGAGTCTTTCTGTAGCTGTGGGAACAAAATGTGTTCTCTGTGCAGAGAATGAGCCGAAGACCTGTGTGTGCAGAATGGCACAGAACATGAACTATCGGTGAATCCCTTAGATACTCTATCACAATAGATTGATTCTTTTTTCAGTGCCCTTTTAACAAACATTCACCTTTCTGCCAAAATAAAGTAAGAGCTTGTCTTCAGACTGAGACATCCTGCAAAGTTGTTTTCATCTTTATGTGACTCTGAATTTGAGCAGAAGTTGGATGGTTTGCTTTTTCCTCCTCGTTGCTGGCTTACAGCAGGTGCGAGAGAAGTACGTTTCTTCTTCGGCCAATAATTTTTGAGAAAAATGTTCTAGTATTGTGAAGGTTAAGGCAGCTTACCATTGGAGAAATTTGAAGCTTGTGGTGCACTGAGGTTTATTAAACCCAAATGCAACTCAAGTGAAGACTAGATCGACTTAACCCTCCACACTAATGGCCCGACAGAAGAAGAGGTGTGCCCGTTCCTGGACGTAGACACGATTTGCATCGGTTTCTCTTCTTCTCTGGTACTCAATAAAAAATTATGAGATACACAAAAAGTGATCCATTTTCAAGAGATAAAGAAATCAATGGAAACAGACTTGGAGATGACCCCAATGTTGGAACTGTTAGACAGCCTTTAAAATAACTCTTGAGGGGCTGGCCCCGTGGCCGAGTGGTTAAGTTCTCGCACTCCGCTGCAGGCGGCCCAGTGTTTCGTTGGTTCGAATCCTGGGCGCGGACATGGCACTGCTCGTCAAACCACGCTGAGGCAGCGTCCCACATACCACAACTAGAAGGACCCACAACGAAGAATATGCAACTTTGTACCGGGGGGCTTTGGGGAGAAAAAGGAAAAAATAAAATCTTTAAAAAAACAAACAAACAAAAGAAAACTCTTGATTGCAGTGCAGTTAAATTAGAAATCAGTAACAGAACACTATCTGGAAAATCCCCAAATATTTGGAAATTAAATATCAGAGATGACATCATAAGGGAAATATGAAAATATTTTAATTTTTTTTTCCTGAGGAAGATTAGCCCTGAGCTAACATCTGTTGCCAGTCCTTTTTTTCTTTTGGCTTGAGGAAGATTAGCTCTGAGGTAACATCTGTGCCAAACTTCATTCACTTTATAAGTGAGTTGCTGCCACAGCATGGCTGATAAGTGGTGTAGGTCCATGCCTGGGATCCAAACCCATGAATCCAGGCTGCTGAAGTGGAGCGTACTGAACTTAACCACTATGCCACTAGGCTGGCCCTGAAAATATTTTAATTTGAATGAAAGTGAAAACAACATAGCAACATTTATGGGGCATAGTGAAAGCAGCACTTATAGGGAAATTTATAGAATTAAATACTTATAGAAAACGAAAAAGGTCTCACCAATCTAAGCTTCTACCTTAAGAAACCAGAAGAGTACATTGAATTCAGAGCAAGCAGAAGGAAGAAAATAACGAAGAGCAGAAATTTATCAAATTGAAAACAAATACGATAGAGAAAATCAATGAAACAAAAAGTTACTTCTTTGAAAAGATCAAATTGATAAACCTCTAGCCAGCCTGAGAAAAATAGGATTTAAACACTGTTAAAATGAAGAAAGTGAGTATGAAAATTAAAAGTGAAATATTCATCTCTTTCTAAAAGTACACTCTTAAAAATCAGAGTGCATTGATCATGTCATTAAATCTTGAGCACATTGTTGTGCCAAGTTTTCCAGCTACTAAAGAAGCTCTTGCTTACTACATTGATCAGAGGAAAGGCCAAGAAATACTCGTAAATACAGTAATTTTCTGCGACTATCTTCAAGTCGTGCCATCTTTGTTTGGTAACTTCAGTGGCATGTGTATGTTTTAGTTTATATTTGCCCTTTATTGACTTCAGTATTTTTCTTTCCCAATTTTTAATTTTGAATGACCTTTAAAGCTACAGAAAGTTGAAAGAATAGGTCAGTGAACATTATGTACCTTTCACCAAGATTCAGTAATTTATAATTTTGTGGGAGGAGCCACATTTTTTTTGCTTCTCTCTATATATGCCTTTTGGTGAAGCATTTCATGGTTGTAGGTTTCTCGTACTCAATTCCTTACAGCTCCAGCCTCACGTCTTGAGAATGAGGGTTTTCTTTGACTTATCCACGGTGATGTCATTGTGCCCCAAAGCTTTGACGTTGATTCAGTAATGCCTAATCCAAGTCCACGTTTAATTTTTTCAGTTTTCCCCAAAATGTCTTCATGCCTTTTTTTCAAATTCAGGGTGCGCTCACGTTCATGTGTTGCCTGTTTGGCTCTCACGCCTTCTCGCGCTCGCTACATGCTGAGCAGTAGTCCCACCGTTTTTGTCATGACATTCACACTTTTGAGGAGTTTAGGCCAATTACTTGTAATGTCTCACATTCTGGATTTTTATAAATGTTTCCTCATGACTGCATTAAGGCAAAACATTTTTTGGCAAAAATGTTCCGTAGAGTGACTGTACTTCCCATTTTATCGTATCAGGAGATACTTAATGTTGGTTGGTCCCGTTATTGGTAACACTAAGTCCAATGGCTTGGTTAAGCTGGTGTCCACCAGATCTCTTCACTGTCATGACTTTTCCCTTTTACAGTTAGACGTAATCTATGAGTGATGCTTCTAGACCTTGTGAACCTCTTGTAACTTAACACACTGTCACCCACTGACCTTAGCATCCATCTGCTCCTGTGCTAGAGGCTTCCAATGGTGGTGCCCTAAATCTGTCATTTTTCTATATTTGTTTGCATTCCTCTGTGAAAAAAATCTTTACCTTTCCTCTTGTTTCTTTCTGTTTTAATTATTTATTATTTATTTGAGTGTTACTGTGTATTTGTGTATTCAATTTTTTTCCAATAAGATATATTCTATTACAATTATTAGTCCTTTTTACCCTTAGATTGTCCTGAAATTGGCTAGGGGGCCTCCTTCACTTTATCATTTCACATTCTACTTGTTCAGAACAACATCTTTGGACTGGAGGATTGATCGGAAGTGAGAAGTTTACTTTGTCTCTTGTGAGCCCCTGGGCCTTTATGCAGAACTCCCGGGTGGAATGTGTTCTGGAATTCAGCCTTTAGAAAGATAGGTGGTGCGTATCTCACAGGCACACAATACCCTCAGTAGGGCTGATTCTCAAACACCTGAAAACCTGTGCTAAAACATTTGACTGTTCACGTTGATGGGATAAAGACTAGTGACTGCCCGGCAGTCTTTCTGGTCTGGTGTGGGATCTCAGAATTGCAGATAAGTAATGGTGCACCTGTGTGTTTCTGTCTTGGGATTGACATAGAAAAAATCATTCCCAGCAAGTGTACTTTTACTTGATTTGAATTTTTTGTGTAAGTTTTTTATTTTTCCTTCTCCCCAAAGCCCCCCAGTACCTAGTTGTATATTTTAGTTGTGGGTCCTTCTAGTTGTGGCACGTGGGACGCCGCCTCAGCGTGGCCTGATGAGCAGTGCTAGGTCCACTCCCAGGATCCACACTGGCGAAATCCCGGGCTGCCAAAGCGGAGCACATGAACTTAACCACTCAGCCACAGGGCAGCCCCTTGATTTGAAATTTTAATGCAGCCAGTAAAGGAATTCTGTAGGTATGTCTCAAGAGGATTGAGTTTTTAGATTTGAATAATACTGAAATAATAATACTCATACAAATACTAGTATTTGATACTAAAAACCTCATGATGGGGGCTGGCCCAGTGGCGCAGCCGTTAAGTTCCCACCTTCCACTTTGGTGGCATGGGGTTCACCGTTTCAAATCCTGGGCGCGGACCCATGCACCACTTATCAAGCTATGCTGTGGCAGGCGTCCCACATAAAATAGAGAAAGATGGGCACAGATGTTAGCTCAGGGCCAGTCTTCCTCAGCAAAAAGAGGAGGACTGGCAGTAGTTAGCTCAGAGCTAATCTTCCTCAAAAAAATAAAAAATAAAAAACCCCACCTCATGAGGTACTAGAATATATATACACAAAGAAGGTCATCACAGTAATATTTAATATTGTTAAGTTAACTCTACCGAGTCAAAACGTAGGCTCAGGTGACTCTATCAAGAGCCTTCGGGGCCCCTCCCGGTGGCGCAGCGGATAAGTGCGCACATTCCCCTTCGGCGGCCCGGGGTTCGTAGGTTCGGATCCTGGGTGTGGACATGGCAGCGCTTGGCAAGCCATGCTGTGGCAGGCGTCCCACATATAAAGTAGAGGAAGATGGGCACAGATGTTAGCTCAGGGCCAGTCTTCCTCAGCAAAAGAGGAGGATTGGTAGCAGATGTTAGCTCAGGACTAATCTTCCTCAAAAAAACAAACATAGTAACAAACAAAAAAAACGGTGAGTTTTGGGGCCGGCCCTGTGGCTGAGTTGTTAAGTTTGTGCCCTCTGCTGCGGCAGCCCAGCATTTCACCGGTTTGGATCCTGGACACGGACATGGCACCACTCATCAAGCCATGCTGAGGCGGCGTCCCACATGCCACAACTGGAAGGACCCACAACTAAGAATATACAACTATGTACCGGGGGGCTTTGGGGAGAAAAAGAAAAAAAATAAAATCTTTAAAAAAAAAAGCCTTAAAAAGGTACCTGATCTTTGACATAGTAATTCCATCTCTGGAATTCCGCTCTAAGGATTTTAATCTCATACGGCTGTGGCAGCAGAGCCGCCTGGGCAATTGGACACCTCGGCTTAGGCACCGTGTCCACCAAAGCTCCCCGTCTTCCGTCAGGGGACTCTCTGCTCTGGACTGGGAGCAGGGCCAGATGAGACCTGCACGGACACAGGCCCTCCCCTCGGACCCCCAGAGCGGGGTCAGCTGCACGCCCTGCTTCAGCGCTTTCCTCCCTGAGCCTTGGAGTCCTGTCCTGGCTGTTTGCCTGGGGTGCGAGTCGTCCTGTGTGTGTATTTCCAGGACTTTGCCCGAATCACACAGGGGCATGTGAATTCTTGATTGTTGTCGGTTTAGTTTGTATTGGTGGAGTCCCCCTCTCATTTTTCCCCGCTGTGCATTGTAGGACAATTTCCATGCTTTCTCCCCTGGACTGTAAGACCCATGTGGGCGGCTGGCCATGCCTGTTTTGTTGACTTATGCTTTCAGCCTCCAGCACTCTCTCTCACAGTGCAAGCATTGAAGGTGCTTGCTGAGTGAGTGGAATGTTCAGGAGATTGGACCCGATAATCACTTAAAATAACACCAAGGTGTCAGATAGACTTCAGAGACCAGTGTCTGAACTGGAGCCAGAGGCGACCTGGGACAGTGCCAGGGAGGAAGGACGTGGTGTGCGGCGGTCTGGTGCTTCCGTGAGGGAACGATCTGGAAGCTTTGCCTCTCACAGGCTGGCACAGGTAGCCCCGTCCACAGAAGGCCCATGGGAGGATGGCAAGGCTCACGCCTTCCAGCAGGCAGCCACTGGCCGCAGGAGGCAGGTGAAAGCAGTGTTGTCGGGCTGGGGGAGCAGTTCGTTGCTTGGAATGTCGCAGGTGTTTGCTTTGCTCATGAAATTGATGATATGTTTGTATTTACTCTGTCAAATCTATGATTTGAATTATATTTTGCATATTTTAAGTTTTGACTAAAAATGGGTCTGTAGACTGTTTAACCTTCTTTTGAATTTTATGGCTGCATCTTCCCTTATCTTCCTCCAGCTTCCCTTATGGGTTGCTGGTCAAGTAGAGAACAATTCAGCACCTACTCACGCCCCTCTGCTTGCACTGCTAAAGCAGCACCCTCCTGGCTGGGCTTCAGAGTAACTGTGGAGTGGCCTTCCTTGCCTGCCGAAAACCATCTTTTCTCCTGTCTGGCCAGGCACTGCCCTCCCTCGCTCCGTGGGGACCTGGGTGCCCTGTCAGCCAGACTCAGTGGTCTAGTGTTGTCAGCCCCTTGGAGTCTAAAGATGCGGCCACCTTCCCGTTGTACCGTCTGCTCTAAGAGGCATAGTAGCGTGGTGAAGCTTAGGCTTGGGTTTGGTCAAATCCCCAGTTTCCTGGTTTTCTGTAAGGATGGTGCTCCTGGTTTAGGATCACATTAATGTGTGCTGCTGTCTGGGACAGTGGTCTTATCCTGTGGACTGTGTAGACAGAAAAGGAGCCCAGCTTTGGTCTTGTTTTTAGCCAGAGGTGAGTCCAGACAACTCTATGTATGAATCCAGGCTGAGGTGGTTTGCTGGCCCCTGTGAGCTGGAGGGTAGGGAAGTGCTCTCTAGGCCTTGGCTCCCTGTTTCTTTCTTCCAAAGAAGCTTTAGGGAACTTTACCTTTGCTTCACGCCTTGAAACACAAGGCAATCTAGGCATTTGAATTAGAGCAAACCGTGATACATTTTTGTGGCTATTTTTATTTTTCCTTCCTCTTTCATGTGGAAAACCTGAAAGGATTTATATTTGATGATTGGGATAATTGAGACAATCACTTTATTTGTTTATTTTGGTGAGGAAGATTGGCTCTGAGCTAACATCTGTTGCCAATCTTCCTCCCTTTACTTGAGGAAGATTTGCCGTGAGCTAACACTTGTGCCAGTCTTCCTCCATTTTGTATGTGGGATGCCACCACAGCATGGCTTGATGAGCAGCAGTGTGTAGGTCCTTACCCAGGATCTGAACCTGCAAACCCTGGGCTGCCGAAGTGGAGCACATGAACTTAACCACTATGCCACTGGGACCCCAACCATCGCTTTAAAGGAGCAGCTCTCACCTGGCACTGATATTGACCCCAGGGACGTCTGGTGGTGTCTGGAGACGTTTTTGGTTGTCACAGCTGTGTAAAGGGGTGCTGCTGGCACCCACAGGGAGAGGCTGGGGATGCTGCTGCATGTCCCACAGCAGATGAGCCCGCCCCCGAACACAGAGAGTGGGCCAGTCTCAGATGTCAGTTGTAGAGATGGAGCTTCCCCGCTTTTATCTCTCTCTTTTTTTTTTTTTTTTTGAGGAAGATTAGTCTGGAGCTAACTACTGCCAGTCCTCCTCTTTTTGCTGAGGAAGACTGGCCCTGCGCTACCATCCATGCCCATCTTCCTCTGCTTTATATGTGGGACGCCTGCCACAACATGGCTTTTACCAAGTGGTGCCGTGTCCACACCCGGGATCCGAACCGGCGAACCCCAGGCCACTGAGAAGCGGAACATGCGAACTTAATTGCTGCGCCACCAGGCCGGCCCCACTTCCCCACTTTTAGTTCACGATAGTTCGGTGAAGCCTTGAGTGAGCGCTCCTCTTGGGCGTTGGTGAGAGCGAGCTGCAGTTGACACTGGTTCCCTGCTGAATTTCCATGGTCTCCAGCTTCTGCTTCCACATCCACTGGTTGTGTGTGTGTGTGTGTGTGTGTGTGTGTGTAAGTAACTTGAACAGCATTTTTTTGCTTGTCCAGTATATTTCATATAAATGGAGTCAGAAAATATGTGACTTTTGTGTCTGATTTCTTCGTGTAGCATGTTTTCAAGGATCATTTACATTGTAGCGTGTGTCAGTACTTCATTCCTTTTTATGGCTGAATAATGTTCCGTTGTGTGGATATGCCACATTTTGTTTATCCGTTCACCCACTGATGGACATTTGGGATGTTGCCACCTTTGGCTGTTATGGACAGTGCTGCTGTGAACACGCACGTGTGGTCTTTGAGTACCTGTCTTCACTTCTTTGGGGTATATACCTAGGAGTAGAATTGCGGGTCATGGGGTAATTCTGTTTAACCTTTTGAGGGACCACTGAACTGTTTTCCTTCCATACCCGCTTTTACTGCCGGAAAAACGTGTGCTTGCTTGTAACATAAGCCGCATAATTCCAAAATAAAACCATTTTATTAAATAAACGCCTTAGAACTTACAGTTCCACTGAGGGGTGTTTCAGCTTGTTGTTACCTCTCATGACCCGCAGACTGGATGTGTGCACATGAGTTTGTCGGCTCACAAGACAGTGAATTAATCAACAGGCAGGTGGCAACCTGTGAAACATCCCAAAGTGGTCTTTCGCACAAAGGTTAATTTGGAAAGGTTACAAAAACATATGTAAATGTTTTGAAACTTAGTTTCCGGGAAAGAACAAGCAGACATTTCGGAAGAAATCTGGAATTAAATATACTTTAGTTCTGGCTGCGGTATGGTGAGAGGAGACTTGCGAGGCTCCGTCGTGATGTCTGCTGCTCCTGCAGACGGCTTCCTGATCGAGGCCCAGGCTGTGGAGGGCACGCGCAGCAGGAGTAGTGGGGCAGAGGATGGGCTGGACTGTTCTCGGGTGGGCTTGCCAGCACTCAGGAGACAGGTGGGCTTGCCAGCACTCAGGAGACAGGTGGCTAGTGGCTGTTTTGAGGTTCGGGCGAGGTCCACCACATGGGAAGGTCTGGTGAGATTACTCTTAGAGGCTTCTTGAATTGCTGTGATTTTTTTTTTCCTACTGTTACTGTAATTTTTCTAGCAAAGGGATTCTAAACACCCCTTTCCCCCAGTACTTTAAGTTTAATTCAAGGTATTTTCCCTGAGGCATTTCTGAGGATTTTTTTTAAAGAAATTGAGATCAGATGTCTTCTTTTCCACACTGAAAAACTAAATACTAAGTTAATACAAAGTACTGAGTAAAGAAATTCTAGATGAGAAATGGTGATACGGAAGGGGTGGATTTATGTGCTCCTTGAAAGGTATGAAATATTGTTTCTCACAACATGAATGCAATGCAAATATAGTCTTTTCTCTGTCTGTTGCAGACAATTTTACATGTGTTGGAGACCAGACCAGAAGCACTTCTGAATTAAGGTAATTTTGATGTAATTGATCCTTTAAGAAGTTTTTAAAGTACAGAATTTAAATTTCTTCAGGGTTTTTTTTTTTTAATAATCTGGTTTTTGTTGCAGTTTTGCCCATCTCTCTTTTTTAAGTCCAGAGTTGGTTTTCAGAACAAATTGACCCTGAAGAAGGGTATCTTCTTAGAAGGCTCCGTCCAGTGTTCAGCAGGAAGGGCCGAGGTCCCAGAGATTGTGGTTCCACCTTCTGGACAAGAGTTTTATTTCTCCAACTTTTTTCATTAGAGAGCAGGAAAGTCCTTTCTCCAAATCAAACATTAGTTGGACTACTAGCTGATGATCCAGATAAAGGTGAGACCACACGATTCAGAAAAAAAATCCCCGTGTTTGTCTAAAGTGGGAGTGGTAAAGCAAGTGTTACTGTGAGGGGTTAGTGAATCTGGGTGAGGCTATACAGTTCTTTGTATTATTCTTGCAACTCTTTGTAAGTTGAAATAATTTCAGCTTAAAAAGCAGAACTAAATTGAATGAATTAGGTCTTGAACAATTAGGTATCCATATGCAAATAGTGAACTTGACATCATAGATTTCACTCACAATGAATCATAGACCTAAATATAAAACCTGACACTAGAAAACCTCTAAAGGAAAACATAGAAAATCATTGAGACTTTGGGTTAGGCAAAAATTTCTTGATTATGACATCAAAGGCACAGTCCATAAAAGAGAACATTTGTAAACTGGACTTAATCAAAATTAAAAACTTCTGCTCTTTCAAAGACACTGTTAAGAGGATGGAAAGACAAGCCACAGACTGGGAGATAATATTAGCAGATCACATGTCTTTAGATGGCTTGTATCCAGAATAAGTAAAGAACTCTCAAAATTCAATTATAAGAAAACAAACAACCCAATAAAAAACACGAGTGAATTGAACAGACACTTCACCAGGGAACATGTAGACATAGCAGATAAGCACCTGAAAAGATGGTCAAAATCATTAGCCATCAGGGCAATGCAAATTCAGACCATAATGAGACGCCACTATCCATCTATTAGAATGGCTAAAATGAAGAAGACTGCCCATAGCAAGTGCTGACGGGATGCACTGGAACTGGAGCTCTCCTGGCACTGCTGTCGGAGTCAAAATGCTGCATCCATTTGGAAAGCAGTTTGGCAATTTCTTCACATGTTAAACATGTGCCTACCATCTCTGATCCAGCCATTCCATTCCTAGGTGTTTACCCAGAACAGAAAGCAGGTGTTCATATAAAGATTTGTACGTGCAGCAACATGGATGAATCTCAGAATAATAACGCTGAGCAACAAAGGCAGACCCCAGGAAGGTCCATGCTGTATGATTCCATATATATAAAATTCCAGAAAATGCCACTAATGTGCAGTGACAGGAGGCAGATTAGTAGTTGCTTGGGGATGAGGGTGGGATTACAGAGGGGCACAGGGAACTTTTGGGGGTGATGGATGCTCATTATCTTAATTCTGGTGGTGGTTTGAGGGGTATATATATCAGAATGTGTCAGCTTGGACATGTTTATTGTGCTACCTACACTTCAGTAAAGATATTTTTAAAACTAAGTGAAAACTCAATGAGCAATTGGAAAGCATTATGAGGGGCTAGCCCTGTGGTGTAGTGGTTAAGTTCATGTGCTCCACTTCAGCGGCCTGGAGTTCCCTGGCTCAGATCCCAGGGGTGCATGCAGTCATAGCTCTTCAAGCCATGCTGTGGTGGAGGTCCCACATACAAACTAGAGGGACAGGGGCTGGCCCAGTGGCGCAGCCGTTAAATTTGCACATTGTGCTTCTCGGTGGCCCGGGGTTCGCCGGTTTGGATCCCGGGTGCAGACCTGGCACTGCTTGGCAAGCAATGCTGTGGTAGGCATCCCATCTATAAAGTAGAGGAAGATTGGCATGGATGTTAGCTCAGGGCTAATCTTCCTCAAAAAAAAACCCAAAACAAACAAACGAACAGACAAACAAAATAGAGGGAGATTAGCACAGATGTTAGCTCGGTGACAATCTTCCTCACGAAAAAAATAATGGAATAGGTAAATAAATAATAAAATCTTCAAAAAAAAGAAAACAATATGAGCAGGTCTGCCCTGCACCTGGTGAACCCCTGTATTATACTGGTTGCCACCCTTACCCATATTCTTGATTTCTGCAAAAGAGCCTGCTCCACTGACTCTGGGTAGGAATTGTGGCAGGTGAAGGAGGCGAAGTTTTCTGACTGTTACTTAAATCATTTCAGGTTAAAAGTCCTATTACTGATTTTATAACAGGTCCTATTTGTGCGCATTTACTATGGTTCAGTCAGGTTTTAAGGGCCTTATGTGGGTTCTCCTTGCATCCTCATAGCGTGTGAGGTGGCTCCTCTTCTGGTCTCAACTTCCTGAATAAGAAATGAAGGCAGGGAGAGGTTAGGAACTTGGTGGAGACCACCTGGTGATGAGAGAGTGCACCAGGACTGGAACCCCAAATGTGTGACCCCCAGCTGCCTGTGCCCACACTGCCTCTGGCCAGCAGGCCCTGCTCAGGTGGGCTGGACGCGCAGAGACCAGCAAGAACAAGTGTCAGTCGTGCTCGTCCTGGTTTGCAGGAAGGAAGTGTAAAACAGAGCTTGTCTCTGCATAATGGAGGCAAAGGACACTGCAGGAAGCAGTCTTCCCCAGGCTTGGAGGTGGAGCCCCTCTGAGGGGCTTGGAGGCCCAGCACCTCCGTGGGTTGAGCGGTTGCTCTCCAGTCCCCACCACCTTTCTGTTAGGCCTGCCTTCAGGTGTGTGCCATTTCTTTCATAGATGGCATCCATCACAGATGAAGTTTGGCTCAGGAATAATTAAATGGGACTTCCGGTTTGGCCTCAGCGAGTTTGAAGGGGTTGGACTTATTCACCATTCTTGATCACCTAGCGTGTGCTGGGTTCTATGCTCGACCCTGTAAGCAAAGAGGACGTAGGCTGACACGGTTAGACGGCGAGGGAGAGCAGGCGGGAAGAGCAGGTGGGTTTTCATGGGCACCAGACGTAAGCAGAAAGGGCCACTGGCCATTTCCTGTGATCCCAGAGGGAAAGGTGACATAGGGGAGGGCAGCTCATACCTGCTCTCCCCCACTGGCTCATCCCTGTCCTTCCATCCCAGTCCCTGAGCTGCCGCTTTCTCCCGCCTTCAAGACCTCCCACTGTAATTACTGCTGTTACTCCCTAATTGGAATTTGCAGTTATTGATATTGCTGCCTCCTTGCTCAGGCACATCTCTGGATAGGGAGCTGGGGGTGTCTTACAAACGTGATTTGTTTGACAGAGTCCTGTGCTCTATGGTTTGTCCATGGAGCTGGATTGCTTCCTGTTGTTACCAGGTGCATGGTTGATTTTGTCAGACGGTAAGTCCCTTGTGGTGTGCAGATGCCTGTATGACTCCTCTCTCACTTGAGGACTGGCAGAGAGACTGGGTAACCAGGGAGGCACATGTTGGAGTGGTGCTGGAGCTGTCACAGGGCAGCAGACACCCCATAGTGCAAAACCGTCCTAGGGCTTTTCCCCTGGAGTGATGTCTGCATTCAGCGTGGACTTCCTAGAATGACACGTTAGGGTCCTACAAATTCAGTTTGAGTGTAAGTGGCAGTTGGCTGTCAGTGACTTTATGAATTATCTCTGTAGGTTTTGTTGTGATTTGAAAAGTACAAGAACCTGTATTTTAAAAGGTAGCAGAGTGCCGAGAGTGATGCTCCTCCCCCGCTTACAGAGTCAGACCGTTTGGAGGGCTGGTAGATGTACTGACTTGATGTGTAGACGGTTTCTTGTATCTTATTTTTCTGTTTATAGAACTCATGATTGTTCTATAAATTTACTTCTACTGAGGATGATTAAACTTTTACATTGTTCTAAGGCTCTAGACGATGCGCTTGAATTGGGGTTAAACAGTAAGTTAAGAAAATTTTATTACACTATCCATGAATATAAAATGTGAAAAGCAGAAGTCTCTTGTGTGTACATTATCTAAAAGTAAATCACTTAACTAAGTTTGGGGCTGTCTGTGAGTTTTCTTTTGAAATTTGCATCAGAAAATTCAGAAACAGGAAAATCTCATGAGATATTTTAGGTGTTGAGGGAAGACATTTAAATATACTGCATCCTGATAAAATGTAGTACACCCACGTCAGTTTTCATATAACCTATGTAAAAATTTGCTGGATACTTTAAACCAGACCCAAATAAGAATTTAATATGTAATTAGATTTCCTGTCTTAGTCTTCATTATCAGATATCCAGTTACCCATATAAAAACTGTTTAAGATTTACTTTTTATTTCATTGAATATTCTGATATCTACTATTTCATAGAAGCTGATTTAGTCGTGAGATGTTATCAAAAGTTAGTATTAACTTTTATTGCTTTTGAAACATAGGGATCTAAGCCTCCGAGGCTGACCATTCAGTTCTTCAGACAAATTTGGGAATTATTGGAGTTGAATCCTCACAACCAGCCAGCTAAAGTGGCAGGACGATCCATGTCATTGCAGAAGAAAATGTCAAAATGTGACATTATCTGCTCGCGGGATGCCTGTGCTCCCATACTTTTAAAATCAGGAGATTTATAACAAATTTATTATGTGCTTGTAAGGTAGTCAAACAATACCAAGAAATATTGACTTTCTAAAAAATTTATTAAGAGAATGTTCAAACATATATAAAAATGGAATATTATGTAATCACCCAGCTACAACATTTACAGAATTTTGCCAATTTTGTTTAGTCTCTTTTCTCCTTCCTTCCTATCTTGGAGTGTTTTAAAGCAAATCCCCAAATCGTATCATTCCACTCATAAGTGAGAAGTATTTCCAACAGGTAAGACTTTTTTCGCATCATGATACCAAATAAAGGAACAGCAGCTCCTTCATGTCATCGGATACCCAAACCGTATTCCAATTTTCCTGATTTTCTCTGAAAAGTCTGTATATTTGGATTTTGAATCAAGACCCAGTCTCTAACATTTTTTAAAACTGTTTTAATGAAAAACTGAAATATGTACAAAAGTTAACAAATAGTATAAGGAACTCCATCACCAAACTAAAACAATTACCAACTCACAAGCAATTTTACTTTGATCTGCCCTCACCTGTTTCCCTCCTTCTTGGTATTGTTTTAAAGTGAAATTCAGATGTGTCATTTTACTCTTAAATATGTCAGCATATACCTTTAAGTGCCGGGGAAGTCTGTGAATAAGTCGTGTTGGATGGAGTGTCCACAATGCACATCACTCTGCATCCACTTCAGCGGTAATACCTTTATCCATCACGGTATCCTTGTCTCGCTGCCCTGTGTTGCTCATAGTGTTGTTAGAATGGTGTGGAACAGGAGGAGGGCAGGAGTACTTTCTGTTGCCCTTTGGATTTGCACTGTCTTGATTTTAGAGATTAAGTTGGATTTGGCATGGAAGAAAAATAGAAAAGCTGATGAAATTGGTTTAAATTTGTCATGCAAACTCCTGCCTCTCAAAATGCTGCTTTGTCTTGGAGGTGAGGTGTGGTACTTGTGTGGCTGAGCAAGTGTGCCAGCTCGTGCCCCACGTGGCACTGGATGGTCAGCGGCCTGGTTTGACTTAGGAGGAAGTTTCTGAGAGCACGGGACGCCCGAGGGCATGCCGGAGCGGACACCCTCCTGGTGGCCCTGAGACCGGGAGTGCGCGTTGTGACTGCTGTCTCGGAAGGTGTGCTTCACAGTCCAGTCGCTGAAAGGCTTAGGGAGTGCTTCCCGGTTGCCTCCTTTAGTTTTCATTGCAGCCTGTGTGTAGATAACACCATTCCTATTTTGCAGTAAACAGACCAGAGTGAAAAGCGATTTAGTGAAAGTCTTATTCGTTGTATGTGACAGAACCAGAATTGCAATTATTTTTGCTACAATCACCTCATTTTGTCGTTAACAAACTTGCAGCCTCAGTGTGGTTGTTAGTGACTTCGTAATAACTTGGGTGCTGGGGGCACCACTGAATCGTCCTTCCTAGACTTTGCAAGGGTTTGGATTAGAGGGAGATGGTGCTGCGTTTATCGCGAAGTGATGGTGGAGCCACCGGAAGCACATTATATTGCAAATGGGAAATATTCGAATAAAAATCTTATGTTAACATTTTGACTTACAAAGATGTTGGATATAATCTAAAGTAGGGTCAGATCACTTCACATACTTGCTCTTAAGTTATTTAACTTTCTGTGAAAAATATTTCCAAAACAAGCTCTAAATAAAAGCTAATGGCAGATATGGGTCATAGAGAAGGACGGATGAGAGACTCAGCAGGCCCTGTCTTAGTGGATTGGATTGGTCCACGCGCTGAGTCAGCTCGCCGCAGCTTAACTGTGGCTTTGACACTGGAGGAGAGAAGGGACCCAGGCCACGGAACCCTGATGGTGGGGTTTCCAGGTGGCTTTGGGGGACTAAGGATAGTGAAGAGAAAAGCAAGAGCAATTAAATGTAAGTAAGACTTTTAAAATGTACATTCATTTTTTATTATTAAAGTAACGTACTGCATTACTGTTATTTGGAAAATGAAGATACAAATATGACCAATAATTCTAACAAAAATGCTACTAGTCTTTTTAAACGTCTTTTTTTAAAACTAAGTATTTTTGTTCTTCTAAAGTAGCTAAAATTGTTACACACAAATTTGTTTTTCATTTAACATATGATAGCCATTTTCCCCAGATTTCTATACTGTCTTCATTATTGTTCTTAGTGTTATGTAATAATAGTTCATTCAGTAAAAAGTTTTTTAAACTGAAAAGTATAGGGAAAAAAGTGTGAATGCTTTTTAGTTCCAGGTCCCAGATAACCTGTTAACTTTTTTGAAAAAAGAAAAAATATATATAACAGATAATGTGAAAAATAAAAGCTGCCTCACTATTCCTGTGGCTTTCTCCAAAAATAACCACTCTGAACATTTTTGTGTAGATAGGAAACAGATTGCTTACGTTAGCGTAGATGTTTATCTTTTATATATCCACGAAAAGAAAAGCATCATCATTTATATATTATCCTGTCCCGTGTGTGTTTCGTTTTCTGTATCTTCACAGAAGAGCATTTAGGTGAGCTTTTAGTTTGTGGGAATTAGAAAGTTTTTCCTTCCTGTCAGTTGTGCTCTGTGCGTGAGCGTGCATGCTCCTTGCCGCCCGTGGATGCCGGTTTCCCTTTGGGAGCGTTGACTGCCTGGTTTTCTGGGATGGTGGTGGTGTCCAACCTCTCCATGCTCATCCTCTGGGGCCGGTTCAGTGTCCGTCAGCTCAGGGTGAAGTGGGCCGTTCTTCTGTGGACGTGCACATACCACATCAAGGCGGTCTTGCACGGTGCCCGTCAGAGTGAGCCCAGGGCCACGGGGGCCAGCGTGCTGGGGACCTGGGGTGTCCCTTCATCAGTGAAAGTCCATCTACAAAAAGCTTCTTCTCCAGATTTGGTTTTGGCAAATGCACCTTTGACACGGGGACAGAGCATGTAAGTTTTAAAGTTTTTAAATGCCCAACGGTAGGTTTCTCTTTCTCACCAGACTATACAGATTCAATAGGGTCTTAGAGGACACTTGTTTTTTTTTTCAAAGATTTTATTTTTCCTTTTTCTCCCCAAAGCCCCCCAGTACATAGTTGTGTATTTCTAGTTGTGGGTCCTTCTAGTTGTGGCATGTGGGATGCCTCCTCAGCATGGCCTCATGAGCGGTGCCTTGTCCGCGCCCAGGATTTGAACCAGCGAAACCCTGGGCCACCGAAGCAGAGCTCTCAAACTTAACCACTCGGCCACTGGCCGGCCCCCGGGACACTTGTTTTTATTGCTAGTAGAAATAGAAATACCCTTAAATTTACAGACTTGAATTTTGAGTCTTTTAGTTGAAATCCAAATGTGGGCACGGATTATAGAGGGAGCTATAATCAAAAGATGATATTAATAATTTATGCTATTTGCTAATGAAAGAGAAACGGATCTGGTTTTGTTCTCTTTGCTTGTGACTAAAGATTAAAGTCAGCAAATATTCATATTATTTCTGAAATTTTGTGAAGTAACTGATTTAAATGGAGCTTCTCATTTTAAGGATACTTGGTTTTCAGTAAATTCGTTTCTCGAGTTTAAAGCAGGACAGGTGGGTGATTATCATGTATCTGTCCTTCTATAATACATAAGAAAGAACATCTTATTAAGAGAAATATTTAAATTTAAGATTTCAGAAGTTATGCCACCTAATACTGGAATTTAGGTCTTTACCTAAAGACCCCCTAGTGTCTCAGAAAGTACTTCTTGTTTAGCTATATCCTAGGAGGTTGCTGTTTTTAGTTTTCACTTTAAAAATTACCTTAGCTTTTTAGTGTTTAAATTAGGATCAGAAATTATGTTTGTTGACTAAAATTAACAGTGTAAATTCAGTGTGCCTCGTGACAACATTAGCAGTATTTTTCTTCACATTATTTTGGAAGGATTGAATAAAGTAGCTTCTTTGCAGCCTAAGAATGATTATCCAACATCGGGGCCTGAGGGGGTGTTGCTGGAATAAAACTGCCCTCACGTTTGCAGAAACGTCCACGTGATGAGATTTGATCATGTGTGGAATAGATGAGTGGCAGCTGCATGCCTGGGCTGCCAGAAGCAATGCAAGGCCGTCCATGCGCATAGAGAACAAACACCTCGTCACAGCTTTCTATTTTAAAAACCGTTTCATGTTCTCTTGGCACTGTTGTTATTTCATGCATTAATATTCACACCTCGCAGTGCTTAGAGAGTCTATGTGAAAACTAGAGAGAGAGTTACCACTGTTACCCCATAGGATGGGATGTCTGGGGGCAGCCTCTCCCCTCCGACTCCTGATGCTCCGTGTGAAAACTAGAGAGAGAGTTGCCACTGTTCCCTGTAGGATGGAATGTCGGGGGGCAGCCTCTCCCCCTCCGACTCTTGACGCTCCACGGGTTCCAGAGGCGTGAGGTGCTCCGCCTTCACCGGGCTTTCCGTGTGCTTACTACACCCGCCTAAAGCGATGCCCTTAGAAGCAACTGTTAGTCAGAAATATGCCTAGGACCGTGTCGCCATGCATCGCCTTCCCAGAGAGCTGCAGCAGCAGGCCCTGCCTTTTGCTGTGTCCCAGCTGGAGATGCCTCGGCTGCACATCATGGCCCCGCCCCTGGCAGGCTCTTCCTGGCAGTTCTGCGGGCTTTCATTTAGGGGCAGTGCTGGTGACCTGCAGTGACTCTGGAGGTCCAGCATTTACTTCCCTCACTCTGCTGCCTCCTGCCTGGCCTGCCCAGCAGTTAGCAGCAGTTTGTGGCTATGAGTGGACGTGGGCTGGTGAGTGCAGGGAGAGCAAGAACCAAGAACTCAGATGTGTTTTGTTTTGTTTTTTGAGGAAGACTGGCCCTGAGCTGACATCCATGCCCATCTTCCTCTGCTTTATATGTAGGACACCTACCACAGCACGGCTAGCCAAGCAGTGCCATGTCCACACCAGGGATCCAAACCGGTGGAACCTCAGGCTGCCGAAGCGGAAGGTGCAAACTTAACCGCTGCCCCACCGGGCCGGCCCGTCAGACGTGTTTTAAAGATATGTTTTATTGAGGCGCCGGCCCCGTGGCCGAGCGGTTGGGTTCGCGAAGCGCTCCGCTTCGGAGGCCCAGGGTTTCGCCAGTTCGGATCCTGGGCGCAGACATGACACCGTTCATCAGGTCACGCTGAGGCGGCATCCCACATGCCACAGCTAGAAGGACCCACAACTGAAAAGCCACAACTCTGTACCCAGGGCCTTTGGGGAGAAAAAGGAAAAATAAAATCTTTAAAAAAAAAAAAGATGCTTTTTATTGAGAAGGGTATTTTTGTTTTCATCAATAAATATACATCAAGTTTCTGTAATGCAGACTATGTAACAATTATTTTGAATGCTTTTGTGCAGAATAGAAAAGTTTATCTAGACTAGGAACTCTAACAATTATGCTTTTTGGGTCATCCAGATAATTTCTCCCAGATATGTTTCCATTTTAAGAACATAAATAACTACTGTTAATTAAATGTCTGGTGTATATTATATGAACCCTATGACTTTTACACAAAATCTCTGATGGAAGAATTTTCCCCTGTGTATTTGCATAGGAAAGTGAGGCCCTTGTGCAAGCCGTGTCTGCATGTGGGAGCTGGGTGTATTCTTAAATGATTACAAGATGTCAGTAATTATATCTGCAGCTTTGTGGTAGTTGGTCGTATTTATGATGGACTTAACAGCCATGGTCTTGGTCAGAAATGAAACTTCCAGTTGTGACATGCTCTTGGGAAAATAAGTCTCTTGTTGAGCAGGATGGTTTCCTTCTGACTCTGATTTCAAGAATACTGTCTCTGTCTAGTGAGACTGAGGGTGGGGCAGGGTCAGCAGTGGGCGGCAGGGCCGCTTGTTCTGAGCCTCGGTGGGCCTGTGCCTGTGAGGGCCGCAGTGTTGTCCCTGAGTCTGCTGGGATCCCAGGGCCCATTTTGGTGGGAGAGCGAGTTGTCCGTGAAACAGAGGCCTGCTGGATACCACACTGAGTCCTTGTAGAATTGCTGGGTGAACGTTCCGACATCTTCTGGGCAGTCATGGGTTCAAGATCACTGATGTGGCTTTGAGGTACTGGGTTGCCAGGTTGCCACCGTACCCTGTTTCCTGAACTAATTACCCCTGAGTTTTCTTGTGAGAGCTATTCTAAATATCAGTCTTAAATTCTTGGATTTATAGTGAGACCCAGATCCTTCATGAAAAATGCTTAACAGATTTTTCCTTTTTCAACCACCACTATCTTTTGAGTAATCTGTTAGACATTGTCATTGTACAAATCTAGTGAATAATAATCATATTTTATTAATCCAGCCCTTGGTAGGCATTTTATAAATTCTGATGAATGCTAAAGAAAAGTACCCTGATTTATAATGAAACTATAGCTCTTAAAATTTTCAATTTCTTTTTCTCACCTGCTTCATTAAGTTGCTTAACCATTGTGTTTTAATTTTTGTGCTTGTATTTCTCTTTCAGATCTCAGATTCTTTGAGTGGCTTTGAAGAGCACCAAGATCAGAAGATGAGTGAACTTGACCAGTTACGGCAGGAGGCTGAGCAGCTTAAAAACCAAATTAGAGTATGTAGCTAATGTGTGTTTAGTTTTATTAATCATTTGGATTTCAGGTCGGATACCTGTTTTAGAGAAGAGGGTTACAGAGTGATTATTCAATGTTTTGGATTGAAATTGAATTTCAGTTGCCCAGGATATGCTAATTATCCAGATATTTGGCCTAGTACATTATTTTTAGTATTTTGTTTTCTGGTATATTGTTATTTGAATATCCATAAAACGTTCCCATGGAATTTATAAACATCTTTCTGTACACTTTTTCTTAATCGTGGGAATTAGCTTCGTGAAATTCTTTGAGTCGCTATATTGAGTGTGGTGTCTGCCTCTCTCTCCTGTGACTGTTAAGTTGAGGGCAGAAAACTTGTTTAAAAATAAGAGTTTTAGAGGCAGCCCTCATGGCCTAGTTAAAGTTTGGTGCTCTCACCGCTTTGGCAGCCTGGGTTTGTTTCCTGGTCACGGAACCAAATCACTCGTCTGTCAGTGGCCACGCTGTGGCAGTGGCTCTCGTAGAAGAACTAGAAAGACTTACAGCTAGGACATACAACCATGTACTGGGGCTTTGGGGAGGAAAAGAAAAAAGAAGAAGATGGGCAACAGATGTCAGCTCAGGGCTAGTCCTTCCCTACATACATGTGTACATACATGCATACATTAATCTTTTTTTTTTTTTTTTTTTATTAATGTTATGATAGATTACAACCTTGTGAGATTTCAGTTGTATGCATACATTAATCTTAGCAAGAACAATATAAAGTGTTTTAGATGTGCCTGATTTGTTCTTAAAAAAAAATTTTGAAGAGATGTTCCCTAGGGATGATTATTGGAGTCTACAACTTTTTTTTTTTTTTTTTTTTTTTTTTTTTTGAGGAAGATTAGCCCTGAGCTAACATCTGCTGTCAGTCCTCCTCTTTTTGCTGAGGAAGACTGGCCCTGAGCTAACATCCGTGCCCATCTTCCTCTACTTTATATGTGGGATGCCTACCATAGCATGGCTTGCCAAGCGGTGCCATGTCCGCAACTGGGATCCGAACTGGCAAACCCCAGGCCGCCAAAGCAGAATGTGCACTTAACCACTGCACCACCGGGCCAGCCCCGGAGTCTACAACCTTTGATTAGATAGACTGTTAGAGCAGGTACGTCTAATTGAAGATAAAAACAACCATGCATAATTCTTCTGCCCTGTACAAAAAATAACATTCACAGAGTTCTAAAACGTTAAATTCCAATCTGTCACTGGTGTATAATGCTCTGTTGCAGAGCCTATGAGCTTGTAAAAGGGAGGAGGAGCAGGTCTAAAAGGAATGCGTCCCAGGTGCTGGCCCCGTGGCCGAGAGGTTAAGTTCGCGTGCTCCGCTGCAGGCGGCCCAGGGTTTCGTTAGTTCGAGTCCTGGGCGCGGACATGGCACTGCTCATCAGACCACGCTGAGGCAGCGTCCCACATGCCACAACTAGAAGGACCCACAACGAAGAATACACAACTATGTACCAGGAGGCTTTGGGGAGAAAAAGGAAAAAATAAAATCTTTAAAAAAAAAAAAAAAGGAATGCGTCCTGCTCTCCTCTGATTTTGTGAGGCCGTGCCTTTAATGAATATTTTCTAGAGAAACATTTAATATGAGTTAGATGTTTCTGGTCTCAGACTTTTGATATGAATGTTCTGAGACTGTTAATATGAAGAGCCAGAGGAAAAAAAAAGGAGGCTTTATCAGGAAAAACAGTATTCTCAATATATTTAGATGGGTTTTTGTCCCTGTGATGAAGGAGCTTTCTCTCTGACTTTTTTGACTTTAGCTACAAGGCTTGAGCCATCCTTCAAAGCATCATTTTTCCATCCATGTCTAAACAACAATTTATTTTTTGAGATCACTATAAGGATAGAGCCTAATTATTTCCTTTTAAATGGCCAGTTACTTGTTCAGAAATCCTACTGGTAATTGGAGAAAGAAGCATCAGCATCATTTTAGCCAACTTTTTCTTGAACTTGAGAAAAGATAATGAAATTATCTGAGATCTACAGCCAAAAAGGAAACAAAATATCTTTTTACTGTAAGAATTTCAAATCTTAACATTTAAAAGATCTGATATAGCTCAATAAAAATAAGGCTGACTTAGTGTTTGTTTGTTTGTTTGTTTTTTGGTGAGGAAGACTGGCCCTGAGCTAACATCTGTTACCAGTCTTCCTCTCTTTTGCTTGAGGAAGATTGTTGCTGAGCTAACATCTGTGTTAGCTCATCTTCCTTTATTTTTTGTATGTAGGATGCCACCATAGCATGGCTTGATGAGCACTGTGTAGGTCCATGCCTGGGATTCAAACCCCAGGCTGCCAAAGCGGAGCACGTGAACTTAACCACTATGCCACTGGGCCAGCCCCCAGACTTACTGTTTTTAATGGTTTGCTCTGATCAGACTTGTTTAATATGTCTATCTACCCTCCAGAATTTAGAAATCAGAACTTTGTTGTTTATGAGTTGTTATTCATGAACAGTAGATTCAGATCTGTTCATAGCAGATAAAGTTTGTATGGCATAGGTGAAAGACATCCAAATTAGGAAGAAAAATAAAGGCTGAAAGTTGATGTTGCATCTTTTCCCATTTTTTTAGAGCCAATGACGATATAAAGCTTAGGCCGTCCTCCTAAAGGACAGGGCTGTGCTGTGAGCCACATGTGGAATTAAAAATGTGAAAAGAAATAGGTGGAGTTCATTTTTAACAGACTGTATCTAAAACCATACATCTAAAATATTATTTCAACATATAATTAATATTTTTATTGTTTTACACTTTTTTTGTCCTAAACTTTGAGAATTCAGCATGGCTTTTATGTTAAACAGCACCCCTCTGTTGGCACTCGCTGCCTTTCGTGTGGCTCACGGCTCCCACGTTGGGCTGTCCTTGAGGAGAGCAGCCAAACTGCACGCCTCTGCACGGGCTTTGTCTCTGAAGCTGCATCCTGCGCTAATTTCTTTGCACAATACAGGGATGGCAAAGGCTGTTTGAGTCTGTTACACCAAAGGGAAGGGAAGACTTTCTTTAAAAAATGAGAAAAACACTTTTCTTCCCTGTTGGCGAAGGAATCCATACTTGTTACAGAACGCGGGGCGCAATAAGTGCCACACAAGAAGTGGCAGCGGGTTCTGAGAGGGGCTGCTCGCTTTCTTAGATTGGTTGGTGAGCTGAAAGACCTCAAAGGACTGTCTCAGCCGC
This sequence comes from Equus caballus, assembly GCF_041296265.1. Classification (NCBI taxonomy): domain Eukaryota; kingdom Metazoa; phylum Chordata; class Mammalia; order Perissodactyla; family Equidae; genus Equus; species Equus caballus. The sequence continues at coordinate 48,088,324 of NC_091685.1, forward strand.
CTTTTGATTGGACTTGTGAAGAAACAACTAACTCTCAAAGGGTGTTTGATTGAAACATGGCATGTCCTAAAATACACAGGCTGCCTGATGGATTAAGAAAAACTCCATGAAATGTACAGGTGCACATTTTTTACAAAGCGTCTGTGCCAACCCGTGCGAGTGAGCAAGACTCACGGTGTGGCAGCGTCCCAAATGTTGCCATCCAGTGACTGAGCAGAGCTGGGGGCTTTCTCTGTGGCCTGAGTAGGATGGAGCCTTGCTGTGTGTTGTTTTGTGTTTGACAAACATCCAGACAGGTTAAGGAACTGCCCGATTAATGGTTTGGATGTATTCCTCTGGTTTAAGGGGACGAAAAAGGTGAATTGTTACCTTCAGTGACATTTCTCATCATAGACAGTATAGAAGCCTTTGCACTAAATAATATACCCATTATGCACATTTTCACCAGTCCGTTAAATTTGAAATAGATCTAAGAGAGATTGAAGATTTCTGTCTTTGTTAAGTAGTTAAAGAGATGTTTCCATTAGAAGACTTCTTCCTGGATTGTTGGAAGTTGAAGATGCTCGTTCTGAGAAATGCTGCTCCCGTCTCCAGAAGCACTTGTTTGCTGAAATGAAGACTGAATTGAAGTTGTCTGTGTTTGGTTTCTTTTCTTTTTTTTTTTTTAGGAAGATTAGCCCTGAGCTAACATCTGCTGCCAATCCTCCTCTTTTTGGAAGACTGGCCCTGAGCTAATATCCGTGCCCATCTTCCTCTGCTTTATATGTGGGACGTGGTGCCATGTCTGCACTCGGGATCTGAACCTGTGAACCCCGAGCTGCCGAAGCAGAACATGCGCACTTAACTGCTGCGCCACCAGGCCGGCCCTGTGTTTGGTTTCTAAAATGGTTTTTCCCTCTGTTTATCAATAGTGTCTCTACAGTCTGTTATATGGTACATTAGGAGATTTAATTTAGTCTTCGGGCACTAACCAAGGTGAAGTTGCTAAAGTCCCATAGTTCATTTTTTTCCGTTAAAAAATTCTTGTTATTCTCTTTTAAAATTATAAGCCATGTATAACATCAGCAAGGATGGTGTTCAGAAATACGTATTAAGCTAAGTACATGGCAGGTAGAACACGCTGATGAAAGCCTTGACGCTCTGAATCTGCCCCTCCACTTGCTCCTTACACCAGATTTAGGTGCTGGCATAAAAATACTTGATTCCATAATTTTTTGTGTTTTAATTATGTAATTAATTAAGCACAATGACTTCTAATAAGATAAAGTTGAATTTGGAATCTAGATCTTTGGTACATTTATAATAACAATCTCTTCAAATATATTTCCATGTTCTTGGTTGGTAAATATTCCTACCAGTTTCATGAAATAAAAATTACCCGCAGTGAGGCAGTTTGCCCTTAGAGAGCGCTCTCCTGGGACACCGCCCGCGTGAGCACTTGGCTGCGTCTAAAGGCCGTCATGTGGCCAGTTACCATTTTGAAAGCAGGTGGTCAGATGACTACATGATAGAACCGTTTTTCTTCTTAGAAATTGTCATCATGTCCTGTGAAATTATTCCCAGACTCAAATTTTGACCCTTTTAAAGCTACCGTCTCATTTCATAACATAAGGCTTTCTATTTGTAAAAACATGTATGCTAATTTGAGATTTCAAGATTTATTTTCTAGTAACTTTAATCACTTAGAGACAGTGAAAACATTTCCATTAGCTTCCGTGTATCCCTTTGTAGTTCTTACCTGCTTCACAAGGTTGTATTTTAGATAAGAAAACAGATAACAAGATAGAACATCTGGAAAGTCTTCCTGAATTTTGTTGTCTTAACTCCAGACCCTCTGCTCTTTTCCATTGAGTTTAGCATCAGCGAGTGTGTGGCTTGAAGACGAAGTCCTTGGCTAACATGATCTAGAAGAAAAATTCTCTGGGCTGGACAGCTAATGCCTTCTAGACTTTTTTCGCTGGGCCCACGACTCCTGGGCCGTTAGAAAGGCAGAGGGAGACGTGTGTGTTGGTCTGTGGAATGTGTGGGAGCCTGAGCAGGCAGGAGAGGAGGCTGCACACGGCTCTGGGGTTCTGTGGTGCCGCCCTAGCTTCCAGTGTGGTCCTTGCAGTATGGGCCACGTTTCTGGGTCATGGGGGCTTGTACTGGTTAGATGAGATGAGCTGCAGGCCTTGAACATATTTGAGGGTTATTAGCTCTCTGTTATTAGTTCTTTGTGTTATTAGAGTGTGATCGCAGACTGAAGTATTGCCCAGCTAGCGTGAAAATGGCCCTGGGCTACCGGGTGTTAGAGGGAGAGCACTCCATCCTTTTACATTCTGCTTTTGCAGACTTCTAAGAGTTCATAGAGGCTTCCTGAGGCTTTGGTGTGGGGACTGAGGGTTCAGTGTATCTGAAACATGACTAATGTGCCCTTTACTGTTGTTATTTCCTAGGATGCCAGGAAAGCGTGTGCAGATGCAACTCTTTCTCAGGTAAGAGCCAGTTCACACAGAGCCGCCGGTTGGTAGAGGTTGGTGCATGGTGTTGCCTACACCTGGAACCTCTGGAGGGACCTGAGCTGATTCTCTGTACTCACAGTGAGGATGTAAAACCACTGCTTGACGCATTTTCATTCAGAAGTCGTTCTCATGCTAGGCATAGGAAGTAGTGGTTTTTTTTACATGAAAAATAAGTATCTCTCAAGGCTTAAATAATTACTTACTATTACAGAGGTCAGAGTTGCAAAATATTATTACAGTCTTAAAATAAGGTATTTTGTAGCTCCTCTCTTTAACAAAATTTGCTTCAGAACTCTGATTTCTTGTTTCTTCTTTTCTTTTCTTTTTTTATTTTTTTTTGGTGAGGAAGATTGTCCCTGAGCTAACATCTGTGCCAGTCTTCCTCTATTTTGTATATGGGATGCTGCCACAGCCTGGTTTGATGAGCGGTGTGTAGGTCCATGCCCGGGATCCAAACCTGTGAACCTGGGACCGCCAAAGTGGAACCCAAAACCTTAACCAGTATGCCACCCACCTGGCCCCAGAACTTTGATTTTTAAAGTCCAATTTGGTGGATCCTCAAAAAGTTAAACATAGATTATGACCCAGCAATTCCACTCCTAGACACACACCCAAAAGAATTGAAAACTGGTGCTGAAGCAAGTACATGGACATGCATGTTCTTAGCACTATTCACAGTAACCAAAAGGTTGGAGACAGAGCCAGCCCTGATGACTGGGGGTTAAAGTTTAGCCCACTCTGCTTCGGCAGCCCAGGTTCCGTTCCCGGGTGTGGAACCACAGCCCTCGTCTGTCAGCAGCCGTGCTGTGGCGGCAGCTCACATAGAAGAACTAGAAGGACTTCGAACTAAAAAAGATACAGCTGTGCACTGGGGCTTTGGGGAGGAAAAAGAGGAAGGTTGGCAGCAGATGTTAGCTCAGAGCAAATCTTTCCCAGCAAAAAAAAAAAGAAATTCAAGTTGTCTTTGTAATCTCTTAAAAAAAAAAGGTGGAAATAACCAAAATCTCCATGAGTGGATGAGTAGATGAACAAATTGTGGTGTATCTGTACAATGGAATATTGCTCAGGCATAAAAAGGAATGCATTACTGGCATGTGTAGCAATGTGGATGAACCTTGAAAACATTCTGCTAAATGTAAGAAGCCAGATGTGAAAGGTCACATATTGTATGATTCCGTTTATATGAAATGTCCAGAATAGGCAAATCTGTAGAGACAAAGAATAGATTAGTGGTTGCCAGGAGTTGGGGAGGGGAAGTGAGGAGTGACTGCTTAATGGACACGGGATTTCCTCTTGGGGGATGAAAATGTTGTGGAACTCGGTAGAGATGATGGTTGCACAACATTATGAATTGTGTATACTTTAAATTGTGAATTGTACCTCATTAAGAAAACAAATATTTTTGTCGAAAGACTTGAACAGAAATGTGAAAGAAAAATTATGTTCGTGATTCTATAGAATTACCTGAGTTTGAATTCTCAGACATTCTTTGGACTATACTTTTTTAAAAACCCATTATTGTGAGACACTTACTCCATTTTTCAGCCCCAAATCATTAATGTCAGGTTTTTTGTATGTTGGCGTGGATCAGCAGATTTGCATATACCTTTTTGTGCCGTAAGCAACAGTAGCACAGAGTAGATTCTAACTGTTGTCCGCGTCAGTGCACAGCCGGGTCACGGTGAGCAGCGCTGTCAGCATGGGGGCGTGCATGAGGTTGTGATGGAGGCTGACAGCGCTGTCAGGACTGAGAGGTGGGAGGAGCTGGGCCTGGTGAGCAGTTGGTGAGATGGAGGAGAGAGCAGGGGAGGAGTTAGGCGCCTGTGGGCCAGCACTGGGCCTGTGTGCACATTGGGCAGAGCAAGGGGAGCACAGTGGTCCTGAAGACCAGGCAGAGCAGTGGATGGAGTGAGCGTCGCGAAAGGAAGGCATATGCCACGGCCAAATGGAGAAGTCACAGTGGAGAGCTAGTTGGGGGACGGGCAGGAATGGGGTGGCCCAGCGGGTGAGCAGCAGGGCCCTGACGGGTGCCGGTGTTGTCCAGGGGATAGGAGGGAGGGAGAGAAGGCCTCGGGAGATGTGTCATTGCAGAAGGTTAATTTGCAGTAACTCTTATCTTTAAGATCACAAACAACATCGACCCTGTGGGAAGAATCCAGATGCGCACCAGGAGAACGCTGAGGGGACACTTGGCCAAGATTTATGCCATGCACTGGGGCACGGATTCCAGGTGTGTGGGGGCATGAGCAAAACGTAGTGCTGGGTATGTTCAAGGATTGTTGCTTTTCTAGGGGAAAATAATCTGAGCTCGTTTGCTGTGATTTGTAAAAAAAAATCAGGAAGTTGTGTCAGATATCTGGGCAGGCCAGTATAGCATTCACAGGTGCACATTCCCTGTCCATTTTTCTGCTTACCTAGGCAGGTCGTACACTGTCATTTCTTCACCGTCCTAGTCATGTCTGTGTTAGTTCTGATCTTTCCTCCCCCCCCCCCACTTTGTTTTCCCAACTCCATTATGCAGTGCCTGTGTGACCTTGGGGAAGTTACCTAACCTCTCTGTGCTGTGGCTCCTCCTCTTTCCAGGCTGTTCCTTGTGGCATCTTGGCCAGTACCCTCTCGTGGTCTCAGTGCCCTGGCTCAGGGATGATAAAATGTGCCTCATGCGGTCCTGGGAGGGTTGAGTGTGTTGAGCCTTAGAATACTGACATGTGTGTCCCAAGGGCTGTGCACAGGTTTGCTGCTGGTTTTCTTCTTGGAGCCCCTGGCAGACACCTGAGAATGTGCATCGTAGCTGCTGTCACCGGTCTCTCTGCTGGCGTTTTTGCCCCACCTTCCTCTTATCTACCATCCCAACGAGAAAATTCCCTTCATGGGCTTGTCATTTCCACTTTAAATTCTGCCCCTTATTGGGACTTCTTTTTCTGCCAGGTGTCTAATCTCTGTCATGCTCCGGGTCCTTGCTTCCCCTCCCCTTTCTCCACCCCATTTCCCTAAACCTGTAGCATCGCTGAAAGGAAATCTATTCAACTCTCTTCTCTTTTTCTTTTAGGGGCTACCGGAAGGTTTCTCTTCTACCTTTTCCACCCAAATAATTAAATAAAATGCTGTGTGGGGACCAGCCCCCTGGCGTAGTGGTGTGGAGGGTTCCTCTTCAGCAGCCCGGGTTTGCCTGAGTTCAGATCTTGGGTGTGGACCTACACCACTTGTCAGCTATGCTGTGCCACATATATAGAGGAAGATGGGCACAGATGTTAGCTGAGGGCTAATCTTCCTCAAGCAAAAAAAGAGAAGGATGGGCAGGGCCACCCGGTGGCACAGTAGTTAAGTTCATATGCTTTGCTGCGGTGGCCCGGGGTTTGCCACTTCAGATCCTGGGTACAGACCCAGCCCTGCTTGTCAAGCCATGCTGTGGCAGACGTCCTACATATGAAGTAGAGGAAGATGGGCACAGATGTTAGCTCAGGGCCAATCTTCCTCACCCCCAAAAAAAAAAATGCTGTATGATTTCGTACCTATAACATGTTCTTTCAGATACTTAACATATGATTCTTCAAGTGCCTTTCTTTGAGTAGTATTTTTTTTGTGTTTGTCAGAGAGGAATTTTCTGCTTAGTTTTGTCTTTGTTCATGAAATTGTCTGCTTTAGAGTGAAATAGCTGTGGAACAAAAGATTCTATCTTTAGTTTGTTCTGTACAGTATCCCATACAATTACAATGCAAATGAGAGCTAACTTAGAGCATTTTAATGATGGGAGCATTCAGAAAGAATAAAGGAATAAGAAAGAAATAAAAATACCCTTACTAATCTGTTCACCTTAGAATTTATCATCAAAATAGATGATAACCAAACAGTCTGTTTCCTCTGGGGCTGTTCCTCCATCTGTGGGAACATCAGTGTCCTGACTAGATAGGACATCTGATAGACAGTACTTGAGCTGGGCTGTACTTGGACCTAGTCCTCAGGAGCCTAGTACTTAGGAGCCTGCTACTCAGAGCCCAGTACTCAGGAACTCTGTGCTCAGGAGCCTGGTACTCAGGAAGTCTGTACTCAGGAGCCCGGTTCTTGGGAACTCAGTACCCAGAGCCCAGTACTCTGAAGCCCAGTAGCTCTCTTGGCTCCCTAGGCAGTGTGCTGTCTTGCAGTGGCCAGGCTCTCGGTTGAGGAGTCTAGAAGGCTTCCTGCAGAGGTGACACACCACTTATGCCCTGAAGGGTGACTGAGAGCTACAGGCAGCTGCTGCGTTCAGAGAACTAAGGCAGGTACGTGGCCAGAGCAGTGGAGGCGAGGCGAGGGGTCAGGATGCGGAGGGAGGGCGGGCGGGTACTGGGTCGTGCAGGCTTCCTGATCACCACATGCGAGGCTTTCTGTCCCGTTGGTTGAAACACGAATTGTGCTTGGACAGCCCCAGGGTGGGAAGGAAGAGGAGCAGGGGCGTGAATGAGCCACCCCAAGCCCAGGGTCGTGGCTGCTCTGTGGGAGGGGTGGCGTGGGAGAGCCCGTGGGGGCCAGCGGGGTGTGCTGTCTTGTGCCCTTTCCTGGGCAGGGTGATGGGTGTGTGGGCCTGTGCTCTGTGGCTGCTGTTTAGACCGGACAGTTTCACTTCATAATGCCCTTAGATGGGGGCTCTGTTTGACCATGAAAAACAAAAGGATCCCTGCTCTCCAGAGCTTTTCAGAGATTATTTTTTCTAGATAGTTGTGTTTTCTGGATAGGTAAATTTTTGCCTCTTTAAAGTCCAAAATAGTTCTTAAAAATTTTGGATGTACTGTTTTTTTTCTTTCTGAGGAAGGTTAGCCCTGAGCTGACATCTGTGCCAATCTTCCTCTGTTTTGTATGTGGGACACCACCACAGCATGGCTGACGAGTGGTGTAGGTCTGCACCTGGGATCCGAACCTGTGAACCTGGGCCGCCAAAGTGGAGTGTGCAAACTTAACCGCTGCGCCATGTGGCCAGCCCCAGGGTATACTTTTTACTTGAGTCATCTTCATATTTCCTGCCTTCATAAACAGAGGTTACATTCTACCTTTTATAACATTTGAGAGTCTCTTTCAGTCACTGGAATTAATGTTAAGCTTTTTCTCCCCTTTCTAAAGCCTGCTGAAGTCTTCTTATAAGTGACAGCGAAACACGACTGACCAGCTAGGCTCAAGAGCCCTCCCTCCGCCCGGGAGGTGAAGGGTGGGCGGGTTTGGTTCTGGCCCACTGTCTGACCCCTGTTTTCAGCGTCTGGAGCCCTTGGCTTCCTTCCTGGCTCTTGCCTCTGTGTTTGGGGTGGGTGGGGCCTTATGGTAACTGATTCATGAGTGGCTGAAAGCTCCACGAGGCAAACTGGCCTGACTCTCCGACCGTTGTCCTGTCTGGTGTTAAGAGGTGTGTCTTCTCTCACCTTCTGGAGGATCAGTGGCAGCTTAACATTTCTCTAACCCCTGGGCGAGTCAGCAAATATTAAGCTCTCTGACCAGGAGACCTTTCTGAAGGTGACCCGACCCTTCTGGAGGATGAGCTTCTTTACATTGGCTCTGATTCCATTCAAAGCCTGTGCTTAGAAGGGCCAGACAGAAAGAGAGCAGAGCGGACCTTATTCCGAATATTTTTAAATGCCTAATGTGTTTATAACTGAACCTTGATACAGGAATTTGCTTTAAGAAATTATATGTGAAAAATAATAGGATTTGGGCCTGCCTTTGGTTTAGTTCTGTGATAAATTTTGTGACGCAGCGCTGAAAACATTTTACTCCTTTCCATACTCACTGTTAACTCCTGGTAAAGGAAGTTTGTGCTCTGTGCATCGAAACATAAAGTTTGATGAAAAGTGTCAAAGTTATCAGAGCGACTTGAATGAGTTTTGCCTTCAGGTTTTGATCAGTTCAAGAAGCCAAATGTGCTTGTGGCTGAAATGGTTAAAACCTGTGTGTTTTAAGAAAATCTTTAAAAGTAAAAAAATCTTTCTATCATTATTTTTAGCATACCCATGCATCTCTGCCTAGAATTGTGAGTGGAGCCTTCTTGCCGTTCCTTGAGAACCTCATATTCTATGTAGGACAGAGTTCTTTAGGCTATCTCGTGAGTAGCTGTGGTTCCCAGAATTTACTCTTACTTGAATTTCCTTTGCCCGTTAGTTATGCTTTTCTTTTGCAGTATCCTGTCTTAATTCTACAGTGAGAGCACCTTTTCAACCCACAGATCCCAAACTTAGTGCAGTTGCCCAGGGCAAGAAAAGAGTCATGAAAAAAATTCATAACAGTTACTAGTCTCCTCTGCTGGACCAGGCACATCTGCTGTAGTCTGTCATTTCTTTGCAAAGCAGGTGGGAGGTAAGTGCCTCCTTAACGTTTCTAGGAGACCTGGATTCCAATTTTAGCTCAGTCTGGGAAATTTTCATGGGGCTTTTTGGGTGAGAAATGTCTCATGAATTTGGAATATCTGAAAGTTTATTATCCTTTATATCTAGGCTTTCTATATGTCAGAATGGAACAGAAAATTGTATACTAAATATGTTCTACCGCCTTTGGTTCTTGAAAGATCTGTATGTCTCAAATTTGATTTCTAATGAACAGAAACTAACCAGAAGCAGTTATAGGAAGTCAGCCTGTCTTAGCTGACCAAGGCAGTGGCTTTGGTGATCTAGTCTACATTTGAAGCCAAGTGCTCTTGACTCTGAACTCTATTATCTGTGGGAATATTTTCTTTCACGCTTTCAAAGTTGGACTCACAATGAGAACTTTTTAAACCTGTGCTTCATCTCAGTCAAATGCAGTGTTGGAGCACATGTTGGTGTCACTGTGGTGTCGTTCTCATCGGCTGCCTTTGGCTGGTCTCTGCGGTGCTGATGGGTTTGCTTTTGTCTTTTTCCTCCAGGCTTCTAGTTAGTGCTTCACAGGATGGTAAACTTATCATCTGGGATAGCTACACCACAAACAAGGTAGGGACTGCAAAATCCCCCCGAAAAACCACCTGGGAAAAGGCGGGTTTTTAAACTCGGGTTCACTTATGTGAAATGTGTGACCCAGGAGAGGAAGGGGTCACAGTGAGTTTTGTGTTTAGCATAAAGTCACATAGGTCAGATAGAAGCCACGTCATGTGACTGGCACATTTACTCGTCTCCACTGCTGGACCAGGCCCATCTGCTGGAGTCTGTGATTTCTTTACAGAGCAGGTGGGAGGGAGATGCCTCCTTAATGTTTCTGGGAGACCTGGATTTCAGTTTTAGCTCAGTCTGGGAAGTTTCATGTTTTATTTAAAAATACAGAAGTACAGCTTTTCATTTAGTCATTAGTTTTTAGAAAAGATAATCTGAAAGGCATTATATGTTGAAGAATAAATGAAACTGTTTTAAAACTTTGATCCAAGGTTGTATCATATTGAATGAAAAAGTATTATCATTGGTCAAACGTGTAAAAGATCAAATTTAGTTGTATTTTACTGGACAATAGTAAATGTCTATAAAAGACTACAGTACTTATCACAAATCTATCCAAAGCATGGGGAGGTGTGCGCTGGGGTTAGTTACAATAATGTCTAGTTTGCTAACTTCAGTAAAAACCTTTTGTTTTGTAAATGAATTTATGGCCATTTTGACAGGTCAGTCAATTGTCTTCTTTTTAATATGTAATTTTAATCAGAAGCCATACGACTACTACTTAAGTGCCTGCCTAACTGGAAGTGAAGACTCTGATAAACCTGGAGGTTAAATTGGTGTGCAGCACTGGATTTCTAATTAAATTATACTTTTTCTGACTGGCCACACATAGAAATTATTCTTAAAATAATTTTGGCTATTATTTTGTCATGTCCTGTGCAACAAAGTTGAAGACTAGAAATAGAACCATAATGTCAGGAGTTCATGTTTTGAACTTGAGCGTGTTTGCATCATCTGTGTTCTGTCATTTAGGTCCATGCCATCCCTCTGCGCTCCTCGTGGGTCATGACCTGTGCATACGCCCCTTCTGGGAACTATGTGGCCTGCGGTGGCCTGGATAACATCTGCTCCATTTACAATCTGAAAACTCGTGAAGGGAATGTACGTGTGAGCCGTGAACTGGCCGGACATACAGGTACACATTCTCATCAGTAACCTAAAGTGACATACACTGTTCACCTGACGTGTGGTACATGCTTTGGACATTTACCTCTTGTCAACAATTATTTAATGAGATTGGTTGCAACAATGGCCAGGAATATTCTGAAAATGAAATCAAGACAGGCCATGATATGCTTTTACTAGTAAGAAACCTTTGGATTTAAGTCACTGTCATGTCCCATTTTCAAGGATCTCGGGTACTTAGCTAACTCCCTTAGTAGCAGCCACCTTTTTTTTGAATATTAACACAACACAGTTCAGTCTCTTGTCTCCTCTAAACCATCTTCCATCTTGAGCACCTTTCCACAAAGATTTCCTCATCTAAACATATGTGGACGTACACAGGTCTGCATATATGTGCACATATATGTACTTATCCACATACCTCCTTACCAATCGTCCCCACGTACCTATACCAACTAGCACTCTTGTCGCAAAGGAAACAGAATAGAGTCCTAGGCTGTTTAAGTTCTTTCAAACAGGACCAGCTTTAAGTGCTAGGCAGCTTATGATTTTACCAGGTTTAATTTACCTGTGACAGTTATTCTTCATAACGAAAGGCATGGTGTTTCTGAAAAAGACGGTCTCGTCCTAATATTTTACTTCTGTGGCTGTGTTCTAAGCTCTCAAAATTATACCCCGCTAGGCTCACCTACTTCACATGCAGCCAAAGAAATCATCGTAATTAATGGAGTAAGGCGTATGCTTTCGATTCCAGTCAAGCAGTCTGTTAAATTAATTTTGGCCAGTTAAGAGTCTGTCCCTTGTCCTTTTACAGACGTGTTCCCTGTATTTCACTGATTCCTCACCTGCCTTCTGCTTGCTTTGGGGCTGCTTCCTTCTTAATTTTCTAGCTTCTTACAGTGGAACCTAGACCTTTCTTCCTTCTCAAATATGAGCACGTAAAGCTATACATTTTCCTCTAGGCATGGCTTTCACTGCAGTAGGATTCAACATGAAGTATTTTTAAGACCCTTTTGATTACTTGTTTGATTCATGGGTTATTTAGAAGTATGTTGTTTAGGGCCTGCCTGGTGGCACAGCGGTTAAGTTCATACGCTCTGCTTCAGTGGCCCAGGGTTCGTTGGTCCAGATCCCGGGTACAGACCTGTGCACCACTTGTCAGGCCATACCGTGGCAGGCGTCCCACATATAAAGTAGAGGAAGGTGATGGGCATGGATGTTAACTCAGGGCCAGTCTTCCTCAGCAAAAAGAGGAAGACTGTCAGCAGATGGTAGCTCAGGGCTAATCTTCCTCAAAAAAAAAAAAGTATGTTATTTAATTTTCAAGCATCTGAAGTTTTTTTAGATAATTTCTTACTATTGATTTTTAAATGCCATTATGTTCAGAGAACAAATTCTGTACCATTTTAATTTTAAATTTATTGAGACTTGTTTTAATGTAGCAAATGGTCTGTCATGTTGACCACACCATGTGCACTTGGAAAGCAAGTTTTTCCTGCAGTTCTTGGGCAGCGTTCTCATTGTGTTAATCAGTGGAAGACTTTGATGCTGTTCACATCTTCTGTATCTTCATTTCTATGAATTGCTGAGAGAAGGATGTTAAAATCTCTGATTATGGATTTATCTATTTCTCCCTTTAGTTCTGTGAACTTTTGCTTCCTCTGATTCTTTAATTCTGTAATTATTGCTTCCTCAAGCTCTGTTAGTAGAAGTATATCGCATTTAAGACTGTCACATCTTCCTGATGAACTGACTCTCTTACCATGATGAAACGTCTGTCTCTCTCTCGGATTTTTCTTTGTCATAAAGTCTACTTACTTTATCTCACGTTAATAATAGTCACTCTAGCCTTCGTATGCCTGTTGTTTGCATAGTATATGTTTTCCGATCCCTTTTCTTTCGATTTAACTGTATCTTCATAGAGTCCCTTACAGGCAGCACATCCAGTCACGCACCGCGTAACATTTAGGTTAACGACAACGTTGGTCCCACAAGATCACTGCCATGCAGCCTAGGTGTGCTATAGGCTGTGCCGTCCAGACTTGCGTCAGTGCACTCTGCTGTCTGCACAGTGACGGCGTCACCTAACAACACATTTCTGAGAACACGGCCCCGTTGTTAAGTGACACACAACTGTGGTTGGGCCTTGCTTTTCATCTATCCTAAAGGTTTCTGCCTTTTCCATGGTGTTGAGTTCATTTCTGTTCTGTGTGGTGCTGATACAATTTGACTGAGCTCTGGTGCTTTACCATAATTCTCCTTTCCTCCCTTTTTTGGGGCTGCCTGATTTTTTTTTTTTTTTTGGAGGAAGATCAGCCCTGAGCTAACATCTGCTGCCAGTCCTCCTCTTTTTGCTGAGGAAGACTGGCCCTGAGCTAACATCCGTGCCCATCTTCCTCTACTTTATACGTGGGATGTCTGCCACAGCATGGCTTGATGAGCAGTGCCACGTCCACACCTGGGATCTGAATCGGCGGACCCTGGGCCGCAGAAGCGGAACGTGCGAACTTAACTGCTGCATCACTGGGCTGGCCCCTGCTTGATTTTTTTTTTTTTTTTCTTTTTTGGTGAGGAAGATTCACCCTGAGCTAATGTCTCTGCCAGTCTTCCTCTCTTTTGTATGTGGGTTGCTGCCACAGCATGGCCACCAATAAGCGGTGTAGGTCCATGCCCAGCAACTGAGTCCGGGCTGCTGAAGCGGAGCATGCCAAACTTAATCACTATGCCACGGGGCCAGCCCTGGGCTGCTTGATCCTTTTTTAGAATTCTATTTTAGTTTGTTGGCTCTTTTGGTTACCTCTTTGCATTATTTTTGAGTGATTTATCTAGGGATTACAGTGCACACTCAAGTTTTTACAGTCTACTCAGAGTTAATCCTGTGAAATGCAGGAACCTCGCAGCCAAAGGCCTGTGTGCCGCCTCCTTGTTCTCTGACATCTCCGCAGGCCTGGCGGCTCCATGCGGTGTGAACCCCACAGTGCAGTGTTCCAGCTGTCCTTTCAACATCCTGAGCCGCTTGAAGAAATGTGAATAGTCTTTTACATTCACTCAGGTGTTTTCCACTTCTGGGGCCTTCCCTCCTTCCTGAACACGAGTTCCTTCTGGGCCTTCAGCCTGAGGGGCACACTGCGGCGGCTCTGACAGTCAGTGCAGGTCTGCCAGCAGCGTCTCCTCTCCACGTTCACGTGTCTGGGAATGCCTGTTTTCCTTCATTCTTTTTTTTATTTTTAAAGATTTTATTCTTCCTTTTTCTCCCCAAATCCCCCTGGTACATAGTTGTATATTTTTAGTTGTGGGTCCTTCCAGTTGTGTCATGTGGGACGCTGCCTCAGCGTGGCCTGAGGAGCGGTGCCCTGTCTGCGCCCAGGATCTGAACCAGCGAAACCCTGGGCCACCAAAGTGGGGCAAGCGAACTTAACCACCCGGCCACAGGGCCGACCCCTGTTTTCCTTCATGCTTGAAGAATATTTTTGATGATTCTGGGTTGACGTTTGTCTTCTTTTAACACTTTGAAGATTTTTCTTTGTGTTTTAGCAGTGTGACTGTGATGTGCCATGTCTTTAACTAAATTGGGGGATTTTAGGCCATGTCTTCAGGTGCACTTCCTGTCCTATAGTCCCCTCTCCTCTTGCACACCAGCGAGTGCGCGTTCCTACCATCCCTTAGGTTCCTTCAGCTCCGTTCCTTTCAGTCTCCCACGTCTTCAGATTTGGTCGTTTCACACCTGTCCTCAGGTTCATGTGACTTCTCACCTCCACTAAACTGTTTATGTCAGATTTTCTGTTTTCAGTTCTAGAATTTGTTTGCTTTTTGTGTGTGTGTGAGAAATATCGTCGCTGAGCTAACCTCTGTGCCAGTCCCCCTCTGCTTCATGTGGGACGCTGCCACAGCGTGGCTTGATGAGCGTTGCTAGGTCCACGCCCAGCATCTGAGCCTGCGAACCCTGGGTTCCTGAGGTGGAGTGCGTGAACTTCACCACCATGCCACCAGGCTGGCCCCTCTGCTTTTTTAAAAATACTTCATGAACACACACACCACTGGGAGGGCTGTCTTCACCTGAGGTCTCCGGCCCCGCCCCTCCACAGATGCAACACCCCAGGGAGGAGCCCATCAGCACCCACCCTGTGTCCGACAGACTGCAGCCAGCGGCACACTGCTGCTTCCACCCCGGCTTGTTTACCGCAGCTACCGTCTCACGGAAGACACCTCCACGCCCCTCCTTGGCACCCGATCCCAGCTCTGGCTGTGCCTTCCTGGGGCTCAGGGGCCTCTGCAGATCGCTCGCTCCCTGTTCCTTCCCTAACACATACACACCTTCTTGTGGGCTCTTTATTTTCATTCTCTCTCCCCACCAAAGTGTGAGCTCCAGGAAGGCTAAGAAGTGCCTCTTTGTTCATGGACGTGTCCCAGGCACTCCGGGCACCGGGTCAGTTCTTGTGAAGTGAGCGAATGAGGAGGATTGGGAGGGACCCCCGGCCTCGACATGGTGACCAGAGGAGCAGAGGAGGCTGTGCGCACTTCCCGCTCACTGCTGCCAGGCCCCGCTCACAGTGCCTGCCAGCCCGTGGGCGCTGTGCTCACTGCCACATCTTTATCATGGTGTCAGCTCCTCCTGGCCTGTGGGCCACGCTGTGGCTCTCACCCAGCAGAGCATGGTGACTGTGGGGATTTGTTCATTCTTCACTGCACATGAGGCAGGGGGCGGGGTAGCTGACCAGGCCTTTGTTTGAAGCTAGACGTGGAACTTGCAGGTATCTTTGTTCTGCCAACACGTTTTTCAATTTACAAGACCGTAGAATTGGGGGCTTGCAGAGTGGGGTCATCGTCTAGGTCTGTTTTCCAGGTTACCTGTCCTGCTGCCGCTTCCTGGATGACAATCAGATCGTCACCAGCTCTGGAGACACCACCTGGTGAGTATATGAGCTCTGCACCCTTCTCTTCCTGCTCTCCTCACACCTGTAGCTCTAGACACGTAGGAAATAAGATTCTGAACGTTCATGAGGACATTTTAATTTGCAGTGGCCACGAGACTTCGAACACAAGTGGCAGTGAGTGATGAGTGAGTTCCTTGTAGATTTTGAAGCTCAGAGTTTAATTTTGAACAACTAAGAACTGATTCATAGATCTTGAAACCACAGTGGGGGCAAGTGCCTGCTTTGCTTTTGTCCCTGCGTGTTCCCCTGTTGGGGTGCCGCTTGCAGCCTTGTGGTGGAGCGTGCTTTTGTCCCCTTCTTAGGAGAGCACCATCTCACTGTGGACGGAGAGCCTGGCTGAAAACAGCAGGTGCCACAATTTCAAATGGATTATATCAAACTTCTTAATTTTCAGAGTTTTCACCTTACTTATACGTAGAAGCCCACTTACACTCTAGAATGTTTTCATTTGGGCACCATAGCATATAATTTAAGGGATCAGCTAGTTATTTCATAAGAGTCATTTTAAAGATTTTTTTTTTCCTTTTTCTCCGCAAAGCCCCCAGTACATAGTTGCATACTTTTAGTTGTGGGTCCTTCTAGTTGTGTCATGTGGGATGCCGCCTTAGCATGGCCTGATGAGCGGTGCCATGTCTGCGCCAGGATCTGAACCAGCGAAACCCTGGGCTGCCGAAGCGGAACATGCGAGCTTTAACCACTCGACCACGCGGCCGGCGCCCCAATAAGAGTCATTTTAGACTTAAACCGTCCTCCTGGGTTTTCCTGATCTTTAGAGGCCTTATGCAGCTAGGAGCTGGCTGGCTGGGCAGCTGCACAGACGCCCAGTCATGGCAAGGGGATGTCCTCCTCTGGTTCTGATGTTCTTATCCAACTCGTCCTATTTTACAAGGTGTCCTTTTTGTATAAATTTCATGGGTTCACAAAAGATTTATAATCTTGGCTGTTAATTTTGTGAAGAATTTCTTTATTAGAAGATATTTTTAAAGCTTTTTCATTTATGAATAATTTTTTTCAGACTCCTGGAAATGTCTTGCTTCCTTTCTGTAGGCCCTCAGGCCCTAGCAAGGAAACGCCCTGTGCAGTTTATGTTGACACAGTCTGATTGGACTCGTGTTGCCAGGCTGAGCCCGATTTTCTGTGAGGCCGAAATGAAACCAGCAGCTTTCGGGGGGGGGTGCTTTCTATGGGTTGAAGCATAGAAACAACACGAACACGTGGGTTTGTCCCCTCCAGAGCCGTCCTTGCTCGGCTGATGGTGCTGTCATTGCCTCCTCTCTTCTACCCTTTAAGTAGCCGCACAGCTCACAGCCGAGGGGCACCGAGCTCCACTCTGCCGCTGGGAGCACCAAGCCACTCTGTTTGTGGCTCCAAGAAAGGGCCAGGGGGCCTCAGCATTGCCCTGAGCTGTTTTTTACCTGGGGTTATCTCTGCATCCCAACCTGTGGGACCCCAGAAGGCACACCGCTGGCAGCCGCAGATAGAACATGCTGTGCCCCGTTTGGGGCGCTAGCCAGGAGCTTCCTCCTGCCCCTGCGAGTGCACACGGAGCTCACGTGTGTGGCACAGCCTCCAGTGTCCCTGCTGCAAAGAGACCTGGCCCCTCCCTGCTGGCGTTTGAACTGTGGAGATGAGTCACCCAGCGTCTGGCCACGTCCTCATCCGCATTGGGTTTGTTGGTTTGCCTCGTTTCCCTTCCAAACAAAATTGCATTACAAAATTCAGATTTGTCTTAAGCAAAAGCACAGACGTTTACTGTGGTCCTGGGTGGTTTGAAAGACCGTTTGTCACCTGACTGGCCGTCTGAGAAAGTGAGGTGACTGTGCTTGTCGTGTGCTCTGCTCCAGTGCTCTGTGGGACATCGAGACCGGCCAGCAGACGACCACGTTCACTGGACACACCGGGGATGTTATGAGCCTTTCTCTCGCTCCTGATGCCAGACTGTTTGTTTCTGGTGCTTGTGATGCTTCAGCCAAACTCTGGGATGTGCGAGAAGGGATGTGCCGGCAAACTTTCACCGGCCACGAATCTGACATCAATGCCATCTGTGTAAGTTGGGGGTTAAGATGTGGTTGGGGTCCTTCACCAGGTGCTAGCAAGTTAGATTACTTCTTGTAAACCGTAGAATACATCAAGTTTTAAAATGTTTTCAGAATTAGTTGCTCTCCCTTTTCTATGCGAATATGACCTAATTTACAAAAACCTCCCTATAGAAAACTAAGGTGTGATGTGATGTGATCTGTCCTTGCAAAGCCAGCTACTTCTGTACTGACCGTTTGTCTTACAAAGGTTGGTGCTGTGTCTGTGCTGGGCCCTGCTTCTGGTCCTGGGGTGAGCCAGTGATGGGAATCACAGGGCTTCCCTCTAGTTGGGGGACAGACAGGGCAGTAACCTCGTCAGGATAGGCTCTGCAGGGCTGGGGCTGAACCTGGAGCAGGAGCCTTGCCCACCAGTCGGGGCATGCAGAATGCAGGAGCCTTCACTTCTGCATGTTGCCCTGCTTGGAGGGGCCAGCCTCGTCGGAGAAGGCGAGGGACGTGTCTGCTTGGGGTTCCTTCTCTGCCTTCCTCCGTGAGGCCTGGCTGCTGGCAGCCTGCAGAGAAGCGCCAGCCTCCCGGGGAGGACCCTGACTGTTCCTCGTGGAAGTGAATGATAGAATGCAATTTGCCGTGGGGAAGACGAGCGTGTCCTAGGCCCCAGACCCCCGTCCCTTTGGTGCGGTCTCCCTGTTTCTGCCCGAGCCCAGCCCTTGCTGATTTTTTTCTCCTGTGGCAGCAGTAGCCCTGCTGTTGGGCAGTCCGTATTTCTAGTATTTCTTTTTGTGCATTTGCACACTGTCTTGATTCGCTTTCTTTCTAGTTCTTTCCAAATGGCAACGCATTTGCCACTGGCTCAGATGACGCTACCTGCAGGCTGTTTGACCTTCGTGCGGATCAGGAGCTCATGACTTATTCCCATGACAACATCATATGTGGGATAACCTCCGTGTCCTTCTCCAAGAGCGGGCGCCTCCTCCTCGCAGGGTACGACGACTTCAACTGCAACGTCTGGGACGCGCTCAAAGCCGACAGGGCTGGTAGGTGACCATGGGGCCTTTCTGCGTCTCCTGTATGCTCAGGTAATCTCTCTCAGGATGGACATGGCTCACTTAAGGTGAAAGGTTTAGGTTTGGATCAGTTGGACTGGCAGGAAACGTGTGCTGCAGCCGAGTACACCTGCCAGCCCCATGGTGTGGCCCAGCAGAGGAACGTGACAGGCTGGTGGTGTCCAGGCACCAGAACCTCTTCCCACACACACTCGTGAGGTGCATGTGGGCAGGAAAGGGGCGAGTGCCCAGTCTTCAAGGCCCCTGCCTTGCTTTCTCTCTCCTCCCATTGTACATCTTGGAGCTCTGCCATCTAAGTGTGGAGCACGCATTCCGGCAGGCATGCCCCAGTAAAGTATAAAGTGAAATTCACACATCAAAGGTGGGTGTGTTGTTGTCAAGTGTCTTAAAACACAAGTTGTACAAAAGATGAGAACTTCCTGTGTTGAAATGGCCATTGAGGGCAACTGAGCGGAATTGACAATTTTAGAGTCTTTCATCTCTGCCTATCTCAGTGCTTGGGAGGGAGGGAGAAGAGAAGGGAAAGAGACTGGGTCTGGGGTTTTCCCGTGACTCCCCGCTTTTGGATGGCTCTCCTTCCTGCCTCTGGGTTGAACTCCCCCTTGTTCTCCCCTGCTCCCTCTCTCATACCCTCCAGCTCCCACTGCCTCTGCCCTCACAGTCCCCTGTCATGGTGCCGCTGAGGACTATGGAAGCCAGCCAAGGCTGTTGGCAGAGAGCACTGCTTCCTCCAGCTGGAGCTGGTCCCTTCCTCAGCTGTAACACTGCTGAATGCAGGAGGTGGACCAGGGCTCTCTGAAATTAGCCTCAGGTTCCACTGGGAGGACTGGAATGTTCTGGCTGGTGATAATCCAAGCCAGACAGCCGACCATCAATAGGAGGCCCATCTCAGTGTGTGGGGTCACTGTGTGAAGCCCCGGTGGCCCTCCCTCTCGGCGTCCGTCACCAGCTCTCTGTGTTCTGTGCCCTGCCCTAGGCCCTAGGGGTCACAGTAATGAAGAACAGCCCACAGCCTTACACTCTCATGTTGTAACTGCCCTGGGATTGATGCGGTTTTGGTTTTTTTGTCATGATTTTTGTTCCATTTTTATTTAAGCTGCTTACCATCATGCATGCTCAGGGGTTGGTGCAAGAAGGCCTGGGTTATTTGTCATGTGTTTCTGCCTGCCTTGTTATCATGCTGTCTTTGACAGGCTGGTTACCAGGTTCTCCCGTATATTTCTGGTTTTTTGAACACTCCCCCTGCCGCCCCACAGCTGTAGGTCTGTCCTCGCTGTGTTGAGACAGGAGTGCTTTGACTTCTACTCGCCTTGGACGAGAGTGGTGATGTGCTTCTGTTCAGTTTCCCTCTGTCCAAACTTCCTCTCCCTCCTGGCTCCTTTCTTGATGCTGAGGCACTGCAGGGGCTTGACCTCGGGGCTTCTGGGTCTGCCTCAGTGAGTGGACCTGCCACCAGCCCTGTACAGCATCACTGCTTGGGGGACATCTCTGGGACCCGGAGTGACTGTGCTGTCATTTGCTCCCAGGTGTCTTGGCTGGGCATGACAACCGTGTCAGCTGCCTGGGGGTGACTGATGACGGGATGGCCGTGGCAACGGGGTCCTGGGACAGCTTCCTCAAGATCTGGAACTAGTGCTGACAGGTAATAATGCCCTTCGCCACATATACCTCCACGTGTTTCTCAGAGCACAAGTGAACTTGCAAGTCATGGTTTCTAGATTAATTTGGATGTGGAGTTAACTTGGAATTGTGGTAAGGTAAGCATTTACATCAGCCTGAAGTAATGTGCCCCTCAGCTGCAAACACAGATGGAGCCGTGGAAAGAGCAGTAACACTGATTATAGATCTGAATTTAGATGTTCTGTTTCTTTTTACATTTCTTTAAATTCTTTACAACAGCAGGTGGATGCCGCGGTGACTGGAAGACCATTCCAACCTTGAAGCGTTACAGTGATAGCATTTCCAATCCCCTACTAACGTGGGCGCCCTGCACCTCCCCCCAGAACTTCAAAGGGCAAGATCTTTCTCCTTCACTTATGCTGAAACCAAGAGCACAACTCCCATTAAGAGAAGAATCTGTGCTGTAAACTCAACAGACATGCATTCCTTCCGGGACCATTGTCTTTGTTTTCTTTTTTGTCTTGAATGAATATAAAAGGAGATACTATTATAATAAAAATGTTAACCAGAAGGTAAACTGGAGTGTAATTGTGAGACAGACAGGCCTTTCGCTAGTCTATTTGAGTTTTAGGTCAGCGATCCTGTTTCGTGAGGTTCATGCAACAAGTTGAGGACTTTCCCTTGTCATTGGTTCTAAATTTCAGGTCGTGTTGTAACAGGGTTTTGAAAACATTTATATTTCCTTTTTAAAATATATTCCTTTATGTTCACTAGTGAAACAGAGAAAGAGAGTCTAGTGCAGGCTCTCTGAAATTGTTAATGATGTAAATTTAGTCCCTGGTTTTTATTTTTTGTCCAGTGTCACACAGTTGTTGCGCACAAACATGGCGTAGAAAGAACGATGCTAAGAAGTGACACAGCCGAGCACGCGCTGTTGTCTTGAATGCGTGATGAACAGTAAACTCCAATCAGGACCTTTTTCTTCCCCAACCCATCCTCCACCTTCTCAATTCAGTTTTTAATCTCACGTTGGGTTTCCTTGTGAAGTTGGAGGGAAGTTTATAATAATAGCCTAACACTACCCCGTGCCCCACCCCTAAACATCAAGAACCTCTATTTTCAAGAGAGGTGCCCGTCCTGTGCTTGGATAGTCAGTCAATTATTTGTGTATGAAACAATGTACAAATCAATGTTTTGAAAATAATGATCTCAAACTTTCTAAGTTAAATTTTAAAAAATTTGATCGTTTGCCATATTGGGTGGGTTTACTCTTAGAATCGCATGCTGTAGAAATGCTCAAAAGTGCATATAGGACTCAGTCCTTAGATGTTCTTTTTCTTTTAAGAAATAACCTCTTTGAAGTTGTAACCATCGCGGCTCTGTCCACTTCTCTGTGCACACGCATCGGAAGCAGCACAGTACGCAGCTCCACACGCTTGAGTGACAGGATAGTCACTATTTTCTTTATTTCTCTAAAAAACAAGTCCTGTTCCAAACGATTGCTGTTGGCGGGGGTGGCGGGGAGCAGGGACTGGAGACCCCGGCCCCTCTTTATGCATCTCTTGCGGCCTGTCTCTCTGCGGGGCACGCCTTTGCATCTGAGGCAGATCGTTTTCTAGTTCGCAGACTCCTGGTATGTCTCGAGTCCGCTGTTCAGCAGCAGCGTTTAGACAGCAGTGTGTGGGCCTCCCCTGCACCCTGAGCACTGTCCCAGAGCAGCAGTAGGCTTCTCTCCATCCTGTTCCTCTGCAACATCCTGTACAAAGCTGTGCTGTGACATGCGGAGGCCTGGGTCTGGCAGAGTTGAGTCAAGCGAAGCCCCTTCCTTGTCTTTCCATCGCCGCCTCTGTAGAGCTCTCTGCACCCTGCCCCCTCACCTTTTGTATTTAATTTTAAGGTCGGTGTACTGCAAGGAAGCTGGATGCAAGATAGATACTATATTAAACTGTGCTGTTATTTAAGATGTAATAAAGCAGTTTGACATGAGGGACTTTGGTGTGGCTGCTTTTTTGCTGGTGTGTTTCAGTTTATGGAGGCGGCCACCTTCCCCTGGCTGCCCCCTCCTCAGTGAGGTCTCACCCACGTGGTTGGGTGGCCAGTGCCTCACCAGCCCTCAGCTGCCCACGTTTCTGCCCATCCTTGTCCCCATCACAGAATCCATCAGAGGAGCAGTGGACCTCAGACAGGCTCTGCACAGCAGCAGGGTCCTGCAGCCCTGGCCACCGTCACCACCCAGACCACCCTGTCCCATCCACTCTCAGGCCGCTTCCCCAGGTGATGTGGGTCTCCTGAGGCCACTATCCTGCTCTTCTCACCTGCACCCCACCTGGCGGCCCTTCCCTCCTCTTCTCTCCCTAAGAGATCTGAGGACATTACTCCAGAGACATGCTTTCCTGCTGACTGAGTGGTTTTCATCATAGTCTGAATAAAAGAACTGCATCTTGTAAGAAAACGTGAGCATCTGCCACCAAAGCGTGAGAACCAAGCATAGCACGCGAGTATTACTGAGGAGGCCGCTCGCTCCCCCTCCCGGCGTCCCTTCCCTGCCTTCTCTGCCAAAGGACACACCATCTTTATTTTATAGGTTCTGCGAGGTTATAAAAGGTAACTTGGCAATCTTCCCGGGTCACACGCTGGTACTTTTCCTAAGTAAGTGAAGATGGCTCTCGGTGGGCAGCATCCTGCCCGGGCTCCATCTCCCACTGTCTGGAAGTACAGGCAGCAGGGGCCTCCGGACTTCGCCTGGGGAGGGCCTCAGCGGCCCCACGCCAGGTCTCCTGTGCGTTTCTGCCGGGAACAGGGACGCTGTCTCTTGGGTGACTGGCAGCCTGAACAGTGTTCACCTGGCTTCAACCTCCTCCCCCACTTCTCCTGAAATAAATTTGTTCTTTGCAAGTTTTAATGCTGCCAACTGTCTTAGAAAATGCCAGAGAGCATCTGAGGTGCTCCCTGGGCAAGCAGCCTGAGTCCTCCAGAAGGAGGGTCTCCTGGGGTCGAGAAGCAGGGGCACAACTGCCGGTAGTGGCCCACCCTCAGGTGGCACAGGTGGATACGAGGTCAAATGGAGCCTCACCAAAGGCTGGCTGGCCTGCAGATGGCCACTTGTTCCCCTCAGGAACCCCTGTGTCCAGTGCCCCAGCCTGGCACCAGCATGTCTCCTGCGCCCTGACGTCGCAGCTGCACAGCACAGCCCCTCTGCTGGCCTCGAGGCTGCTGTCCCACTTTCTCAGCAAAGCAGTCACTGAGCACAGGTGCCAGCAGGGGCATTTGAGAGCAGCCGGCTCCTGTGTTGAAGGAAGCGGTGTGTGTGCTGCTAGTGGGAGCCACAGTCTGCAGTTGCTTTCTGAGCCTGAGCAGGACCCCTTAGCACTCAGCCTCCGATGCCTGACTCACCTGGGAGATGACCTCTCGCTCCTGGCCTCATCCCCTCCAGGGGGCCAGCCCTTCTCCCTTTTCCTCCAGCCGCACCTGCAGCCTCTGCCCCCTTGGGTCCAAGTCACCGGCCCACCTGTGGTGCTGTGCACACTTGCCACTGGTGCGATGTCCACTTCGCCCAGCACCGAGCCCCTCGCAGCCGGGCCTCACAGTGACCCTGTGGGCCCTCACGCTGGCCACGCACACAGTGTCTGCTGCTCACCTCGGCCCTGGAAGCCAGAGGTGTCCCCTGCCTCCTCCAGCACCTGGCACTCACGTCTGCTCACGCAGTGGTCACTGCACCAGGGCGTGGGTTTCCCTTCGACCCTAGCAAGGAGCAGTACCTACCCAGCCACCACGGGGTCCTCGGGGTCCTCGGTGCTCTCCCTGCCTGCCTGGACCGACCACCGACCACCGACCGGCACTGGGGGCTGCAGCGGGCATGCGCTTCTGAAGCAGGCTCCCTCCTCCTTGCCAGCCCTGCCTCTCCCTCCCCACGCCCCACCCCCACCACTCTGCTCTGTCTCCCAAAACCAGACCAAAGAGGAGACTGCCAAGTGGGCAATTCCAGACACTGGACCCTGGGGAGGACTGGGTAAGTCCTGGGAAGGAGGCTGGAGCTGTCCTAGGCATGCTGGCTGGAGGCCAGAGGCTGGGAGATGGACAAGATGACCTCTGGAAAGCCCAGATACTCATCTCCTTCCAAGGGGGCTGCAGTCCCTCTCAGCAGCCTGTCACCCAGGCTCCTGGCCACTTCCCCTATTGGGTGCTGAGTGGGCTCTGTTCACGCCCGTTCACCCCAGCTTGGCACAACTGAAGCCAACTTTCCCCAGAGCTAAGAGCAGGTCCCAGAAGAGGAGCACCCCACCACCCCCTGCACCTGAGAGCCAGGGGCACCCCCTGCCTGCTCCCAAGAGCCAGGGAGTTCCCCAAACTCATCCAAAATCCAGGGGCACCCCCTTGTCAGCTCTAGGTGGGTCACCTTATCCCACCCACCCTCCAAGGCTCAGGCTCCCCACTTCCACCACCCACCCCACACATCCCGCTGTATCATTCTACCTTCAGAAGAGGATGGGTCAAGGTTTTGGGGGTCTGAAACTTAAACAATACCGGAGTCATATTGAGAAAAAAGAATATAAAGAAACAAATACCAATTATGTTAAGAGTTGCAGGCAGCCCTGGTCCCGGGAAAGGGTAAGGCATTGGCATGTCCCCCCCCGCCAACCCCTGTAGCCTGGCCGGAAGGGAGGAAGCTCCTCCAAGGCCTGACTGGCATCCTCCCCCACGCTGGCCTTTGACCCCGCTGCCGGCCCTTCCCTCTCCCCACCACAGCTGGCTCATCCTTGCACAGCCTTTGGACTCAGCTCAAGTGAAACCTCCCCTAGGAACTTTCTGGATGCCCTAAGTTGCCCCTCCCAGCATTGGCCTTCGACTTCCCTGACAGCCTTGGGGCACCGGGTGTGAGTTCAAGGCCCCCGAATCCCCAGGGTGGGCCCTGGGGCCTGCTGGAGGAAACTGCACAATCAGCGTCAGCCCCTGTGTGCTCATCTCTGAGATGGGGAAGTGTCCCTTCCCCAAAGTCTCAAAGTCCAGGGTAGACAGAGGGTGTTGATTACAGACACGCACCTACACAAGTTCCCTTTAGAGAGACATACACGGAAGGGTGCCTGCTGTGTGACCTTGGCTAGTTACACGGCAGCGCTCCTGCCTCCATGCCTTCTCTGCAAAGACTGTCCCTGCTTTAGAAGGTTCTTGGGAGGCCTAGCCCAGTGCCAGGTATGTAACAAGTGCTGGATCAAGCATTAATATTTTTCTTATGTTAATGATCACATCCAAAAACACAGGTCGAAAGGCTTCTCCTGTGGGCATGGCCAGCAGTCACTTTGGGGAAGCAGCTGGGTTTACAAAATAACCAGATGAGGAAATTACAGAGCTTGAGAAATCCCCCCAAATTACGGCCATCCTTGCCCCTCCTTCCACTCACCCTTCGTGACCCGACTACTCAGTGGTCCTGGGACAGCAGTGAGACGTGTCCTGCTCTGTTGCCGTGTTCCAGGTCTCTAGACACAGGGCCAGGAGTCCCAGCCAGAGAATTCTGACGGCAGCAGGTATGGGGTTTGGGGAAGCCTCCCAGGCTGCTGTAGGACTCCAATCCACACATGGCCTGGGCTAGCTGCTCCATCTCGGGGAGCCCTGAGTGTAGAGAAGGAATAAAGGATGGCACTTGGGGAGCCAGGCAGGTTAGAAAGCACCAGGAGGTGCACTGCCCAGGTTCATCTCCTACAGTAACCCTGCAGCAACTTATTCACAGACGTGTCCCAGGAGCCTGGCACAACACTGGGACAAGACTCCTGAATGCAGTAGTGGTGGGTAACCGTCAATTCAGCAAACCTTGGGAGAACTCATCCACCTGGGGGAAGTGCCTGGACCAGGGAGGCCCGCAGCTACACCAGAAGCTACAACGTGAGTACTGTGGCCTTGGCTCCCTTCCTCCCTCCTCCTTTCTGGGTCCTTGAGTGTGGGGACACGGGGGAAGAACAGTGTTGGCAGGTCACCGTCGAGGGGCCCCTTTGAGACCCTAGGCCTAGAGCCCCTGAGGTCCAGGTGGTGTGCAAGGACCTACTAGGCTGCTTGGGGTGGGTTAGGTCCACGATGTCCAGGGGGCAGGCCCGCTCCCTCTAGCTGAGCCGGCAGCCGAGGGGTGCGGTTCTGTCGCAGCTGCTCACATCGAGTTTTAGTTCCCCAAACATGTTCCTCCTAAGCAGAGTCACACCCTGATAGTAATGAAATCCTCGGCGGGTGGTGGGTGTCACCACTCGCCCGGACCCGCAGCCAGCCCACCTAATTCGAGGTGGAGGGGAGCGGGGGCGGGACAGGGGCAGGGTCAGCGGGCTCGGGCGGGAGGGCAGACGTGCTTCCGACGCAGCGGAGTTAGTGGGGACCAGGTGTCATCCTCCCTGGGCCGCCATCCAGGTGCGGGCAGCCTGGGCCCCGCCTCCTGGCCGCCCCCCCGCCTCCTCCCCCATCCAGCCCCGGCCAGCGTCCCCGCCAGGCGGCCCACGTGCGCAGGGCGGCTGGGGCGCATGCGCGGGGAGGGGCGGGGGGAGGGGCGCGCATGCGCGGGGCGGCGTGGGGCGCGTGCGCGTGCGCACTGGCGGCGCGGCGGCTTTGCTGCTTGGCGGGCCCGGCGCCGCGGGCCGGTCTCCGTGGGGAGGGCGCGGCCATGGGGCGGGGAGCGGCCGCGGCGCCAGGGGCCGGCTAGCGACGGCGAGCGGCGGCGGGGCGGCGGGGTCTGCGGGCTCGGCCCGGCGACGGGGCGGCCCCGCGGGCGCCCGCGGTAGCGAACGGTGAGTGCGCGCGGCCGCTCGGCCCGGCCGCCCGCCCGGGGTCGCTGCCGCCTGGGGTCGCGGGGGTCGGGGTCGTGAGGGGCCGGGGAATGCGGCGTCTCCGCGACGTGGGCCGCGGCCTGAGCTGACCCCTGACCCCCGGGCGCTCCTGGGGGGCCCGAGTTCACGGTCTGGCGGTGCCTCCGAGGGCGGGTCCTCGAGGGCTGGTCCCTTCGCTTAGGACGCACACGTGACCTGCCGACGGCCGCGCCGGGCGCGTGGGTCGGGATCGCCCCGGCGCCTGGGTTCGCGAGGACGGGCCAGACGCTGGAGCTGGCGTCCTTCGCTCCGGGCGGCGCCCCCGGCCCCTGGCTCGAGTCCCGCAGTCCTGCCCTCCGGGTGGCCCGGCACCGGCCAGGGCCCCGAGGACCTGCGCCCGGGGCGGGCCCGGCGTCCTTGTGCGGCCTCTCCGGCCGGCTGACCGCGCAGCGCCCGCCGCGCGCGCTTGCTGAGGGCGGCACGGGGTCCGCACAGGGCTGGGGGTCCCCAGCGGGGTTCTCCGGGGTGGGGCTGACCTGACGAGGAGCGGGGAGCGGCGGTAGGTCTCAGCGCGTCCAGTTAGCTCTTGAGAAGGAGCGGAATCCCTAACTTGCAGAAGGAAGAGGCAGGAGGTGTTTCGTGGGAGCTGAGGCCCCACGTCTTTGTGACCTCAAATCGCGACTGCTGGAGGCGGCCGTCCGGCGGCCCGAGGAGCTTCCCGACGCCGGCCGGGCGGTGCCTGGGGCGCTTCTGCCCGCGGGCCTCTCCGTCCCGCCGGGGTCCGCCTCTGACGCCAGGACTCCGTCCCCGCGCGCTGGCTGGGGGCTTCCCCTCTCCGTGTGTCCCCGCCCGCGGCTGCCGCCCTCCTGGGTTCAAGGCACGGGGACACGTGTTCAGAGGGACCGGCGAAGGTGGCCCGGGGGGGGGCGGGAGGGCGGCGCCTGGGCTCGTCCAGAGCTGTGCAGACCCCTGTCCTCGCCGGCCCCAGGAACGGGCAGCCGCGCGCTGAAAAGCCCCCTTCGGATCTCTGTCCTGTTCAGCGGTCAGGCTGTTGGTTCCTGTCGCCACAGAACCATCCAGAAGGGCTTTCTCGGTTCGTCCGCCACCAGTGTGATGCCCGGGTTGGTGGCATCTCTGCAGCCCTGGCGTCATTTGCTGGGGAAGCGGGGCAGGCGAGCGCACGGGCACTTCTCCCCGACTCATGTCACTGCGGAGGAACGTTTTCCCGTGTCTGTCTGCAAATAAACTTTTCTTTTTTGTTGAGTATTTCGACAGGTGTGTGTTGGGGTCATGTTCACAGCGGCGCGTGTGGCTCCTGCAGTGCCCCGTGTGCTCTGTTTTCGCCCGGCAGTGTCTCTCCCCATCGCTCTGTGTTCTTTACCCACAGACGCTCTGCTGTTCTGCTCCAGCCCTTTTCCTGAAACTTCCCAGTGCAGAGTTGTCTTTTAAACTCAGATTGTCTGTGTGAGGAACTTGGACGGAATTGGAATTTCATCCTTTGGAACAGTTAACATGCTAAAGTTGAGTTAAATGTGAGATAAATTTTAAAAGCTGGTTTTAATGTTTAATACGACTATTTTATAGACTAGTTTACTTGTTAGTCACCAAGTTAGTCTTGGCAAGTGTGTTTTAACAGCTTCTAGATCTGTGTAATAATGATTTTTAAATACATTTGCCTTTTGTGGTTTTGATTGGTTTATCCTTTTTTAAATTTACTCTTTGTTTTGAGATAATTACAGACTCACTCACAGGAACTTGTGAAAATAGCACAGAGAGACCCCTGTGCCTCTCCCGGTGTTAGCTTACATGTCGATGGCACCATAATATTACCAGGAAATTGGACTGGACAAATACCGTTAACTACACTACACTCCTTATGGAGATTCTACACGTTTTTAGGTGTGTAGATTCTGTGCGGCCTACCTTGTGTGTACATTTCTGTAACCACCGCCACAATCCAGGCTCAGAACCGCTCCATCTCACCGCGGAGCTCCCCCAGGCCCTGTTCAGACTCCCTGGCGACTGCTCATCTGTTCTCCTTCTCTCTCTGATTTTGTCATTTCGAGAAGGTTGTGTAAGTGGGATTATTCAGTATGTGACCCCTGGAGACAGGCTCTTCAAACTCAGCCCCTGAGATCCATGCAAACTGTCACAGGTGTCAGTAGGCCTTCCCTTGGGAGGCCCAGTCGTGTTTTATTGTTGGGATGCACCACGATCTGTTTAACTCTTCACCAGCTGGAAGACATTGGGCTGTCTGCGGGGTCTGGCTATTGCAAATAAAGCTGCTGTGAGCGTTCCTGTGCATGTTTTTATGTGAACGTAAGTTTTTATTTCTCTGGGATAAATGCCAAGGTGCAGCTACTGGGTTGTATATTTAGTTTTTATAGGAAACTGCCACGCTCTTTTCCAGAGTGCCTCCCTTTGATGTTCCCACAGCAGGCTGTGATGGTCTTTCTGTGCACCCTCTCCAGCTTGTAGTTATTTGGCCGGTCTGGTGGGTGTGTAGTGGTACCCCAAGCTGGTTTTCATTTGCGATTCCCAGTGGCTGGTGATGTGGAGGGTCTTTTCACAGGCTTGTGTACCATGCCTACATCCTCTTTGGTCTGTTCATCTCTTTTGGTTCATTGTTGGTTTTGAGATTTCTTTATATATTCTAGATGCAAATCCTCTGTTGGATACCTAGTTTGCAGATATTTTCTCCCAGTCTGCAGCTTGTTTTTTTATTGTCTTAACAAGGTCTTCCACAGAGCAAGTTTCTAATTTTAATGAAGTCCAGTTTATCAATTTTTTTTACCTTTTATGGACTGTGCTTTTTATATCATGTATAAACAATTCTCTTTAGCCCCAGGTCCCAAAAACTATCTCCTGTGTTTTCTTAGGAAGGTCTTGTAGTTTATGTTTTACACTTAACATAGTCCAGTTTGATCCATTTTGAGTTAGTTTTTGTTGAAGATGTGAAATTTAGGTTGAGGCTCACTTTTTTTTGCCTGTGGATGTCTGATCACTCCAGCTCCTCCGTGGAATTGCTTGTGCGTCTTTGTCAAAATCACTTGAGTATGTTTGTGTGGTTCTGTCTCTGGGTTCTCTTTTCTGTTCCATTGATCTGTTTGGCCGTCTTCCGCCAAATGCAGCACAGTCCTGATGATGGTGAGTAAGTCCTCAATCAGAGAGAGCGACTCTTCTTTCTGAAAATTGTTTTAGCTCTGCTAGTACCTTTTCCTTTCCAAATAACCTTTAGAGTAAGCTTGTCTACATCTACAAAAGAACCTTGCTGGGGTCTTTGCAGAAACTGAGTTAACCCTGCAGATCGGTTTTGGGAGCACTGACGTCTGTACTGTGTTGAGTCGCCCAGTCCGTGAGCAGAGGTGTGTCTTGCCATTTGTGTAGAAGGAAATCTTTGCTTTCTTTCAGCAGTGTTTTATGATTTTCAGCATCTAAGTCCTTTACATGTTTTGTTAGATGTATATCTGAATATTTTTAAGTGATTGTAAGTGACGCTGGGTTTTTGATTGTCTGCATCTTTTTTGCCTGATTGCGCTGGCCAGCCCCGCCAGTGCTCTGTTGGGTGAGGGTGGTGACAGCAGGTATCCTGGCCTTGTTCCCAGGCTTAGGGGAAGGCATTCATTTTTTCGCCAGTAAGTATGATGTTAACTGTAGGTTTGTAGACGCTCTTTATCAAGTTGACAGAGTTCCACTCTGTTCCTCGTTGCTGAGAGTGTTTGTCATGAATGGGTGTGGAATTTTGTCAGATACTTTTTTGTACATCTGTTCATATAACTAGTGGTTTTTTCCTTTACCCTGTTGACACGTTGGACTACAGTGGCTGAGCCAGCCTTTCTATCCTGGAATCACCTTGCCTGGGGATGGATTTATCCTTTTTAAACATGTGTTGTGTCTGTATTAAGGATACTTTGGATACAATAAAAATATTAGCCTAAGACTTAGTGTAATACAATTCTTAAACTACAAGTAGAAGCTGAGACAGTGTCACCTGCATATCTGGCTGTAGGATAAATTACGTTCCTGTACTTTTCCCAGGAAGAGCTGAGGAGCTGGAAGGTGATTTTGGGCTGGTCAGTGCAGCTGGAAAGGCCTCTGCAGAGTGTGTCGGGTGGGGGTGGGAGGGGTGGCTGTCCTTCCAGAGGACCTGGGTCCATGGGAACCTAACCTGCCCTTAGTGCTACTTTTTGTGCAATGCCAAATTTATTTGACTTCTTAAGTAATAAACAAAACCTAGAAATTAAACTTTTAGCGTTGATTGCAGACGTAACAAATGCCCCTCAACCATTTAAATAAGAATTACATGGAATGATTTGTTTGAATATGTTACCCATTAACATCAAACAGAAGACATAAAAAGCCAATAATTACAAAGCTAATTATAAGCCTATTGAAAATTTCAGCATCATAGGTTTAGTTCATTCCTTTCCTTGTCTCCTCAGGGTTGTAGGAATCTTACTAGATGGTCATTTCTGCCCCTTCTTGGAGGGATAGAGCTTTCCATGTCCTCCTAGGATTACAGCGTCAGCTGCCCGGCTCTGGCCACAGATTCAGTGTGGTGACCACGTAGGACCCACGAGTGTCCCTGAGTGACTGTGCCATGGAGCCCCACGAGGAGCCATTTTCATTCTTTTGTTAATATTATTTCTGAAGCTTCTCTGCCTTCGTGGGACTTCTGAAGGCAGGCCTTCCTCACAGTGGGTCTCAGCTGCGTGCCACCCAGAGGGTGGTGCCCTGAGGGTAGGGTGGTGCCCTGAGGGTGGTGCCCTGCGCTTGGTGCTCTGAGGGTGGTCTCCAGGTTGCTTTGGCCAGAGATTTGGGACCATTGCCTGTGATTATCACCCGTAGGTCTTCCGCATTCCTGGGGCCTGAAGCATGCCCTTATGGAACCTTATTTTAGTGTAGAAGGGGTCAAGTCATTGGTTCGCCTGCGGCTCATGCCCTGGGACCCTCGTTGGGCCTCCCTGCTGTGTCTGTGTCCACTGTGGTTGTGAGTAGGGGCCTAGGATCTCTGGCCCAGGTGGCAGCTCTGCCCCGTCCTAGCTTGTGGTCCTGGGCTCCGGTCTCTTAGACGTTGCCCTCGCGGCTTGCTGTGAGGGTGAGTCGGGATGTCCAGTGCCCGGACAGGGCCTGGCAGGGTGGGTGCTGGGCCTGTGATGGGCCGTGGTTCTGCTCCTCGTGGGCCGTCCTGGTCTAGGTAACTGCCCACGTTGCTGCAGCTCAGCCTGCTTCCCCTGTCCCTGCGCCTCCTTCCTGCACAGAAAGAGGGAAGCCGCTGTCCCCAAGGGGCAGCACACCTTGTCTGGTGACATTTTCCTCCTGTTGAGTTGGAAACTAAACATCTCTCATTATCTTCACCCTGGTTTGTATCACAGCTATTTTTTATGTGATTTGTCAACTTCTCCTCTGTGGACTCTCTCTTCTCAGCCATCATTTGTTCAAGTGTTTTCTTTTTGAGGCTTGCATGCTTATAGCTTGGCTGACAGGGTCCTTTAAGCCCCTCCTTTGCCCTTTTTTGGCAACAGGTTGTTCTCAGTCCAGGATGCCATCTCCGGCAGCCTTGCTCCGGCAGCCTTGCTCCGGCTCTGCAGGTCAGAGGAGAGTAGTTGGTTTACTTTTCAAGGTGGCAGCCTGAGGCTGCTGCAAGGCCTCTTAGTAACAGCTCAAAACTAGTTTTTTAACAATATTTCCTTTTAAAGTTGTGAGTTCACATTTGATAGTTCCAATTTCCCTGTCTGGTGTTGCTCTCCTAGGACCCTTGTGAGGACTAAGTGGATGGCGCAGAGAAGCAGTCAGGGCAGTGCCGGAAGCAGAGAAGCTGCTCAGTGAGGTTGGCTGTTATTTTTTCTTTTGCACCGTTCTTGATGGAATAAGGAGTTAAACATGTCTGTTTAGTTTTTTCATATATTAAGCCAAAATCTGCCTTCTTGTGTCTCTTACCAGGTTACCCTGCTGCCTTTTGGAGCGCTGCACAGCCTCTCTGTTCTCTGCCATCACACACTTAATCACGGGGGCCCCTCCTTGGCCAGTGGTCTCTGTCCTCTCTCTGGGCACCGGCTACCACCCCCTGGTCTCCATCCTCACACCTTGCTGCTCTTGCACTCTTGACCTCACTCTTTTCCATTTCCCCCAGAATTCTTTCCAGATCCCTTCTGTTTGGCTGCTGAATGGGGGCGTGGCCCACGTTGTGGGGAGCCCTCCAGTTCCATGGCTGTACGTGTTCACCGTGGGCTGACTGGGCCCATGCCAGCTGGTCCCCTGGGCTCCGGCCTTGAACGCGTGGCTGCCTGCTCGTCATCGCCCCAAGCCAGTGATAACCCTGTGAATTCAGTGGGGCACTTTTCAGGCACTGAGCACCTGGACTGAGCAAAACCAAGTTTTGGTAGCTCCTGTTCTGGGACACGAGGGACAGACCATGCATGAAAGAGTGACACAAGGGCAAGTGGTGCTGGACGGAGGGTGACAGGCGGGTGGCACCTGTGTCCTCTTGAGGAGGTGACGTTGAGCGGAGGTCTGAGTGAAGGGCTCTTTCCAGGTCTGGGGGATCACAGCTCGAGTTTCGCAGACAAGTGTGTGTAGACGCGTATTCTTGTTTCTCTGGGGCGACCACCTGGGCACATGGCAGGCATGTGTTAACATTTTAAGAAACTGCTGGACTATTTCCCAAACTGGTTGTCGGGTCCCTTCCCAGTCGCGGTGCAGGAGGCTTCCGGTCGCCGTGGCCTTGCCCATACTTGCTGTGGTCAGTTTTCCTACATGTTAGCCCTTCTGGTAGGGTGTCAGGAATTTGCAATTCCTTGATGACTAAGGATGTTGGGCATCTTTTCATGCTTATTTGCAATCCATATATCTTTAGGGAAGTTGCCCAAAGTTGAGATCTTTTGCCCATGTGTTGAATTTTGTCTCCTGCAGCCCTGCTGATAAACTTGCTGATTAGATGTGGTTGGTTTTTTGTAGATGCCTTATGATTTTCTACTGAAAATCGTGTCCTCTACACGTACAGTTTCACCTGTTCCTCCTCTGTCTTTATTGCATCTTCTTGCCTTATTGCACTGGCTTTGGCCTCCAAGTATCGAATAGGAGTAGTTATATCAGTCGTGTTTTTGTAGGTTCTGGTTTTCATTGAGTTTTTCATGTATTTGTAAAACATCAGTGTTTCTCAAGCTAGGACGATATTGATCCACTGATATTGATCCACTCGGGCAGTTGTCAACCCTGTCTCCCTCCCTCCCTCCCTCTCCCTGTCTCTTGCTTGGCCCCTCCCCCTCCCCCTCTCAGCAGTTTTCTTAGAAAATTACCTTTTGATCCAGGTTTTCCAGTTAGTGTCATTCTTTTCGTCCTTTGATCTAAGCTAGTTTACTCCCTGTGCTCTTTCTCCAGACTCTGGTTTTCTTTGTCTCTCACACGTTGGCTTCTGCCTCTATTTTGTCTCCTCTGTGCCTTTCTTAGGCTTGTTTTTTCCTTTTCTACCTCTACTTGAGTTAAATCTCAGCTCATCACTCTGTTCTCAGGACCTTCCATGCAGCCTGACGGGCTGGCAGAAACTTTGGCTCCATGTTCAGGTAGTTCTTTTCCTTTCTTTTCCGCGCGCCATGGGCCATAAGTCAGGCCGCAAGTGGGTCAGGAGGAAGTTGAGGTGTCCTGAGTGGTTGGAGGGTTTGGTTTTCCTTCTCCTTTTGTCTTTTCCTGTGTTATGGTATTGTGGTCGGAAATCAGGTTCTCTACCTTTGCTAATTTTTGGAAGTTGAAGGTTTTTTTGAGGCTTAAAATAGGTCAGTTTTGGGGGCTGGCCTGATGGCACAGCGGTTGAGTTCCCACGTTCTGCTCTGGTGGCCCGGGGTTCGCCAGTTCAGATCCTGGGTGCGGACCTACCTGGGTGTGGCCTTGTCAAGCCGTGTTGTGGCAGGCGTCCTGCGTAGAAGGTAGAGGAAGGTGGGCATAGATGTTAGCTCAGGGCCAGTCTTCCTCAGCAAAAAGAGGAGGATTGGCAGATGTTAGCTCAGGGCTGATCTTCCTCAAAAAACAAGCAAACAAACAAGGTCAGTTTTGGTAAATGTTCGCTGGTGCTGGACTAGAAGTGCAGGCTGTGTTTGCAGGGCTGGAGTTGAATGTGCCTGTGGGTCAGTCTCACTGATTCTGTGTACCCGGCTTTTCTGGAGTGAGAGGTGTTCACAGCCGCCCGCCTTTGAGTCCCCATCAGCACGCCGTGCTCCCCTCGCCGCGTAGCCTTCGCGTGGTGTGTGAGGGATGGGCCGTAGCACCCGCTCCGCAGCTTGTTCTTGTTTTTTGGCTTTTAGCTCTTCTAGATTCGTGAAAAAACACAGGTAGATTCCTGAGTTCTTAAGTATCTTTATGATGGAAACAGACTATTTTCAAAGTCCTTTGGTAAATTGGACTTCAACCGTTATTCCCCTGGATAGAATGGGTGTATATATGTGTGTATACATTAATTTGTACATGTGTATTTACTTACTTTATTTATTTTATTAAATTAAGGCATCAGCGTTTTTCGGACCAAAGTCCTCGTTTATCGACTATGGAAGTGGAACAAGAGAAAGTCAACATGAGTAAGGAGCTGAGTGCAGATGCAGCCTCGTACCGCTGCTCCGCGTGTCATGGGGACGAGGACTGGGGGCTCAGCCACCCCATGCGGGGGCGCGCCAAGTCCCGCAGCCTGTCTGCCGCGCCCGCCCCGGCAAGCACCAAGGAGTTCAGGTACAAGGCCCCTCCCTGCCCCCCTCTCTGATTTCCTGATCTGACTTAATAAAACTGCCACAAAAGGTTCTTTTAAGTAGTCTATACGGGTGCGTACAAATACTGATTAATGTGATGTCTCCTCAGAAAGTGGAGTGGGACGGGCTTTCTGAGTCCCCAGAGCAGGGGACAAGCACGCTCTGGCACATCTTCCCAGAGGGCACCCATGGCTGCTTTTCCTTTTCTTTGCCCGTCAGCTGTGCCCTCACAGACTTGCGAGTGTGAGGTGTGTGGGTGGTGCTGAAGGTGCTGGTCATCGCTGGGGCTGGTGGAGGCGGCAAGGTGTGGGCAAGCGCCGTGGCCTGCCCGAGCCCTCTCTGGCGAGCTGGAGGTACGCATTCTTGCGCAATGTGCTTGAGCAACAGCCTGGGAGCTTCGCATGAAGCGGCCTGCCCGGCAGAGCACTGTGATGGCCCCTGCGGATGTTGCTCTGGTTTTGGGAACTGTCAACGCGGTGAGTTTCAGGTGGCAGCTGCGAGAGCCGGCCTCGCCTCTCAAGCAAGGGTCATCTGTGAAAGGCAGGGGCTTT
This sequence comes from Equus caballus, assembly GCF_041296265.1. Classification (NCBI taxonomy): domain Eukaryota; kingdom Metazoa; phylum Chordata; class Mammalia; order Perissodactyla; family Equidae; genus Equus; species Equus caballus. The sequence continues at coordinate 48,124,589 of NC_091685.1, forward strand.
TGGGGAAAAGCACGTGGTTCTGTCAGGCAAGGTGCAGTGGTGCCCTTGGTGGGCAGTGGGGCAGGGCCGCAGTGCCAGCACAGCTTTCTGTCTAGAAGGCTCTGACCCACGTGTGGGAGAGGCAGCCGCAGGGTCTGCCGGGACCGGCAGCTTCCCTCACCTGTGTCGTCGTGCCGAGTTTCCAGGTGACCTGCTGCTGCTTTAGTGTGCTGTCTGCGTTCCCCCGGCAGCCCTGCTTTGGGGTCTGGTTTTGTGGGTTTGGCGTACACACCCTTTCTGTTTCAGAGGACATTGAACCTGGTGTGGCGGCAGCAGGTCAGAGGTGGCCTCTGCGTGTGGGTGTTGGCCGGGGAGAGACGGAGGAATGTGCCCAGTCACGGCCAGTTCTTAAGGAGCAGAGATTAGGTGTAAATGCGCCTCAGGAAAACCTCCTGTGGACAGCATTTCCAGAAATCTTTGCGTGCTCTCAAGGGCCAGGGAGGCACAGCCTACGTCCAGATGGCATGACTCTCTCTCACGGTCGGCTGCCCTTCGTGAGACAGTAGGAAATCTGTTTTGTCTGTGCTGCGGTTGGAAGGCCTTGTCCACCCATAAGATGGGTAAAGATGAAAGCAAGCTAGCCAGCTCCGTCTGCTGTCTTTGTGACAGTATTTTTGGTCCAGAAAGGGACCATGAGGCTGTTGGAAGCTAGTGTTCTGTGTAGGGTGAACACGTCCCACAGCCCTGTCTCTGTGGGGGTGTCCTCTTTGCTCCCCCGGCCCCTTGCTGGGGCCGGGGCTGGACCCCCAGGTTGAGAGGGAGGGCAGCCAAGTGGTGTCGTCCCCAGGACGCGTGCTGGCCGCGGCACCCTCTGCGCAAATGATTTGACTGTGGCTGAGCGACTTTTAAATTACTGAGAAAGTTGGATCATTTAAGTAGTATTTTTTTTATTGACAGTACAACTCAGGATGAGCATTTTTGTTAGAATTTTAATCCAGATCACTTTGGGATGGTTTCTAAGGTCTTGATTCCCAAGAATAAACTCAAGGACTGGTCCTCAGATAGAATTGCCAAGAGACACTGCAAAAATTCAGATTCCCAGGCCTGTCCCCAGAGGTTACATTCTGTTGTTCTGGGGGGGCCTGGGCACCTGTGCTGGCTTGGGGTCTTTGTCCTCAGGGTCATTTCTGGGCGTGCCTCTGTGTCTCTCTCACTGCTGTTACTACACAGGCAGTGTGGCCTTGGATGCAGCTCTGCAGGCCAGGGCGGAGTCTCCTGGGACCATCTCGTGGACGGGGCAAATGACAGAGTTAATGTCATTGGGAGTAGAAGTGTTTCCGGGAGGCTGCACAGTCTGTACCTGTGTCTGTCCACACGTGTGCTCTTGGGGCAACTGATGTCACCACTCTGTGCCTTTCCCCACAGGAGGACCCGCTCCCTGCACGGGCCGTGCCCGGTGACCACTTTTGGACCAAAGGCCTGCGTGCTGCAGAACCCCCAGACCATCATGTGAGTAGCGGGGCGTCCGGGACTGTGTTGCTGTGGCGCAGAAGGTGCTGACCTCAGAGTGAGAGGGTGCGTGTTAACGTACGTGTCGGTCAGCAAAAGCTGGGAGGCACCTTCACCAACTCTCGTTGAGTGCAGGGTCTCCCATACCTTCGAGAACGTGGACAGGGGACGGGCCAGGGTCCGCTCCATGCGCGCAGCAGGTCAAGTGGGCTTCCCCTAAGATGTTTAGAGTTACTCTTTTGTTTTTACAGTAAAAACTCTAGGAGGGGAACTGATGTATTTCATGCTAACGCATTTGGTGGGTCCAGTATGTTTCTCCTTTAATTATTCTTGAAATACAGAGACGTTAATTGGCTTTTTTTGAAAACCTGAGTTTACTTGTTTGAAAGAGAGCCCGCCTTGTGAGTGCAGCTTTAAAAGCTCTGTGTTTTGGCAGCAGCGGCGTCAGCCCGAGGGGAGCGTGGCCTTGGACTCCTGGTGAGGTGCACAGATGAGAGACTGTTTAAAAACTAAGCAATTAGGATTATTTCCCTGGACTCTTGAATACCTCTCCGTCAGTCTGGCCTCTTCTATCTAGTATTTGATGGTTCCAAAGGAGTGAAAGCTTTGTTCATGGGCTGTGTGGGGTCTGGCTGTGGTTTATGTCTTTGCAAAGACACACGAATATGACTTATCTGACATTAGTGTTTTATGTTAAGGAATCAGGATTCCATCTCCGCTCTGAGTATTGTGCCTTGTCCCTGGTGGACGCTCACCACCCCTGCAGGCGGTCTGCGCTCTCCCTTCAGGCCTTTGTGTGCAGCCCCCCGACAGGGTCCCCTCCTTCATGGGCAGCCATGGGAGTTCACGTTCTCCAGGGGGTGAGCGCTGTGGCCTCAACTGTGTTCCTGCGACTAACCGTCTGAGAGCCTTCCCTCCTGTGAACTGCTCAGTGCAGCTGTCCACCCCAAATCTCACGGCATACCCCAGTAGTTGGGGCCCCAGGCTGCAGGTGCAACCCTCTGAACGGGTGCGAGGTGGTGGGCCCAGGGGATGGCGACGGCGCCCGTGCTGCCACCTCAGGGTGCCCACTGTGAAGTGCGTGGTGTGTGGGGCCTGTGACTGCCCACTTCCTGCAGACACTGAGGGCCACTGGGCACTAGGCCCTCTGGGCGAGCGCCCCTGTTCGTTTCAGGCACCGTCTGTGGCTGTCTGGTCGCTGCTGCCACACGCGGGGCAGGTCTGATCCCGCCTTTGCTCCCATCCCGTCCTCGTCCGACTCCCACCCGTCTGCCGTGGCCCTTCTCATGCCCCCACAGTCTGCTCTCTGCACAGCAGCTACATTGGTGACCTAGCCCACCCAGGCACCTCCAGACCCAGAGCCCTAGCTTCCCGCTGCCAGCTCCTGCCTCACCCTCTCCCCACACCCAGCGCCTTCCTGTTTGCTCTGACTATAGACTGGCCCTGCCCTAGCCTTCTCCCAGCCGCCTGAGGGCCTCACCCTGCATTTCCTGGTCTTGGCAGAGCTGCTTGCTCCTTGTTACTCGTATCTCGACTTAAGTGCCACCTGAGTGGCCTCCCGCCGTCCAGCCTTAATTAGCCATCACTCAGTCCTGGCCAAGCCCACAGTCACCGTCCGAGTTGCGTGTGTGTTTCGGCCTCGTGAGCCTCAGGTGGGGGCTCAGGGCGGCATCTGAGCTGCTCCCCGGGGTCAAGGCGGGGTTGTTCACGGTGAGGTGCCCCAGACAGAGGGCAAGTGTCCTAGGAGTGTCCCCAGGGCTGCAGGTCAAGGTTGAGAAGTAAGCGGCTTTCTCTGGCCTTCCTTGGCCCATGTCCAGCACTGTCTGGTGGGCTGTCATCTCTGAGGGGACAGGACTCCGTTTCTCTACCTTGCACCCGCCCTCCTTCCCAGCACTGTAGCTGGGTGGGGCAGGGCTTCATAGGTACTAACCTGGCTTTTTCCCTGGCATTCAGAAATAAAATATTATAGAAGGGTTGATTACGAGGGACTGTTGCTTCCTACTTTATTGTCTGAAATTTCATTATGAGTGTGTGTTTTCTCTTACGTTGAAACGCATGGAATTGCCAACGTGTGATTGCCTTTGCCTTACAAGATGGCAAAGGCTCCGATGGGTCACCTTCTAAGCTGTCCAGCAGCCCTGCTCTCAGGCAGCCCTGCTCTCCTGTCCGCATCCACAGCCTATGCGCCAGGGAAGGGTCAGCATGCACTTTGCGGGTGACCCAGCAGGAAGTTGAGTGACCGATTGGCACCTAGGCCTGTGCAGTACAGTGGCCCTGGCTGGGTGCGGCCAAGCCCAGGGCTGGAGGGGGTGGGCGGTGCCTGCCTGGGTCAACGGGGAGGGGCTTCACCGGCTGCTCAGCCGTGCGTCAGACGCCCGCTGACCTGGGTAGAGAACTGCCAGCCGCCTACACTCCCTCTGAGGCCCGTGGCCGAGCAGAGGGACGAGATTTGGGGATTGCACGCCCCTCCACCTGACTGTAGACTGAGAACAACTCCCACAGGACCCAGCCAGTCCCACGACCCTGTGCCAGTTCCCGTGCGGCTGGGACGGGTCACGGCACCCGGAGTCTGGACAGGGCTTGTCCTGAGCACCGAGGGCAGCAGAGCTCGCCGGCCAGCTTAGTGAGGAGCACAGCGAGCGTCTCAGGTCTGGCCTCTTTGTGTCTCAGGTGATCCTGAGGACTTTCTGTTTTAAGTAGGCGACTAGGCAAGAGGATTGTGTGAACAATAAGAAGATTCAGTGCGATTTGTTTGATTGTTAATTTTAGGAGACTCTTGACTTGGTTGTTTTACACAACCGTTGACAAGTCACTTCAGGATTCTGTTTTGCCTTCACTTCTGAGGATGCAGAAATTAGGTTCCTGGTTCAGATGCACAGCCCGGAGAGTTCGAGGGGCCGGTTTGCATTATACTCCTGTCGTTGGCAAAGTGTGACAGGTGCCGTGCACGGACCGGCCGTCCCCACTCGTGAGCTGTGCTGTGACCTGGGCGGGTGATGAAGCTCATAGAGGGAGTTATGAGTGAGCCCTCTCCTCGAGGAAGCGCCTGGAAAGGGTGAGTGATAGTCAGGCGAGAGCGAGATGAGTCACTGCCCGCCTTCGTTAGTGGTTTCTGTTGTGGTTCTGAAAGCTGCTAGTGGGCTGTCCCGCATTCCCAGAGGGAAGCACCACCCGCGATGCACCGTGGGAGCCGATGTCGGATGGGGAGTCTGTGGGGTAGGGAAGCCTTCCTGCTGGCTTGCACTGCACTTGAAGAAGTGTTTCCCGATGGGCTGAGAGGTCAGTGCTGGCCGAGGTATGTGCTGACCCGTGGTGGCCGCCTGTCCGCACGCCACTCCTTGGAGCTTGTTCACCATGTGAGACCTGGCTTGTTCCAGGCTGGCCTGGGACATTCCCTGTGACTTACACAGGAATCGGGGTCACAGCTAGGGGGCCCTGCCTCCAGAAGAACAGCCCTACCCGTCAGTGAGGGCCTGCTGCCCACAGACCACAGTGCAGGTGGCCTCCTCGCGCTGGCCCACCAGCACCAGTGACCGGTCGGCACCACGGGCACTTAGGAGGCTGTCTTTCTTGGGCAGGAGCCCACTAACTCTTTAAAAAAATAGACCTTCTCTTTTTTTTTTTGTTAAAGATTGACACCTGAGCTAACATCTGTTGCCAATCTTTTTTTTCTTTTCCTTCTTCTCCCCAAAGCCCACCCCCCACCCCCGCCCCAGTACATAGTTATATATTCTAGTTGTGAGTGCCTGTGCTTGTGCTGTGTGGGATGCCGCCTCAGCATGGCCTGATGAGCGGTGCCATGTCTGCGCCCAGGATCCAAACTCGCGAAACCCTGGGCCGCCAAAGCAGAGCACGCGAACTTAACCACTCGGCCATGGGACCAGCCCCAAAATAGACCTTCTTATTCCAACAGTTTTCTGTTCACGGCAAGACTGAGGGGAAGGTACAGAGATTCCCATATCCCCCCCACATGCAGCGCCTCCCCTACTGTCCACACCCCACAGAGGGCCGTTGGTTACAGCTGAGGCCCTGTACCCACAGGGCATCGTCTCCCAGAGCCCACAGCTTGCAGTGGGGTCGCGCGGCACCCTGCATTCTGAGGTTGTCCAAATGTGTGCCTACCATTATAATCACACAGGTAGTTTCACTGCCCCAAAAATCCTGCCAGTCACTGACTTTTAAACAGGCTTTTTTTTTTTTAAGCTTTTTTTTTAAAGCTTTTTTTTGTTTTTTCCTTTTTCTTCCCAAAGCCCCCCAGTACATAGTTGTATATTCGTCGTTGTGGGTCCTTCTAGTTGTGGCATGTGGGACGCTGCCTCAGCATGGTTTGATGAGCAGTCCCATGTCCGCGCCCAGGATTCGAACCAGTGAAACACTGGGCCACCTGAAGCGGAGTGCATGAACCTAACCACTCAGCCATGGGGCCAGCCCCATTAAACAGGCTTTTAACTGTCAAAGTTAAGGGTCAGCTGAGTTGTTCACTTAGTGGTGTAGACGTGGGGCTGCACCCCGCCACGTACAAGTCAGCAGGAAGCTGTGTCCTCAGGGGTCTGTAGTGGTCCCCAGGGGCCGCAGCCCCAGTCAGCTGGTTTGGATGTTTGTGGGAGGTCCGATGTCCTCCACCGCGTGCAGGAAGGGCCCCAAGCAAAGAGCGGTCCGGCTGGGTTTCTCCTGGAGCAAGTCCATGAGTGAGGTTTGTTCCAAAGGAGCCATCGCTGGCTGTCGCTGGGAACTGAAAGAGCAAGCGGGTGTCAGGTCAGGGCTGCGTAACTGAGTAGGGGTGCAGTCAGGCAGCAAGGCACCTGGGGGTCCTTTGAGTGAGGACTGTCCAGGTGGGACGAGTAGCCAGAGGATTCAGCTGTGCCCTCAGCCCGGCTCCGGGCACTTGGGGCCCACACTGGCCGGACCGGCCCCCAGCCGCAGGGCATGGGCAAGCACGGCCCGGTCAGTACAGCACTGGGCGCTCGTCCAAGACCCGAGGACACGCTTCCAGGGGTGCCGTTGCCTGCCCTCCTGGGAAAGCGCACTCGTGGTGTGAACGCTGCTCTCCCCTCAAAGGCACATCCAGGACCCTGCTAGCCAGCGGTTGACATGGAACAAGTCCCCAAAGAGTGTTCTCGTCATCAAGAAGATCCGTGACGCCAGCCTGCTCCAGCCCTTCAAGGAGCTCTGCATGTACCTGATGGAGGTGAGCGGGCCAGGGGGCGACCCACAGCTCCCCTCTGCCCTCCTGCTTCATTTGCGCCGGTGGGATTCCACCTGCCACAGTGGAAACTGATGCTTGCTGACGCTCCACAACATGCTCATCTGGGCTGGCTGGGGGCTCAGGGAGGGGAACACGGGGCTGGGGAGGGGGTCGTGGAGCCAGCCTCCTATCAGGTGTCCACGCTTCTGATTCCGTAGCTGGTAAAGTTAGGAGGCTCTCTCCAGAAGAGTGGCTTCCATAGCAAGCGTCGCAGACCCTCCAGCAAGATGGAAATCTGCGAGATGAGCAGATTGGAAGCCGTTTGCCGGCCAAGACAGAGGACTCGCTTCCCCCTTGTCCTGCGACGCCCGGGCCTAAAGGCGGCTTTGTGGAGGAGCAGCAGCATCTGAACTGGGTCTCGTTTGTGGGCTGACGTGCCATTCTCCCTTCTAGGAGAACAACATGATTGTGTATGTGGAGAAGAAAGTTCTAGAAGACCCTGCCATAGTGAGTGACGACAGCTTTGGGCCAGTGAAGAGGAAGTTCTGCACCTTCAGAGAAGGCGAGTTGTCCTTGGGTTCTGTCGGTGGTTGACTGGGCGCCAGTCCAGGTGAGACGGGAGCCCCTAGCGCCCCTGCTCCGTCTGGGCGGCTCTGCCCTGCAGCGCCAAGGGCTTGTGACGGTTTTCCTTGTGTTCGCTGCTGTGTTTTCTAGATTATGACGACATTTCCAATCAGATCGACCTCATCATCTGCCTGGGGGGGGACGGGACCCTGCTCTACGCCTCCTCCCTCTTCCAGGTGAGGCTCGGCGGCCTCCGTCTTGCGGGCTTGCACAGCCTGAGGAGGGTTCGCCCCCCTCTCGTCTCCTGCCCTATGCTGGGCAACTGGTGCACGTTCCCACTGAGGCTCACTGGATTTTCCTGTGAGCCCGCTTGTTGGTTGTAGAGCAGCTCTGCGATGATGCCAGGCGAGCCTCTGCTCTGGGTGCTTGAAGCTGTGGGTGGCTGGGCATTCCCATGCTCAGGAGTGCTGGTGGCAAGTGGCGTGGGCAGGCCCAGAGAAGGGCGCGGGGTGGGAGGAAGAGGGCTGCAGGGGAGAAACAGCCCTGGGGGTGGCTGCGGTCCACACACAGATGGCATTCGCAAGCTGCGCTGCGTGGCTGTGTTGGGCGGGGGCCCAGGACAGGTGGGGGCAGCAGCTGCAGGCTGATCCTCCAGGGCATCAGGGGAAACGCTCTGGGGGTGCCAGAGGGTGAGGGTCTACACAGGAGCCCACCCTGACTCCCCACAAGGCAAGGTTCCTGCGGGGACCCAGCTGAGGTGCGTTAGATGGTCAGGCATGGGGGCCCTTGGAGAGCCGCCTGCAAGTGACAGGGCAGCCACCAGGGCACAAGGGTCAGGTCCTGCAGGCGGTGTGGACCGGGGCCTCAGCACCCCAGGACACACACCCACTGAGGCTGGAACCCTGCAGAGTCAGCTTGGGCGAGGCCGGAAGTCGAGGTGCTGGGGGCGGCCCTCCCACCCACCGCATCCAGCCGCCTCAAAGCTGCCGCTCCTGCCCGCCTCCCTCCGAGGCTCCCCCGCCTGCTACCATCCCGCTCCTCCCCCTCGAAGGGCTGCAGAGTGCCCTGCTGGGGACCACAAGTCCCACTCTCAGGCCCACTGCCCCGTCGGGTCTTCCTACCTAGAACCTATGAGGCACGGTCTCCACGGGTCAGAGCCTGGTGGCGCTGGAGTGGCCGTGATCGCCTCATGTCCAGCCCTCATCAGCTCCTTCCTGTCCTCTGTGGTCACTGGGCTGGTCAGTCCTCTTGCCTTTGTTTCTCACTGGCTCTCCACATTGCTACTTCTCTAGGCTCCCTGACTCCCTGCTGACCTCAGGTGTGGTCGCTGAGTCAGCCCTGCTGGCCCCGCCCCCTCAACACGTCAGCCCCCTGCCCATGCCTGGCGCAGAGCCTGCCCTCGTGTCCCCTCCTGGGGGTGGTCAGGGGTGGGGCGGTTGGTGCTCGGGTGCCTTTGCAGTGGACTGGCCAGCTGAGTGACCTGCCTCATTGGCTCACAGGGCAGCGTGCCTCCGGTCATGGCTTTTCACCTGGGCTCCCTGGGCTTCCTGACCCCCTTCAACTTTGAGAACTTTCAGTCCCAAGTTACTCAGGTGATACAGGGTGAGTCGGAATGTTCTGGAACCCACAAGCAGTTCTGAACATGAGATTGTCTTCTCACTTGGTTTCTGGCTTTTTAAATGATGCATAGAGCAACATGTAAGTGTTTCCAGATTCAGAGATTTCTGAATTCTGAATGGTTCAGACGTGTTTTTCCTGATGCTAAGGAGAGAGCAGGTCACAGGTTGAAGCTGCTGTGTGTGTTGAGTAGCAGTGAACTATGTTCACAGAAGTGTTGCTCTCAATTTGGGAGAAGGATCAGGGGTCTCTGGTCTGCTTCCTGTGGGGTGCTGCCGCCCATCCCTGCTGACCTCGCTGGCTGTGACCCCTGCCGGCCCCCAGGGAATGCAGCTGTTGTTCTCCGGAGCCGGCTGAAGGTCAGGGTCGTGAAGGAGCTTCGAGGGAAGATGGCCATCCCCAACGGGATCAGCGAGAACGGGGTGCTGGCTACAGACCTGGACACAGAGGTCGGGAAGCAGGTCATGCAGTACCAGGTCTGTGGACACGTTCCCCCCAGCTCCAGGCCGTGCCCTTACTGTCTTCTGGCTTTGGGGAGGGGCACGGGGTGGAGGCCTTTGGGCTGGAACCCTGGGGGAGCCCCTTGTCCTCAGCACTTTGCAGAGAGCCCAGGAGCAGCACAGGTGCCTGAGGGCAGACCCACTGGGAGGTGCTGCCCAGCCCCTCAATGTGCTGTGGCCTGGCCATCCCCCAGGTCTTGAATGAGGTGGTGATCGACAGAGGTCCCTCCTCATACCTGTCCAACGTGGACGTCTATCTGGACGGGCACCTCATCACCACGGTGCAGGGCGACGGTAGGCGGGCATCGGGCAGCCCTGGGAATTCTGTGTGGGCAGGGGGATGGGGGATGGTGACCAGGGAGAGTGACCATGTTGCCTGTCCACAGGGGTGATTGTCTCCACCCCGACGGGCAGCACAGCGTATGCGGCTGCAGCTGGGGCCTCCATGATCCACCCCAACGTGCCAGCCATCATGATCACACCTATCTGCCCCCACTCACTGTCATTCCGGCCCATTGTGGTCCCTGCAGGGGTCGAGCTGAAGGTCAGAGCCCCCCTTTCACCTTTTCTGGTTTGAGCCATTGCCCAGGGCCTGGAGTGCTGACCACCCACTCTGGCCTGAGGCTACCTTGTCCCCCACGCCCCTCCTCCTGTGATCCCGTTACCTCCCTAGCTGTGACCCCAGTGCCCACTGGGCCATGGGCCCCACCTTGCTGGGTGCTGGATGGGGCTTCATGGCCATTCTGGTCTCTCTGCTGGGTTCATGCTGCCAAGGGTCTGGTCGGTGGGGGCGGCGCTGAGAGCTGGGCCAGCCCCTCAGGCAGGGCTTTCGGCCTGCAGTGTGAGGCTGGTGCACATTGCATGGGCCAGGACAAGTAGCCCTAGGTGAGGAATGACCCCTGCCCAACATGCCCCCTGGGACCTCTGTCCTGGTGTCTGGCCCATCCCTGCTGCCGCTGTGCCTCCACCTCATTCTTCCCCTGCCCCACGCACCCACTGCAGGCCGTTGCAGGCCAGCGTGTCCCTGGCTGTGAGCCCTGGTGGGCGGGGCTCCATCTGTAGGTTGCAGTGAGCTCAGGGCTGGAGCCAGATGCCTGGCCCTATCTTCCTGCCATGGGTGGGTGAGTGGCAATTCTGGGCCTGGGGAGATGCCCGTCCCCTGTTCCCCGGGACTGGTGTCAGCAAGACACGAGTTGATGCCTTCACAGCCTGGAACTGGCCTTGGCACACAGTGGGCACTTGTGTTGTCTGTGAGGTTCCTCCTGGCTGGGGCTGCCCTCCCTGGGTGGGGTCCAAGGGCTCAGCAGTAGGCGCCTGAGTCCACACCTGTCCTGCTTGACCCCTTCAGATTATGCTGTCACCGGAAGCTAGGAACACCGCCTGGGTGTCCTTTGATGGACGAAAGAGACAGGAGATCCGCCACGGAGACAGGTGTGTGCCCGCAGGGCTGGAGTGAGGCATGAGGAGCACGTGTGGGCCCTGGAGGCAGTGTTCTGCCACTGAGAGCCTGGACGGGTCTCTGTCCCCCAGGTCTCACATGGTCATGGCGGGGTCTATGTCTGTCAGGCAGCCAGTCACACCCAGCTTGCAGCACAAGGCCTCACATTCTGCTGTGCCTATGAGTGACAGACCCAGGGCCCCTCACCCCGGCCACTCTCCTGCCTTGGCACCCCTGCCACTGCACCTGTCTGCCCTGTCCCCTCATCCTACCCACTTCCCCAGCCCGTGGGGTCCCTTCCAGCTGCACCTGTCTGCCCTGTCCTCTCATCCTGCCCACTTCCCCAGCCCGTAGGGTCCCCTCCAGCTGCACCTGTCTGCCCCGTCCCCTCATCCTGCCTGCTCTCCCAGTCCCTAGGGTCCCCTCGGCTGCACCTGTCTGCCCCGCCCCTCATCCTGCCCACTCCCCCCACCCGGATGGTCCCCTCCAACTGCACCTGTCTGCCCCATCCCCTCATCCTGCCTGCTCCCCCAGTCCATGGGGTCCCCTCGGCTGCACCTGTCTGCCCCGTCCCCTCATCCTGCCCGCTACCCTAGTCTGTGGGGCCCCCTCCATGGACTTGGATGGGCTAAGGGAGTCTGTGGTTCTGTCCCAGGATTCCTTGGTACAGCAGCACCACTGAGCCCTCAGCCTGTGAGTCTCCTTGGGGCTAGACCGAAAGGCACCACACTGCCTGGCCCCCTGCCCCTGGGGCATCAGAGGATGAGGGCCCAGGCTGAGTGGCAAGTGATGGGAGCAGAGCTGAGATGGGCCGCAGCTGGGCTAGGGAGCCGCATCCCAAATGGCTCCCTGCCAGTTAGGGTGGGTGTGGCCCTCAGGCAGGGCTCTGGGACTGGGCCAGGCAGGCCAGGCGCTCCTCGCCCAGCTCTGGAAGGTGCCCTGGGCTCACCTGTGCCGTGCGCGTGTCTCTTCTGTCTCAGCATCAGCATCACTACCTCTTGCTACCCCCTGCCCTCCATCTGCGTCCGAGACCCCGTGAGCGACTGGTTTGAGAGCCTGGCTCAGTGTCTGCACTGGAACGTGCGGAAGAAGCAGGCCCACTTCCCAGAGGAGGAGGAGGAGGAAGTCTAGGCTGCGCTCCTCGTCCACACTCGGGACCCTGAGCCTGAAGCTTCTCCAGTTCTTCCTTTCCTTTTCTGCCTCCTTCTTGCTCACCCTCCAGGGGAAAAGCCAGCCTGAACACGTGCTGTGAACAGTTGTGTGCCCCGCTGGGCACCAGACTCCATGTCACTTCTGTCTGTAGCCAGAGGAAGAGCCTGGAATCTGCCTTTTATGACCAGATCAGCTGTTTTTAACATTTTAAATCTGACTCTCTTTTGCATTTCTAAGGAAGCAAAAAGTGAGCAGTGGCCCAGAGCTCTGAGGTTGGCACCACATGCACCATGTCGTGGTCAGAGCCCCATCCTGGGGCTGGGATCCTGGGGCCGGGGCCCCGAGCTGGATGGGCTCTTTGTAATCCCTTGTCAGGAAACTTTTCCGTAAATCAGTCTATTAAAATTCAGAGGGGATCAGATCCGATTGATCTTTCTTTGGTGTTAGAAAATAAATGTCCTGTAGCCACACATCTTCCCTTAGCTGCCACAATTTTCCCCTTAATCCTGCGCTCTTTTTCCCCGAAACCTTCTTGAGGGGAACACTTTCGCAAAGAGCAGCTTGTTGGTTGATTGGCCGGGCCATTGGGTGGGTGGGCCCCCCCCCCCCCCCCCGACAGGCCAGCACTGAGTCTGCCCAGACCCCCGCCGTGGGCCCGAGGCTCTCGTGTTCCCCCTGTGCTTGGGTGTGACAGGTGCCACCACATCATGGCCTGGTGAGCCTGGCGGTGGCCTGGTGGTGGCCAGGTGAGAGGTCGGACCACACACATTCCTCACAAAGCAGGCACAGCACTCCCTGCCGGGAAGATGTTTTAAAGCCTGTGTATACTTTTTAGAGATTCTTGTAAACCTTCTGAAGTGCTTACGTACAGATTTTATTGTACACACTTCGAAGACTTCAGAGGGAAGGGGGTTTGTACTCCCATGAAATGGAGCCTTGTCCCATGTTTCCACTGTGTTCTGTGACGTTGTGCACTGGGACCATTCTGTCCAGTCCAGCATGATCGCCTAGGGCGACAGTCCACGAGAGAGACGGGTGCTTCTCAGTTAGAAAGCCTGGTACAGACGGGTGCTTCTTGGTTCGAAAGCCTGGTACTTTGCAGTTGTAACAAGTTCAGGACAAATTGGTTAGTGAGGAGAGTGGTGGTGGTGACACTGTGTTGACTCTGTTCCTGCTTCTCCGGTGGGTCTTGGGCTTCCAGGGAGACTCCCATCATTCCTGCAGCCGCTCCTCCATCAGCCAGCCGGTGGGGCGTGTGCACGTGTGTTTACCACATGGGGCCAGAGCCTTTGTGGAGTTGGTGGAGCCCTGGCTCAGTGTGCACATGGCCACGGCCCCTGGTTACTGTCACCTATCAAGCGTCCTAAGTACGGGCATCTGCTTTTGAGTGACTTTGAGTTGCATTTTCATCTGCTAAATTGGCAAGAGCTGAAAGAGATGAGTGCCCACCCTTCCTTGGACTCGCTTCAGCAGTGACGGGCGGGGGCCGCACTTGCCCCCTTGGAGGTCGCGTGCTTCAGTCTCGCGCTGATAGATGGTGTCCAGGGCCACACGTGCGGCTGCCCTCAGTCAGGGGTCTCCCCAGAGCAGGCTCTGCACCGAGCGCTGTCCCCTGCACTTGCCGGTCTGGGCACCTCTGTGTCTCGGCCTCAGTGGGAGCTGGCAGTGGGCCTGGGGTTGGAGACACTGGGGCACTCACCACCTGTCCGTGGGCACTGGCCCCAGCTAGAGGCCTGCCCGTCCTCCCGCCAGCTGAGAGTGAGCCAAACCCAAACTCCCAGCTTTCGGTCCAGAAGCAAGTGGCATCCAGAATTCAGATCACTCACTCGGGAAAACAAGTGTCAAGCAAGTCCTCAAACGGCATAATGTTGGAATGATCTAGAAAACTTTGGATTTTTTTAAGTCACTTCTTAATGTTTCATATTGTTAATATCTTGAAATTTTGTTAAATGTTGTTGAAAGCCTTATTACTATTTTCGGATCCTTTCAATAAACAGACTTCTTTAAAAAGTTGGGTTGAGTGACCGTTTTATTTGGGTCTTGGTAACCAACACAAAGATGCTGAGGGAGGTGGCTGGGGCCTCTGGAGCTGCAGACACCTTGAGCGTGCCCTCGGCCACAGGAGGGACAGGTCGCTCAGTAGCCCCACCCTGCATCCTGGCCCAAGTGTCCCATCAGCCTTGCTGTTGGCACCGGCCAGCTCTGGGGTTGGGCAGTGTCCTCCCCAAAGAGGCGTGCTGCTCGGGGCTGTGCCCACAGCCGCCTGTCCTACAGAGAGGAGCAGAAGCCTGGGGGGTGCAGAGCCTACAGAATGGACCCCACCCCGAGGCACATCGGAGGGTGGGCTGAGGGGACCCCAGGGAGGGGCTCTGCCAGTCCTGCCGTCCCCAGGGCCCCAGAGAGTTCAGGAACCTCTCCCCCACAGCTCCATCCAGGCATGTGAGGGTTGGGGGCATGGGCCTGCTCCCCTGCTCCCTCCAGTTCCCATGGCTCCTGCCTTGAGCAGGCCTCCGTGAATGAGGGGTGAGGCTTGGCTGGGAACCAAAGTGGGTGCTGCCAATACGCATATGGACACAGCCCTGTGGGCAGAGCCCAGGAGAAACTGAACAGCCACCCCCGTGGGCACCTGCTCCTCAGGCAGCCCTGACCCCCGCTTGGGGCTCTGGTGCTGAAAGGACACCCAGATGTGGCATTCCTGGCCATCCGAGGGATGGATGTAAACGGAGACCAGGGCCAAGCAGTTGAGCCGTCCCCCAGTCTCCCTGTCCCTTTCAGGCCAGCCCTGGAGTGTCAGCCTCCCAGGGCCGTGTGCGGTCTCTGCCCGCCCTGCCCCAGGACCCGCCACTCTGCCTACCAGAAACACAAGTGGGTCTCCACTTCTCCGTGGGAGGTCCTTTTCCATCCAGGCATGGGGGTGGGGGGGGCATGCCGCCTTCCTGCCCAGGTGTCCTGGCGTCCGTGAGGCATCTCCTGCCCCCTCTGCCATAAGGTTCAGCAACACAGTCCTGTCTGCTGAGAAGCAGGCGTGTCTGGTTGGTTTCCGGGGGCACCGCGGGTGAAGCCGTCACCGCGGCAGGGCAGGGGCTGGGATGCGCCCTGGCACCCTGGGCCTCAGGACCCCAGAGCCTCTGAGGACTCGAGCTGCAGTGTCCGTGGACCCCAGGCTGGATGTTGTCCCCTCTGGTGGCAGGGTGCCTACTTTTAGGGCAGGGGCCAGGCCCAGCCAGCCAGAGTTTCTCGGCCAGAGGGCTGGGCTCACTGCTGTCATGGGCACTCCCACAGGGTCACACTGCTCTGCAAAGGATGTTGACCTTTGAGCCTTGACCTCTGGGCCTTGGGGAGCACATCAAAGGAGGCAGGGGGGCACAGAAGCCACAGGCCAGGGGCCCCAGGACATTTCCCGACCCAGCTGGTAGAGCATTTCTATGGGCTCAAGCCTCAGGCCACTCCAAGCTTCCAGTCTTCAAGGCAGCAGCCTTGGAAACCTTTTCTGACCTTTCTGTCTGTCTCTGAGCAGCGCCAGGGCCAGACTGCACCCCAGGTCTCTGCTGGGTGCCCCACCTGGCCCGCCTCCCTTCTCTCAGGCTAGGCCTTGCATGCACAGGCTCCACGTCACAGCAGCGTCCACCCAAAGAGCAGTGGCTCTCCTCTTGCCCAGCGGTGGCTGGGGCCTGGGCAGGCCTATCCTGCCCTGAGGTTCTCACATTTGGGAGCCACTGGGTACTGGGAGCCACTGGGTACCAGGAACCGGGAAATCTGCCTGGGGGAGAACAGGTGCGGAGAGGGAAGTGAGGGGACCCAGGATCTGGAGGAGCCCAGAGAGGTCGGTGGGGGTGACAAGACGGGAGAGGAGGTGGGAACTGGAGAGTCACCCCATGGAGGAGGTCAACACTTCTGGCACCTTCTGCCCCAGAAAGATCCAGGCCCGAGCTCAGGCTGCCTCAGAATCTGGAAACACTGAAGATGGGTGGGAAGAAACAAGCCCGTGGCGCAGTTGGGGGAGGGTGGGTGGGGTATGTCTGAGCACCTGCAGCAGGACCCTCAGAGGCTCCCGGCTCCCAGAAGCCATGCCGGCCAGTGCTCTTCCCACGGCCGGCCTGGGCTGGCAGTGGGCCCTCCTGCCCTCCCGTCCTGTCCAGGCCTCCAGTTGAGGGCGGCCTTCCTCCTCAAGAGCATGGAGGGCAGAGGCACGGCCTGACCCTGGCCCGTGGCTTCCTTGAGCATGGTGGCCAGGCGAGCCCTCCCTTCCCCACCCCAGGGTCACCAGGACTGGCCCGAAGCAGCAGGGAGCCTCCCCCCAACCCTGTGGTTCTGCTTCCATGATCTTTTGCCCCTGCCCCAGGGGAAAGGAGCTTTCATGGGGCCCTCCCTGCTATGGCAGTGCCCCCTCTGGAACCCAGAGGCTGAGCCCCAGGGGCAGAGGCTGCAGGCGCCCCTGCCAGGGTCAGGCCAAGGTGCGGATGAGGTGGAGTCAGCCCAAGGCAGGGGTCACACTGCAGGGAGTAGGGGCGGGAGCCCAAAGGGCTTCCAGGGAGGGTTTTTGCCCCTGGTTTGGGGACAGGGCTGTCCTTCCTAACAGCTTTCCTGGAGGCCGACCGGCTCTTGCTGTTGTCCCAGGCAGGGAAGAACCCAGGAAGGTGGCAGAGCAGAACCCGCTGGGGACAATTTCATTCCTGCCTTCTGGAAGAGCACTCTTTAAATGTCATCCAAACCCTGAAGAAAAGAGTTGTTGGGAAGGGGGCCCAGCACCTGGTCAGGTCCTCGAGGTCAGCAGCTGCCAGAGCGTCCCAGGGGGAGGCGGGCTGGGCAGGGCCTGACACACCAGCTAGAGCTTCTGCTCTGTGGGCAGGGCTCAGGGGAGCCTTGAGGCAGACTCGGGGCTTCCACCGGTCGGTTTCCTTCTCCCCAAGGACAGCTTCCTAACGGACTCTGTCGGTCTATTCCAGAATCTCCCGCGGGCAAATTAGCAAAGAGGCTTAAATGGCCACATTCAAAGCTGACAAGGGTGTGGAGAATCCTGGCTAGTCTATGCTCTTTAACCCAAAAATTCTCTCTTGGGATCCAGTCAAGAAGAAATCGAAACTCTAGCAAAGGCAGATAAAAACACACAGATCCGTTTGTTGCGGCCTCCCTCGGGGCTGAACATGCGACACAGCCCAAAGGTGGAATTATTCATGCTGCCTTCACAGGCAGCAAAGCAATGTTTCCTAAGAATGTTTAGAGACAAGAACTGTTAACAGGACGAAGAGAAAGGGGCAGGATATAAACTCGGGAAATGTGTCCATGGAGCAAAGGCTTCCTCAGGCAGTGGCTGGAGGCCTGGGGAGTGCTGTCCTCTGTGCTGGGGGTCCCTGCCTGGGAGGGGAAGGTGCCCAGGCTCCCCGACATCATTTCAAAATTGTTAAAATGCACTGTCTCAGATGAAATGTAAGAAAGATTTTGCTTTAAAATTTTTTAGTTTTTGTAAATTTGCTTTTGCAATTATTTGGCTACAAATGACTGACCACCAACAACCTGGACCACTGGGGAGTCATCAAGGATCTCAGGGTTTTAAAAAGAATAAAATACCTTGGGGTAAATTTAACTAAGGAGGTGAAGGACCTATATAATGAAAATTACAAGGCCTTTCTGAGAGAATTGGATGACGACATAAGGAGATGGAAAGACATTCCATGTACATGGGTTGGAAGAATAAACATAGTTAAAATGTTCGTTCTACCTAAAGCAATCTACAGATTCAGTGCCATCCCAATCAGAATCCCAATGACATTCTTTACAGAATTAGAACAAAGAATCCTATAGTTCATATGGGGCAACAAAAGACCCCGAATTGCTAAAGCAATCCTGAGAAAAAAGAACAAAACGGGAGGCATCACAATCCCTGACTTCAAAACATACTACAAAGCTACAGTGATCAAAACAGCATGGTACTGGTACAAAAACAGGTGCACAGATCAATGGAACAGAATTCAAAGCCCAGAAATAAAACCACACATCTATGGACAGCTTATCTTTGACAAAGGAGCTGAGGGCCTACAATGGAGGAAAGAAAGTCTTTTCAACAAATGGTGCTGGGAAAACTGGAAAGCCACATGTAAAAGAATGAAAATTGACCATTCTTTTTCAGCATTCACCAAAATAAACTCAAAATGGATCAAAGACCTAAAGGTGAGACCTGAAACCATAAGGCTTCTGGAAGAAAACGTAGGCAGTACACTCTTTGACATCAGTATTAAAAGGATCTTTTTCGGACACCATGCCTTCTCAGAGAAGGGAAACAATAGAAAGAATAAACAAATGGGACTTCATCCGACTAAAGAGCTTCTTCAAGGCAAATGAAAACAGGATTGAAACAAAAAAACAACCCACTAACTGGGAAAAAATATTTGCAAGTCATATATCTGACAAAGGCTTAATATCCATAATATATAAAGAACTCTCGCAACTCAACAACAAAACATCAAACAACCCAATCAAAAAATGGGCTGGAGACATGAACAGACATTTCTCCAAAGAAGATATACTGATGGCCAATAGGCACATGAAAAGATGCTCATCATCGCTGATCATCAGGGAAATGCAAATCAAAACTACACTAAGATATCACCTTACACCCGTTAGAATGACAAAAATATCTAAAACTAATAGCAACAAATGTTGGAGAGGTTGTGGAGAAAAAGGAACCCTCATACACTGCTGGTGGGAATGCAAACTGGTGCAGCCACTATGGAAAACAGTATGGAGATTCCTCAAAAAACTAAAAATAGAACTACCATGCGATCCAGCCATCCCATTACTGGGTATTTATCCAAAGAGCTTGAAGTCAGCAATCCCAAAAGTCCTATGCACCCCAATGTTCACTGCAGCACTGTTTACAATAGCCAAGACGTGGAAGCAACCTAAGTGTCCAGCAACAGATGATTGGACAAAGAAGATGTGGTACATATATACAATGGAATACTACTCAGCTGCAAAACAGAACAAAATCATTCCATTTGCAATAACATGGATGGACCTTGAGGGAATTATGTTAAGTGAAATAAGCCAGCGAGAGAAGGATAATCTGTGCATGACTCCACTCGTATGAGGAATTTAAAATCATGGACTAAGAACAGTTTAGTGGCTACCAGGGGAAAGGTGGGGTGGGGGGTGGGCACAAAGGGTGAAGTGGTGCACCTACAACACGACTGACAAACATTAATGTACAATTGAAATTTCACAAGATTGTAACCTATCATTAACTCAATTTAAAAAAAAAAGAACCTCAGGGTTTTTTGCAAAGTAGGAAAATTTACCCTGTAAACTTTGTTCACGTTGATGAAGTCCTCGCAAATACTCAATTTAGGGATTGTGGAAATTAAGGAAGGGACCTCAGCTAGGCTGGAGCCGCGGAGGCCGGCAGGGGGAGCGCGCACCCCGTCACACGCCGTCCCGTGCTCCCGGCGGGGAGAGAGGACACTGGCGTCTCCAGAGGAAGGGAAACCGCTTTACAGCGGAGAGACCTCTCTCCCCTCCGGCCACAGCCCAGCCAGCGAGCAGCCGTCGGGGCCTGGACTGTCCCTCCCCGAGTGGCCGTCCTCGGAGCAGCGCCGCCCCCCCAGGAAAGCGGCTAGGACACCGCTGCTGTGTTGTCCCCATTTGCCGCGGGTTGGTCAGGGCGTGGGCTTCCTCGAGTGCGGTTCTTCTGGCTGTTCCCAAATAAACTCGTTTGGACATAAAGTAACAGGCAGACTTGCTTTCTAGGTTGGCAGGATGACGATGGCACCTGTTACGTTCTGAGGTGCCTACGTAAGCAACACTAATTTAACTTAAGGCCGCTTTCTTTTTCCGTTTTGCCCCTTCGGGCCCAGGCCCCTAACCAGCCCCGGGCACTCGGGCCCTCCCGGGGCCAGCCCCCCGGACCCCCGGAAACCGGCCGCAGCCTCGCCGGCGGGCACCCAGGGCCAGGCCCGTGCCCTCGTCCATTCACGGAGCCTCTGGCCAAGAGCTGAAGAACTTTATTAATTTTAAAACAATACAAAGAAAAATAAGTGAGACTTTAACCGAAAAGTAATCTTTAAGAAGGTTAGCGATAACCCTGATCCTGAAAATACTCAGGGAGGGCAGCAGGCGAGGAGCCCCGCGCAGGCCCGGCCCCGCCGCCCCGAGCCCTCCCGGGGCCCGGGCCGCCCCTGGACGGAGCCCCACGGCCTGGGCGGAGCCGCCGCCGGGGTGGCCCGAGGACCCAGCGGAGCGCCTGCGTGCCGGTTCCGTCAGCCGCCGCGCTCGCTTCGTCTTCCTCTTCTCACGTGGGCGCACTGGGGCCGGATTTGCTGTCCCCTGAAACCACAACTCCGCCGGCGCCCGCGGTGGGACGGTCCGGGCTATGACAATGGCTGCGGCGGGCTGGGTGACGCCGCCGCCCCGCATCCCCCCCGCCTGGGCCGCGGTGGTACGGCCCGGACAGCCACAACAGGCGGCCGCCATCACAGCACCACACCCCCGCCTGGGCCGCGGTGGTACGGCCCGGACAGCGACAGTAGGCGGCCGCCAGCACAGCACCACACCCGCGCCTGGGCCGCGGTGGTACGGCCCGGACAGCCACAATAGGCGGCCGCCATCACAGCACCACACCCCCGCCTAGGCCGCGGTGGTACGGCCCGGACAGCGACAGTAGACGGCCGCCAGCACAGCACCACACCCGCGCCTGGGCCGCGGTGGTACGGCCCGGACAGCCACAATAGGCGGCCGCCATCACAGCACCACACCCCCGCCTGGGCCGCGGTGGTACGGCCCGGACAGCGACAGTAGGCGGCCGTCATCACAGCACCACACCCCTGCCTGGGCCGCGGTGGTACTGCCCGGACAGTGACAACGGGCAGCTGCGGGGGTGGAGGGGGCATCGCCAGCGCTACCCTCCGCCTGGGCCGCGGTGGTACGGCCCGGAGGGTGTCAAGTGGACGACCGTGAGGGAAGCTGTCGCCCACGAGCGCATCCCCGTCCTCGGCTGAGCGGGGGGGCCGGGAACCCCAAACGATCAGGGAACTGGGCAGCGACTCCCGCGGGCGGCCGGGAGGCTGCGCCGGCTTCCGGCGCGCCACTTCCGGGTGGCTCGCGGGCACTTCCGCCTGCGGCGCACGCCGCCCCCGGCCCGGCGTGCGCGTCGAGCGGTCGGAGGGCCGGCGCCGCCCACGGTGAGGCGCTGCTCGCCCGCGGAGACCACGCCCCAGGCCGCCCGTCTGTCCCGGAAGCGGCCCTCCCCGCGGTGGCGCGCGGCCCCCTTAACTCGCGTGCCCTCAGGCCGGATGTGGGCGGGGCGCCGCGTGCGCAGTTCTCCCCCGCCCCGCCTCCCCGGCGCCCGCCCCGCCTCCCCGGCGCCCGCCCCGCCTCCCCGGCGCCCGCCCCGCCTCCCCGGCGCCCGGCGGGTGGGAGCGCCCCGGGTTGGCCCTGCGGCCGGCCCGCGCTGAGGGCGAGGCCCCGGGCGCCCGCCGCATCCCCGATGCGCGCGGAGGCCGTGCGCGGCCGGCGGTGGAGGAGCCGCGGCGGGGTAGGAGCTGCGCTTCCCCCCGGAGGGGCGGCGGGCGCGGGAAGCCCGGGTGCTCCGCCTCCGGGGGCGCGGGCCGGCTCCCCACCCCGGCGGCTTCCGCCCGCGTCGGGGGCAGACCCCGCGTGCACCGCGTCCGGGTCCCTCCCGAGGGCGCGCGCCGGTTCGCGCGGAAGCGCCGAGTCAAGCAAGCGATAGCGGCGCCGCCAGCGGCCGCCTCCCCTCCTCCCACGGCCCTCGGACCCCGTCCTTTGCCGTCACGGCCGGTCGGCCCACCCCAGGGCCTTTGCATTCCCTTGCCCCTCTCGGCCTGAGCTGTCCCCTCCCCCGAAAGGACAGCTCTGCGGCCGGTAGGACCGTCGCTTCTCCATCCCGCCCGTCCGCTCCTTGGATCAGCCTCCACCTCGCGGAGCGTCTTCCCGCCCCCGCCTCACAGGCCCGCGGTCACCGGCTCCGGGCAGCCGGCGTGGGGCCCCCGAGCGCACGGCCGGGCCTCGGGGCGCTCGTCCGTTTGGACGCCGGGCCTCGCGGCTCCGGGCAGCGCGGGGCTCCGGGGCGGGCCGCGTCCCCACCCCCGCCCCTTCCTCGCCGCCGCCCAGGGCCGCGCGGGGCGGGGACACAGGCGGGCGGCGGGGCGCGGGGCGTTCGAGGCCCCGGACCTGGAGCCGCAGGTGCAGCGGCCGCGGAAGGACCAGGTAAAGACCGCAGGCCGCGCCGCCCGCGAGGTCGTCGCCGTTGGCGTCCCTCCTGCGCAGGGCTGCAGCGAGGCGGCAGGCGGCCCGCGGCGCTGGGCTGGCGACGTCGGCTCGGGAACCGGGTGGTGACTCCCAGTTGGGCCGGAGTCCGTTAGCCGGTTTGCGGGCCGTGTGGACGGCCAGGCGGCGCCCGCTGTCCTCGCGCTGAAGCCGTTGAACGCGTGGCTCACCGCTGCCTTCAAAGGAAAAGCTGCTGTTTCGAAGTGGAGTTTCTGTTCGGTGGCTTTTTAGTTTGGCTTTGTTTTTTTAATAGATACAATGTATTTTTCCAAAATATTTAAGTTTGCAAGTAACATTTTAAAGCAGAGTGAAACAGTGTTGAACAGCATGACACGGGCTGTCTAGAGAGAGTAGGAGGGCTTTGCATTAAAATAATTAGTTTTCAATTCAGTCGCATTAGAAAATAAAGAGATGAAAAGAAACAAGAAATAAAAGGTTAGTGGATCTGAGAACCCGCCTCCCAGAGCTGACCACTGTTGGTGACTTGGTACATGTTGTTCTGAACCATTTGTACTTTTAAAATCAGAGCACACTGTACAAAGGTCTTGTAACTCTGCTCTGACTTTGTGATAAATACATTTTTGTCAGACTTGTAGGGCTACAGTGCCCGTTATGTGACTGCCAGAGTTTATTACAAACTCCTCCTTTGACACTTGGATAGTGTCCAGTTTCTGGGTCTTAAAAACAAAGCTGGTTGAACATCTTGTGTGTACAAGCGTGGACCTTTGTTGGATAGTTTCTTTAAGATAAATTCCCAGAGGTGGATTTTCTGAATTGCAGTGCACAACGTCTGCAGACTTTCATGCATCTTCTCTGCAGTGCCCTGCTGACAGTGTGAGCTAACCTAGATTTCCTCACCAGGAGAACATCTTAAGTTGTTTGTTGTAGAACAGGGATACTTAACCTCCTGCTGACCAGCCCTAGAACCTCGGGGTGTGCAAAATTGGATGGGGGACGCTGATATCTTTATTTTCACTAACCTCTCGCTGAACTTTTCTTCAGTGGTGAGTGTACCGCGGGGGTCGCAGCCGCACCGCAGCTCTGTCTCTGTTTAGAGCCCAGGAGCCGTCCCAGCTGACCCTGAGCCTGTCCCTGTGGGGGTCAGCGGAGGCTGGACCCGGTTTAGCCCCTGTCGTGTAGCGCAGTGCTTTTACGAAGTACAGATGTCACAGATCTGTTTCCTGTGACGTGTCATCACAGTTCAGTAGAGCTGGTTTCCTTCTAGTCCTACATGTGCACCTTCTGAGGACGGCTCAGGGCGAGAGAAAGGTTAAGAGCCCAGCCCTGGCCTAGCAAAGGCAGCTCAGTGGCTCCCTGCTCCTTGCTGGGCGGGAAACGCTACGGTTCAGTTCCTGTTATTTGTGCTATGGTCTGAGGGGGAGACACCTCACACATGGTCTCCAGTGACCTGGGGGGTAGCCAGCGCTCCGTGCGCCCACATCCATCCTGGTCCACCTATTTCCAGGCTGACTCTGATGAGGTGGGCTGTTGACTCCTGAAGTCAATTTTTCATTGTTGGATTAGGGTCGCTGACCTTCAGTCTTTTGCAGGGCAAGAATTGCTTCTCACTGAAAGCAACTTGAAACACACGAACTAAGAAAGAAGAAGGGCATGGACACACACAAACCAGGGGCTGGAAAGGCAGGTGTGGTCCTGCCAGGACCTCGGCGAGCAGGACCCTCT
Organism: Equus caballus; assembly: GCF_041296265.1. NCBI lineage: Eukaryota > Metazoa > Chordata > Mammalia > Perissodactyla > Equidae > Equus > Equus caballus. The sequence continues at coordinate 48,148,494 of NC_091685.1, forward strand.
GAGCTCAGGCCCCGCTGGCCTCCAGCTCCTCCCAGCTTTTGCGCGTGATGCCTAGGACAGCCTCTGAGTGTCTCTGTTGCATCCCAGAGAGGGTGGTTCCCGATGATAAACGTTGATTTCATTTGATCAACCATCATCTGTGTTGAGAAAACCTGTATGTCACTCAGCCCTGTTTGCGTATTGCTGTATGTTATTCATTTTCACTGCTATCCAATGTTGCATGATGTGAAAATCCCACAATCCATGTCTTCATTCCCTTGCAGGTAAACAGTTGGGTTTCCCCAGTTGTTGTGATGATGAACAGTTCTGCTCTGGACGTTCTTGCATGGGTCTCCCCGTGCACACATGGAGGACTTTGTCTAGGGGAATTCTCTAGGATGCAATTGCTGGTTTGTAAGGGTATAAACATGGGTACCTTTCAAGGTAATGCCAAATTATTTTCCACAGTGCTTGTGCCAGTGCACACTTCCACTAGTGATGTGTGAGTTCCTCTTGATCAGACTCTATCCAACAACTGTTGGTGTTGTCAAACTTGTTGGTTTTCACCAATGTGGGAGGTGTAAAATGCCTTCACACTGGGGTTTTACTCTTCGGTTCCCTGATTCCTACGGAGGCTGAGTGCCTGTGGTAGGCATCCTCTAGGATGACCCCCATGGTCTCATCCCCATGTTCACACCCTCTGTGATCTCTCCTCCTGGAGGGTGGGCTGGCCCAGGGCTCACCTCTTTTTTTTTTTAAGATTTTATTTTTTCCTTTTTCTCCCCAAAGCCCCCCGGTACACAGTTGTATATTCTAGTTGCAGGTCCCTCTGGTTGTGCTGTGTGGGACGCCACCTCAGCATGGCCTGATGAGCGGTGCCATGTCTGTGCCCAGGATCCAAACCAGTGAAACCCTGGGCCGCCTAAGCGGAGTGTGCGAACTCAACCACTCGCCCATGGGGCTCACTTCTAATGAATGCCACACAGCAAGCGTGAAGGGAGGCTGTTTCTGAGATGAGCTTACAGAAAGACTCGGCTTCCTTCTTGGGTGTTCTCTCACTGCTGAAAGCCAGGTGCCAGCTTGCGAGCAGCCCTGAGGGAGGCCCACGTCAGGCAAGGGACCAAGGGAGGCTTTCCGCCAGCAGCCACAGGAACCCCGTGAGTGCGCTTAGAAGCAGGTCGTGCAGCCCTGGTCGAGCCTTCAGTGAGCCTGCGGGCCCTGCTACCATCATGGCGGCAGCCGGCAGCCGCGTGAGAGACCCGAGCCAGAGGCAGCCGGCAGGGCAGAAACTGTGAGGTCACAAGCGTGCTTTGGTTTTAAGCTGCTGGCTGTGGGGTGATTTATTTTAGGGCCGTAAGTAGCTAATATAGCAGCCTTTCTTGTCCTGATTGGTCATTTAGAAATTTTCTTTGATGTGTTTTTGCCTATATTTCCTATCCACTTGGAGGAATTCTTTATGTATCCTGGATATTAACCGTTTGTCGTGTCTTAACTCTCTTCTCCCAGGTTGTTGCTTGTCGTTTCACTTTATAGTGTATTGTCAGGAAACAAAAGTTCTTAATTTAGCCAATTGAGTCTGTTTTGTCCATGTTTTCTTTTGTGGGTAGTGCTTTTTGGGTGCTTTTTGGGTTCGAAGATCAGAAAGACACTCTCTTACACGTTTCGGTTTCACAGTGGAGTGCTGCCGTGTGGCCGACTCTTCACTGCGTGTGGCTTGTGTGGTGACAGCAGTGCTTTCTCAAGGGTTGTGGTGGAGGTGTGTTGAGCTGATGATGTGAAATGCTCGCTCAGACCCTGCGTGGTTCACAGGAAGTGCCCTGTGATGTTACTGAGGGCTCTGTCTCGAATTGTTTTAGAGATTTTGATTTACTTGTTTCTGTTTTTTAAGCAGGTGGAACCTTAGCAAGGTTCCCTAAGTTGTAACTGTTTAAGAAGGTGCATCTAGGGGGCCGGCCCCGTGGCGGAGTCGTTAAGTCCGCTTTTTCCTAGTGGCGATAACGACTCTCCTGGCACTGTAGACTGAGAGGCCTTCTTTCTTCCCTGGTCAACACCACCGCCCTGTCAGACCTCCAGATTCCACTTACGTGTAGCCCTGCTTCTGGGCCCTGTGTTCTTCTTCATTTGCGTATTTGTCTGTCTGCACTGGCACATCGCATGCCCTGAACATCCTCTGATCTTGACAGGCAGGTCCCCCTCCCCCACTTTCTCCTCCTTTGAGGAAGTGTTGCTTATCTTTTACCCTTTGCGCTTCCACAACGTTCCTTTGTAATTAACACGGGCCTTGTGGGAATACCACTATCCTGTTATGTCTGAACTTTCTCCCAGCAGCTTTAACGTCTGCTGGTGACTCTTGCCCGAGTTGGTTGTTAGTCTGATTACAGTGGTGGTTGCCAAATGGTGATTTTTCCAACTCCCTCGTGCCTTTGGCCTTGGGCAGTTGACTTTGTACCTCCAAAAAGAGTTTCCTCTTCTTCCTCGCTTGCCCTCACTGTGGGCATGGGGCCTTATTTTGCTCAGTGGTTCTAACCCATTACTGAGGCATCATTCACTTTCCCTCTCCAGTTGCCCCGGATTCCACTCGAGGGCGTTCCCTCAGCTTGCTCCTGTGTCCTTTTACCTGTCCCCATCATTCTTTGAGCAGTTCTTTTCTTTCTGGCCCAGCTAATGCCCCAGCCCTAGAATCGGCCATTCCCTCCCAGGAGCTGGTTCGTTCGGTGGAGAGTGACATTGAGAAGCAACATCAGGGCGGTGGGTGCACTCATTGCCATTGGGGTGTTTTTGCCACCAGACCCCTCGGTGGACAAAGTTGTGAGATACAGAAATAGAAGTGCTGTGCACAAGCGCGGTGTGCCTGCCTCCCTCTATCCGTCTGTCCATCTCTGTCAAAACCATGAGTTCTGACACCTGACACCTCCAGGCAGGCCCGCACCGCAGGACTCATTTTCTCCTCCCTCCTTTCTGTATGTTACTGTCTTCGCGGACAGTAACAAATCTCGCTCCTGTTATCTACAGCATAGTCACTTATTTGTTCAATCCAGAACTCCTAACCTGTGACTCCTGCCACTGAGAGGTCAGTCTGTTGAGAGCTCTTTCGTTTTGTCTCTGATCTGAGCACCTGCGTCCTAGATGCTGTGTGGGAAGTTAGTTGGGTTGATTCTTCTTCTCTTTTCGCTGTGATTTGATTATTCATTTGATTTACAGTTTGGTTCAAACATTTCTGTTTGTATGCGTTTTAGAGATTTTGATTTACTTGTTTCTGTTTTTTAAGCAGGTGGAACGTTAGCAAGCTTCCCTAAGTTGTAACTGTTTAAGAAGGTGCATCTAGGGGGCCGGCCCCGTGGCCGAGTCGTTAAGTCCGCTGCGGTGGCCCAGGATTTCGCTGGTTCGAATCCTGGGCGCAGGCATGGCACTGCTCATCAGGCCATGCTGAGGTGGCATCCCACATGCCACAACTAGAAGGACCCACAACTAAGAATATGCAACTATGTACCGGGAGGCTTTGGGGAGAAAAAGGAAAAATAAAATAAAATCTTTAAAAAAAAAAAAGAAGGTGCGTCTGCTGCTGTCTTGGGGTCGTTCCCACCTCCTTCACGCCCTCCCTCTGGCCCTTAGGGGCGGCCTCGTTAGCCTCGGGCTGGCCCTCCCCACGTCTCAGTCTGCTCCGTGTGATTTTGGTATTGCTGTCGGGTGGGCGATCTGTGCTTTGTGCCTGGGTGCATGACGATCTTCTCTTTGATGTCTTGTGGTTTCATCATAATGTGTGTTCATGTGGGTTTCTTTTGATTTAGTCTACTTAGGATATGTTGGGATTCCAAAACTCATATTTTCCATCAGTTCTCGAAATTTTGCCTTCTTTACCTCTTTAAGATTGGCACCTGAGCTAACATCTGTTGCCGATCTTCTTTTTTTTTTCGTCTTCTTCTTCTCCTTCCCAAAGCCTTCCAGTACATAGCTGTATATTCTAGTTGTAGGCCCTTCTGATTGTGGCATGTGGAACGCTGCCTCAGCATGGCCTGATGAGTGGTGCTAGGTCTGTGCCCAGGATCCAAACCGCGAAACCCTGGGCTGCCAAAGCAGAGCGCGCAAACTTAACCACTTTGCCATCGGGTGGCCCCTTTACGTCTTTAAATAGCCTGCTTTCTCTCTTTTTTCCTGCTGGAACTTGTATTCTCATTGTTTCCTCCATATTTTGGTTACTGTCTCTTTGATATTTTAGTCTCATGTCTCTGTGCTGCATTCTAGATAATTCCCGCAGACATTTTTTCAAATGCAATAACTTTATTCAGCTCTGCCTTTTCTGTTTAACCCATCAGTTGAGTTGGGGTGTGGTTTTTTTTGCTGGGAAAGATTTGCTCTGAGCTAATATCTGTTACCAATCTTCCTCTTTTCTTTTTCCTCCCCAAAGCCCCAATGTGTGGTTGTACATCCTAGTTGTAAGTCCTGATTCTTCTATGTGAGCTGCCACCACAGCATGGCTGCTGAGGGACAGGTGGTGTGGTTCTGCACCTGGGAAGTGAATCCGGGCTGCCAAAGCAGAGTGTGTCGAACTTTAACCACTAGGCCATTGGGGCTGGCTCCACCAAGTTGATTTTTATTTCAAAATTTTCCAACTTCTATTTTGAGAAACTCGTAGCCTTGCAGGAGATTTGCAGAAGTTTCCATCCAGTGTCTCCGAGCCTCCACGGTGCTGACATCTCACGTGATCTCAGTAGGTTTAGCGCAGTGGTACAGTAGGATTGTGCCGAATCCAAACGTCGATACAAGACTGTCAGCTCATCCACAGACCAATTCACCTTTGGGCTGTAGCTGACTTGTGTCCCTCTTCTGGAGTTTGATCCCATCTGGTGCCTCACATTGGTCAGGTGGTCTTGTCCCCTTGGTCTCGTCCAATCCTTGAGTTTTGTGACCTGCATCCCTTTGGATTTGTCTGGCATTTTCTCAGTTAGGTTTGTGGTTGTGATTGTGGCAGGAGAACCACAGGAGCGATGACCTGCTCTTCTCTGTGCCTCAGACCGGGGGGGACACGGTGTGTGTCTGTCTCATTTCTGGTGATTCCAACTTTGACCACTTGCTTGGGTGATGTCTGCAGTTTCTCCACAGTAAAGTCGTGTGTCTCCCTCTGTCATTAGTAGACACAGAAACTCTGCAAAGACCTCATGGAATTTTCTCTCAGCAGTTGTACGGTTCATCTCTAGACATTCCCGGTGGCTTCTTTGTCCACACCACTGCATGCTGTGCATCTGAGAGCTCCAGGACCTCATCCTGGGCTCCAGCTGTCCCTCCCTGGAGCTGCCAGGTGGCAGCTTCTCCCCCACTGGCCGCCTCTCAAGGGGTGGGGCTGATCTTTGATCTTTGATCCTCGTCCATTGATACTCATTTGCAAAGGTCCTCCAGCCTGAATGGCGGAAGCTTTTCTCCAGTGTAGATTACTTCTCCTTCAGGTGGCGATCTTCGGCTGGGGCCACTTCCGCCTCTGTAGGGGGTGGCTCAAAGCAGGACCCCTGCCACCTCGAGCTCCCCATGCTGCTTGTTGAGGGGTCCTCGGAGCCCCTCACATTTCTTCCCATCCCAACTTGGAGCTTCCTGGGAGCCTGTCTGCCCCCAGCATGAATCCAGAGGCCCCTGGTGAGATTTTCTCTTCTGCTGCCCCGCTCTTGGCTCCCGGGGCCCTTCGTGGTTATTTTTACAGTCACATCTCCTTGTCCGTGCACATTTCATTGCTTACCTCTCCCAGGGTCTCAGCCGTGTCTCTCTCTCCGAGCTCTCTTCCTGCAGCCTTGTTTTCTCTTCTTCCTCTTTGCTTCGTTTCTCCAGTTCCCTGCCTGCACTCCTCTCCCAGTGGGCGCTGAGGTTGACCAGAGGCTCTGCCTCTGCTCAGCTGTGTCCTCTGTCGAGGCCTTTTCCTGGGGCCCCGATATTCCTGCTCAAGGTCTGTCCTTTGCCTGTTGAACTCCCCAGAGAAGCTCCTTCTGGCCTCCTGCCTGGAGGGCCATGGCCAGGCCCCTCTCGTCCTCAGTGTCTGCTTTCCTGCTGGCTCTCAGCCTCCATCACAGCCCAGGGCCTCGCGCAGCCCGGTCTGCAGCTGCTGCTCCTGCGCTGCTTCCTCCTTATTCCAGCCCCTCGGCCCCACCCCACCCCTCACCCCGGGAGTCCCAGAGGAGTCTGGAGCGCGCTTTCTGCTCTCCAGGCCTCGGCCCCTCTGTGGCCAGCTTTGACATTCTTGCCTCCTCACCTCTCTCTCCTCCCACGTGGGTTTGTGTTAACTCAACAAAGTCAAGCAGACAGCTCAGATACCTGGATGTGATTTAGTGAGCTTTGTAGGGAAGGAGCTAAATGGCACCAACATCATCTGCACCTGGGGTCCATATTCTTTTCCCTTTTTTTGGTGAGGAAGATTGGCCCTGAGCTAACATCTATGCCTCTTCCTCTATTGTGTATGTGGGATGCCCCCACAGCATGAGTGATGAGTGGTGCGTAGGTCTGCACCCAGGATCTGAACCTGTGAACCCCAGGCCACTGAGGCAGAGCACATGAACTTAACCACTAGGCAACCGGGCCAGCTCCTACTTTCATTTTTTAAGATGTTCAAAGCCCTGCTTTGACTCCAGAGGCATTTGGACTTGATACAGAAGCTGTGTGCACTCAGAGGGCCCCTGTCCCCTCCAGTGGCCCAGGAAGAGCGGTTTCCTTGGCTGGGTGCAGAGGCCAAGTGGGGCCTCCCTGCTCCTGGGCTCCCAGCCATTGCATCGCTCCTTTACCAGACTGGGCTGTTTGTGCAGATTCGATGGTCACAAGGTTGTGCCCTGGAGGGCGAGTGTTTCGTGGTGGCCAGAGCGTTCGTCCTGGGCTTCCTGGACCCTGCTCTGGTTGAGAGTGGACACAGCATTGGTCTGTTGACGGAGCCCATGAGTGGCTGGGCATCTGGGTCCCCGGCACCTGCTGTGTTCTGCTCTGGAAGCCCAGTCTCTGGCTCCCTGTGCATGGGAGGAGGGCAGCGCAGCGCCACCTGACCAGAAACTTCCCAGGGCACAGGTCAGACCCGACCCCTGAGGGGCCAGCCGTTGGGAGGCTAGCCCAGGTCACCCAGGAAGCACTCACTCTGAAGTTGGGTCTTGGGGCCAGGGAAGGACGGGCCGGCAATTGGACCTGCTACCAGTGCTGCCCACCCGCCCTCCGGCCACTCCCTCCGTCCAACACTGGCCGTTGATCCAGCCTGAAATCGGAATCCATAATGAAAACGAAGGTTTAGCTCCAACTGTGTGGGCTCTGGTCTAAACAGGCGTCTGTAGATCTGGGGGCGCACGTGTGGCTCGACAGGGCCCCTGAGGACCCGGGAGAGGCTGTGCTTCTGACAACGGACTTTGCTCAAGGGACACGGGATGCTTTCCGTGTGTAAATCTCAAGCTTGCAGGACAGTGTGGAAATAACACGGTGCCTGCCCACGCACATCCCGTGCTGTGTGACATGTTTTTGCTTTTCCTCTGGGCCCTGTCCCTGGTCCTGTTGGTCCTCCACGAGATAACCGCGGCCTTGACTTCTCTGTTCTTCACTCATTTTCAAGACTTTTTATGTTTTTTTCCTAAACAGTAAGTAGTGTTTTGGCATATTTAACAGCTCTTTGTGGAACCGTATTGTGTGTCTCCCCACTGCCGGACCCCCCTCCACCGACTCAGCCTTGTTGTGTTGTTGCTGCGGCAGCTGTAAAATTTCCCCGTTGGCTCGTGAGGCCGAGGCCCCTCTGACTGCCTGGGGTCCAGCCCCACGAGCAGACTGGTGCTTGTTCCTCCCGTGGAAAGGCATTCAGGTTGTGCTTTGCTACTAACAAAAATGCTGCAGGAAAGACCTCCCGAAGCGGGTTTTGGTGAGAGTTGAAGCGCCCAAGTCCCCAGGCCATCAACTCTCTTCCTGCTTCAGCCTTGGCCAAGTGCTATGGTTTCTCTCTCGTTCCCTGTCACTCTCAGTGACTCCTGAAAGGTCACATCCGAGAGTTTCGATCGGAATCTATTTGCATTTGTGTTGTCGGCTGTTTCCAACAGTCAGTGGGGACAGTCGGTGACAGTAACAGAACTGTGAGTGCCTCGGCGGGGCAGTTCCAGCTTGGCGGCTCCCCGCTTGGTCACACTTGAGCATCAGCCAAGGGGCAAAAGGTCACTGAGGCAACGAGGTACTCGGACTTCCCCCGCAGTTCTCTGGCCTCACTGGTCCAGGCAGAGCTGGACACCTGTCTGTCTGTCTGAGCTCGGGGTGTTTGCGTGCAGCTGCACCGAGGACCCCTGCCAGTCCAGGCAGGGAGGAAGGTGAGACCCTGCTTCCTTGTACGGCCGTGCCTCCGCAAGGACAGTTCACAGCGTTACCGCCCTGTGGCACCAGAGGGGGCAGGAAAACGAACGTTTTGAACCCGAGCTTCGTCTTGCATCTGGTGGAGGAGGGATGGTGGGTTGCCGGCTGGGCCTGTAGCACCTGCCTTTGCTCTTTGTGGTGTTTTTTGGTGCCGTGGGTACATCTTGAGCGTCAACTCCTTGCCCTGCAAACAGGTTTGGTTTTCGAAACTCGGTGGTGGCTGTGGGGTACGTGTGACAAACACCATGACAGAGTCCTCGAGGAGAGGGACCTGATGCTGTTGGGGGCCTCGGAATTAGAGTTGGGCCCTGACGAGGAGCTTTCCTGGGAAGGTAGAGCCCACACCCAGTGGTGCTTGTGTCCTGGAGGTGGGAGGGAGCAGGGAGAGAGGGCAGGGGTGCAAGGCCCCAGGCAGGTGGGGGTGCGGCCAGTCTAGGAGAGGGCCCGGCAGGAGGCCAGGATGCTGGGCATCCACAGACAGCATTGGTTGGCTCCTGTGGTAAGGAGCCCAGGAGGCACAGTCTGGGACCCAGGGGCCCTCGGGTGGGGTGCTCTCTCTCTGCTCTTAGGGACCCTGCACCATAGCAGTGGGCTTTGTTCCTGCATTTCACCTCCACTTGCAGCCAGGCCCCTGTCCCTGGCAGTGGGGGCTGGGGTTGGAGCATAGATTCCCCACATCTCCAACTCAGGGCGCAGCCAGTCCAGCTGCAGGGGATTCCCGAGCCCGCAGAGGTTTTGCTCCTAGCATGTTGTTGCCCCGAACAAGACAGTAGGACTGGGCTGGAGAAGAATAAGAAGGAAGTGGGCATTTTAGTGGAGACCTGGTGCTGTGGCCCAAGGAGCTCAAGAGCTTGCGGGTATCCCGGGGACAGTAAGCCCGTGGGAGGGCCGGGCGCACACCCATTGTGGTCTGGGGAGGCTGCCCTGCTGTGCTGAGGGTCAGGGTGCAGATGGGTGGCATGGAGGAGCTGAGGGTGCTCCCTGGGACCTCATGGTGCTGAGCTAGTGTGTGACTGGGCAGACCGAGAGCACCAGATGGACAGGCGGGTGGACACTGGGGGCCGAGGGAGGGCAGGAGGGCACTCAGCGCGTCTGGGGCTGCGTCACCTGGGCGCACGGCTGGAGCCAGGTTCCTGGTGTGGGGAAGCCACAAGTGCAGTGTGGACCACTTGGGTTTGAGGGACCTCTAAGCTCTTGTAGGCAGATGAGCAGGAAGCAGTGGGGTGGGCAGCCTGAGCTCCTAGGGGAGCTCGGCCAGGAGGTGACAGCATGTGTCCCTGTTGAGTGCCGGCAGGCGGGAGAGGAGCACAACCCCCTGGAGTGTGGTGCAGCTAGCTCAACACCCAAATACCTCCTGCTCTGCACGCCTGGAAATTAGGGATAAGATATAATAGGCGTCATTTCAGATGTATGACTGAGCTCTGCATAACACAAGGAAACCTCAGATGTCAGAAACTGGGGAGGAATAGGCAGTCCGAGTGGCCAGCCCATGTGAGGCTGCCTGGGCAGGGTGGTGGCGGCCCAGGGACTTGGATGTGACATCCCTGGGGAAGGAGGTCGGACCCTGGCCCTCCTGAGATGGCACAGGCAGTTGTCACTGAGAACCTTGAAAAATTTGCCTCCCAGCACAGGAGAAAGACCAGTCCTGACTTATGAGGGAAATCACGACCATGGGCCGGAGTACCAGGCGGGCATGAGTTTGGTGTGTTGAGGGTTTGTCCAGAAAGCATAAAGTCGGTCCTGGGCTGGTGACACCGCTGGGGCCCCTGGCAGAGGCAGACCCAAGCCTGTTTAAAGGCGCACCCTCAACTCGAGAAGGAGCTCCCTCGGCCCGGGTGCACAGGGCCCCAGGTCTCAGGTCCTGCTGAAGGCGGTGATGACACGCACCAGGAACTGTCCACCACGAGCCAGTGGCACCCGACGCACGCAGGAAGCAGGGTCACACTGCGGAGGTCTTTGGGTGATCAACTGTCAGAGACAGTAAAATAGAAGATGGAAAGAAGACATCAGAAAGTTAAGGAAAGAACAAGATGCTGTGAGAAAAACAGGCCAATTTGAAATGGAACCAAGCAGAACGTCCATAAATGAAAAGTACCGTGATTGAAGTTTAAAACCCAATGGGTGGGTTTTAACTCAGTGTCTGACAGTGGGAGCTCAGTCCTCCTGTGAAGAACAGCGCAAGGGTCCGCCCCGCGGCCAAATGATTAAGTTCACGCACTCCTCTTCGGCGGTCCAGGGTTTCGCCCATTCGGATCCTGGGCGTGGACCTAGCACCGCTCATCAGGCCACGCTGAGGCAGGTCCCACACGCCACAACTAGAAGGACACACAGCTAGAATATACAACTATGTACTGGGGGGCTTTGAGGAGAAGGAAAAATAAAATAAAAAGAACTCAAAATGCTGGGTAAAATATTAAAGTCAGTTAGGGCCTGGGAAAGCCCAGCCTGAAAAGCTTTTAGGGGACAAGATCCATAAGGGGAGAGGCCCAGGGTGGTGGCCCGTCTCCTCCGTGGCTTCCACTGGTTGCAGAATGGGTAGGAAGGTGCAGAGCACTTCTGACTGCCTCAGGTAGCAGGTGGCACAGACCTCAGGCCTGGGCTGAACTGAACCAGCCTCAGGGGCCAGGGGTCTTAGGACGACAAGACAGGGCCAGTGAGGGGAAGGCAGCCAACAGGATGGGGCACCACGGCCAGGGCTGCCTGCATCCTGGGTGTTGGACTAACACAGACAAGGAAATGAGGCTGAAATTCCATGTATGCATTTTTCAAGTTATGTTAAATTGGTGCTTAAAACTTGGTGGATGTTGACACCTTCATAGTCAGAACTAACGCCCTTGCTTTTCCAACTGTTTCAGCCTGCACCCCACACTTTGCTGGGAGAGGCATGCCCACTGGGATCGCCGCTGCCCTCCCTCCTGGGGTCCCTGCACCTGGGGAGGCAGAGTGACCCGTGCCAGCCGCTGTCCTTGAGATAAAGGCTTTCCACTTGCTGTGGTAGCAGCATGTCTGTGTCTGCAAAACCTCAAGCAGCGGCAGAGCTCACCCCTGGCCCCAAGGAGAAGCCCAGGGGAAAGCCACTCCTCCCCTGGGACTCTCTCTTCAGCCACCGAAGTGAGAAGATTGTCTTCACCAAGAGTGACAGTGTCCCCGAGGAGAACGTGCTCACCATCACCATCACGGAGACCACCGTCATCGAGTCAGACCTGGGCATATGGAGCTCCCGCGCCCTGTTCCACCTCACGCTCTGGTTCTTCTTCAGCTTCTGCACTCTCTTCCTCAACAAGTACATCCTGTCCTTGCTGGAGGGGGAGCCCAGCATGCTAGGTAACGCAGGCCCTGGTCCCGGGTGAGAGCCCAGCATGCTGGGTAACGCGGGCCCTGGTCCCGGGTGAGAGCCCAGCATGCTGGGTAACGCGGGCCCTGGTCCCAGGTGAGAGCCCAGCACGCTAGGTAAAGCAGGCCCTGGTCCCGGGTGAGAGCTCGGGGTGCCTGCGAGCCACAGGGCAGTGCGTTATGTGTGGTAAGCACAAGGAAGAGCCAGTGGCCCCAGGAGGGAAGAGGAAAGCTGGGGGGGTAAGGGCACCTTGGGAATGTGGAATGGCGTGTTCTGTCTACTTCTGCGCTAGGAAGGGAAATAATTCTCTTTTTCAGTTTGGCCTCTTCATCTCCTTCTTTCAGGTGCTGTGCAAATGCTGTCAACTACATTTATTGGATGTATTAAAATATTTGTTCCTTGCTGTTTATATCAGCACAAAACCCGGCTTTCTTATCCACCCAATTTCATCATGATCATGCTGTTTGTGGGTCTAATGAGGTAAGGAATTGGAGGTTTTTGGTTGAGTGTCTGAGTTTTTTGTGTATAAAATGTCTTACCCATCACTAAGAATGGGAAATCAACTGACTGACATCATAATTCACTGATCATAGGTGTGTTTTCAGTGCAAACTTTATAAAATTGTGAGACTATGTAGATTTTAGGACAACAAATATATTTGGTTTTGTGGCTTTAATGCACATACATTTGATCAGATTCTTTCTGGAACAGCCATGAAACCAATTTAATGATGGTTTAAGGGTAACGTGCCTCCTTCTCCCTGGGGCAGACGCTCTGGTGATGCTGGAGAAACAGAAGTCTCTGCAGGTGGGGTGGAAAGGCCATTTCCTGAAGGGCCTGGCCCGGAGGAAGTGGCCAGGAGGGCCACTGAGTGGGGCGGGTTGGAGAATGACAGGGGGAGGGGAGAGGCAGCGGGGTCGGGAGTCAATGTGCCTGTGGCCGGGCCAGCTCCCTGAAGGGTCTGTCTGTCCTGCAGACGGTCTGACCATCCTAACGCTCCTGTCGGCTTCCCGGTAGGTTCGCCACAGTGGTGTTGGGTCTGGTCAGCCTGAAAAACGTGGCGGTTTCGTTCGCTGAGACTGTGAAGAGCTCTGCCCCCATTTTCACTGTGATCATGTCCCGCATGATCCTTGGCGAGTACACTGGTGAGTGGCCCCTGTGCCTGGCCCCCCCGGGCGGCGATGCCGTCACTTCTCACACCTTTCGGGGTCACAGGCTGCCTCTCACTGGCTTCAGGTGTCTTTCTCCTTTGCTCCGTGGAGGAGGAGGAGCTGGTAAAGAAGTAATGACCTACCTCAGGGGCCATCCCTTGTCCCAGGAGGATAAGACTGTCTTCCTTGCCGTGTGAAGTGGCACCTGGTGACGGGACGGCTCAGTCCTGGTGGTGCAGCCCCTCGTCCCGGAGCCTTTCCTACATCCTGCCCGCCCTGTGAGCGCCTCCTCCCCGTCTGGTCCTGCTCCTCACTGCTTTCAGCTGCACCTCTCCGTCCCCCCCAAGGGTCAGCAAATGGGATCTATTTTCAAATCTCCAACCTTTGACGACAGGCCGACTCCTTCCAGCTAGCCACACGTTACACTCACGTCCCTGTTTCTCCTTCCAACCTTTATAAAAAGGAGCATATCCGGTATTGTTCCATGAAAACAAGCAAAGCGCAGAATAATGCATATAATAGGTAATCTTTTTTCTGTGATGAGCACTAATAGACATAGATATGTATTCGCTTCAATTAAGAAAATGGCAAGATCTTAAAATAAGGCAACTATGTGCCGTAGAGGGAGGGGGGGAATTGCTGGGGGACAAGGACACAACTGGCCTTCTCACAGATGTGCCTGTGGAGCCACGCAGACGCTTTAGCTGATGGTAAAGCAAAATCAAGTCAAAGTGCAGAAAGCCATTCCTAAAAATCGTGAGCTACATGAAACAAATGAACCTGATTGCACGTCAAGCTGGTAGCTTAACCGTACAAAAAGGGTTATTTCATGTGACTTTAAGACATCATGATTTGCCTTCCAGCTGTGGCGGATAAGCTTGTAGCAAACCAGCTCTCTTGCTGAGAACAATTAGAAAATCTTGGTAAAATTTAGCAGAAAGAAATTGTTGGGGAGGCACTGGAGAGTGACCGAGGGACCAGAACTCGGGGCCAAGATTTCAGGGCCAAAGGTCACCCAGAAAAGTGACCCCGACCTGCCCTCCCCACAGAAGTGTTTGCTAATCCTTGGGTAGCACTGGGCATCCAGGCAGAGCAGCCTCGGGGGCTGAACAGGCAAGAGCGAGCGGGACCTGCCAAGGGGGAACTGCCGGCAAGGCCCTGGACTTTCATCTGGGACCCAAATCTGATCACACCCACGGCTGCAGGCGCCTGCCACACCTGGCCTGCATCCCAGCAGCGGAAGCGAGTCATTCCTGGTCTCTAACTCACACTCACGGTCTCTAACTCTCTGTACTTTTCATACTTAATGTCCGTCATTCAACAGAAATCTACAGACAGACCAGAGGACAAGGCTAAATGATGGAGAACCGAGAGGGTGCTCTAGAGGCAGACCCTGGCACCCCAGGTTTCCTCTCTTATGCTCTCGGCTTTGTGACGACGCAGGGCCTGTGGGTTTGCTGCGTTGACTGACCCACAGACTCCTTGGTTCACTGACCTTCCTGAGGATCCGAGTTACTGCTCAGGACAGCACTGTCCAGTGATGGGGACACCACCTGACAGGACCATCCTGTCAGGTCGACGCAGATCGTCTGAGGGCTGCGCTTTTGTTCCCTTTTGCTAAACACAGAAGGCTCATCCCCTCGTTTTCTTTGAATCTCAGAATAAACTGAACGTGTATCTGAAATCAAAGTAGATGTGGAGACGCTGCCCTGTGCCTGTCCGTGCACTGAGGGCGTCATGCCGTTCACCTCCAGGTGGCTCATTAGATCTCAGAAGGACACGAAGAGGGATGAAGTCTGTGTGGGACCTGTAGGAGCCTCCCTGTACCAGGCCCAAATGGCAGCCCCCAGCCCCAGTTCCCCTTTGTAATGGCATGACCTGGCGACCTCTCGTCCTCCCACCTCATTTTGCGAGTGAGATGTCGTGGGGCCGAGGGGTGTGCGTGGGGGCAGGATCTCAGAGCACAGGGCTCCGGTCGGTGCACCGTGCCCCCAGGCCCAGGCCTCTCGTGGAGAAACAGCCTCAGAGGTGCCTGGCTTTGGAGAGGGTGATGGGACTTATTTGCAGACGTGGACTTTATTTGCTGTATTTTCCCTCCAACGTAAAGAATCTGATAGAGTCTGTGTTCGTTTCTGAATTAAAGTGAAAGTCTGTGGGCTTCCTGGAGGGGCTGGAAGCAGCCGTGGCACCAGGATGAGAGCTTGCAGCTGAATAGACTGACTACCGCCATCTTTGTGTGTGTTGCGCCCTTTCCAGGGTTGCTGGTCAACCTCTCCCTCATCCCAGTCATGGCAGGCCTGGCGCTGTGCACGGCGACCGAGATAAGCTTCAACGTTCTGGGATTTTCGGCTGCATTGTCCACCAACATCATGGACTGGTGAGTTGCGAAAAGCGTGGGACACACATGGTATGCTCGAGAAATAGCACTCGCTTCCCGTCATCTTGATGGATCTTTAAGTCCCGGTTAACTCAGAATTACTTCCCATAATTCAAAGCTGGGTACATCTGATGCTGCCTCTTCCTAGATAGCAAAACTGTAAGTACCCCAATAAGGTCACTTTTTCTCAAAACCCAAGCCAGAATTTGATGATACATGGTCTTGATACTTAAAAACACTGATCGTAGGGATACGGATAGCTAATAAATGCTGAAATGCACAGAGTAAACGAGGCTCTACTCACATATGTAAATATGTGCATTCAAGCTAAATAAAACAGAAAAGGCCGTCTTAGAGCTGGAACAAGGGGCAGCTCCTGGAGTGGTGGCCGGGAGCCCCCAGTTGCTCTGGCGGCTCCTCTCCTGCCTAGTGGCCTGTCTGTGTCCTGCATCACCCTGCAGAGAGGACAGTGAGGGCCCGGACTCGTGTGGGGTGAGGTGCTGGAAGAGGAGCGCGGGAATGCTCCTTGTCCTGCAGCGAGAGGGAGGGCAGTGTCCTGTTCCGGGTGTTCAGGTTAGTCTGGGACGGGTCCTCTTGCACACGCTGTGTTGTTGGAGGCCGCACTCCCACCCCACCAAGACCTGTTCTTTCAGATTGACCAATCGCTTCTAGGTCTCCTGTTTCTGAGAAGAGAGGAGACAACAGCACGGGTGTCCAAGAGTTATCGCTGTTGTCACTGCTAAGGTAGAGCAGGCCCATCTTGAGGTTCTGAATAACACAGCTAAGTGACAGCAAATGTCATGTTTAATTTCATTCCTGATGTACGACGGATCTCGTTCCGCCTTTTCGCTCTGCGTCTGTAGCTCCTGGAAACATGGAGCAGTGAGACCCCACGTGCAGTCTGCATCTCATTCTCTTGACTCCATGTTATCTCACAAGCATCGCTTCCCGGCGCTGGCTGTTCTCCAGGAGCCAGAGCTCTGTGACCGCCTCTTGCTTCACCTGGCAGATGATCTGCGAGTTAAGGATTCTTTTGTTTAAATCTGCAGGGAACTTTTTTGACATGAGTCTCTCTCTGAATTTCTCACTGTCCTGCAGTGAAATTCCTAGGAGGGAGGTGGAGCCAGTGAACTTCTCTGAAAGGCTCCTGGTCCGTGCTCTTGGTGTTTCTGAAACAGTTGTTCAGGTTTATGGTTTCGTCGAGAGAGCTTCTGTCTGACCTCGTCCTCGACTAAATTTTTTCATTAAAACCAAACAAACCCCTGCTTCTGGAGTCCAGAGAGCAGAGTTATTGGTTAAGTGCCAGTCCATGTGTCCTGAGGAAGCTGGACGCTGTTCAGTTTTATCCTTGCCTTGTGTTCTCCATGGCCTGTCTGTCCCATTCAGGAGTTTTGTCCATGTTTTCCTACTGGGGTCTTCGTGTGCTTAGTTTCATTCCCCTGCTCCACACATAGGGTCCTGGGTGCCCAGCCGATGGTAGTTGCTGATTTATGGGAACTCTTGGTTCAGAGTGGCGTTTTGTGCAGCACTTAGAGCAGGGACTCTGGGATCCTCTGACACCTAAGAGCTGGGCAACCTCAGGCCTGTTGCTCAACCTCTGACTGCCTCAGTTTACCCATCTGTAAAAGGGGGGCAGGCATGGTGCCCCCTCGTCGTAGAGTGATGCCTGGGAAATGCCTGGTGTGGGCTGTTCACAACAGACATCCAGTGGCCGGCCCGGGGTGCTGCCAATGTGGTTTGGGAGCATTGGAAGCGCTCCGTCCATTTGCGGTTCCACACTAACTTCTGTGTTGACCGGTAACCTCTTCTTTTCTTTTTTCTAGTTTGCAAAATGTTTTTTCAAAAAAGCTCCTGAGCGGGGACAAATACAGGTTCTCGTAAGTATCATTAACAAGTGTAATCTCCAATTTCCTAGGCCCAAGAGGACCCCTCCCCGTGGGAAGATGCAAATGCCCTGTAGACCTGACACCTTTCCCATCTTGGCATAGGTGGCCTTTAAAATACCTTGTTGAAACTTGGAATTAAAAAACCCGCCTGTTTTGAGCTGCCCTACTGAGGCACCTGAGCGACCAGCCCGTCTCTGTCTGCTTTTAACTTCCACTAGCATGGATGTTGGCTGTCACACCAGCCCTCTCTCCTCACGGGAGAAGGTGAACCCCAGTGCCTTGGGCGCCCTGGAGGGCTCTTGCTGTGGAGTGTGTAGGAGGCCACCCCCGCCCCCGTGTGGAGAGAGGGCCAGGCGCCACTTTCTCGCCCTGCAGGGCTGCCGAGCTGCAGTTCTACACTAGCGCCGCCGCCGTGGCCATGCTGGTCCCAGCCTGGATCTTCTTCATGGTGAGTCTCGGGCACGGACGCTCCTTGCTGCCTGGGTTGCCGTTGATCTTCAGTGATTCAGGGGCAGAGTGATTTAACTCTCCAGGTGCTGTGCTCACTCAGTGTGTTGTGGCTTTGCTGGATGGTTCACAGAGAGTGAGCGATGTGCCTCTGAGGAGAAGGGAGAGAAAGTGGAAGCCAAACCTCGCCTGGGTCTCTGATGCGCCGACCTGCCTGCCGAGGCCAATCAGCAGCTGTGGGAGTTTCCTGAAAATTTTGTGGGGGGGGTTTAGGCTTGCTTATTTATTATTATTATTTTAAACTAACATGCCTACTTTAGAACAATCAATAGGGCAGGAGTATGTAGAACAAGAGAGAAGGTCTGCCTCTCAGCCCTTCTGGAGGGGCCCTTTCCAGACTCGTCTGCGTGGCTGGAAACGCTCACACCTACAGTCACGTAAAGGCATGACGACGTTGCGGTCGACAACAGGCCGCACGTACATCGGCGGTCCCACAGTTTCAGTGCCGCAGAGCCCAGCTGTGCAGGAGGCTCTGCCACCTGGGTCTGTGTAAGTTCGCTCTGATGTTCACACAAGGATGACGTCACCTAATGACCCATTTCTCAAAATGTGTCCCAGTCATTAAATGACATGTGGCTGTACATAGTGGTAGTGTGTAATGAGAGCCCATTAGTCGTATGAAAGCCTCTGTATGTATCTGTGCACACCTTTCTTTAACACAAATGGAGCTGGGCTACCCCGTCTGTAACCGTGCTCCTGGTGTGGCTTTGCGCTAACCCAGCACTGCCGCCTGGACAGACACTGGGCTGCCTGGTGCTTTTTACTGTTGCCTACACATAACAGGGAGCTTCTTGTGGCATATCTTTAGCAGATGAGGGTGTTTCTCTGAACACATCCTTGAAATTGGACTGGTTGATTGATAGAATATGCACATCTAAAATTATTGTTTATTGTGGTAAAATATACATGACATAGAATTTACCATTTTAACCATTTCTTAAGTGTACGTCAAGTATGTTCACCTTGTCGTTCAACCATTACCACCATCCATCACCGGAACTTACTCAGCATCTCAAACGGGAACTGTCCCCGTTTGACACCAGCTCCTCATTCCACCTGTAGGGGAGACAAGGCTTTACCTCTCCCCTCCTGGGGTCTCCAGCGGGGCCTGAGAATTACACTGACATAAGACAGAGTCACAAGAGAAAAGCACACAGATTTATTTAGTATAAGCTTTGTGTGACACGGGAGCCCTTGTGAGGAAGCAGAGACCCCAGGAAGCGGCAAGGCCTGAGCATTTGCCTGTGTGGTTGAGCAACGACACCTGTGGAAAAGTGGCTGAACTGTGTGGGGAGGCTGCCGAAGATGGCGGGGTGGGGCCGGGGGCAGGTTTAACAAGGTTTGTGCACAGAATTCTCGCAGCCTGGCTCCCGTCCTTGAGGATGTGACTGTTTCCTCCTGTACTGGGAGGGTGTCTTCCTCTCCTGCTTCTTGGAAGAAAAAGGGAGGCCAGAGCATCCTTCTTGCACCTGCTGTTTTCTAAGTGTCCTTAGCTCAAAATAATCCTTATGCCAAAGAGGCATGTTGGGGGGAGGTGTGTTCTGAACTCCTTCACCACCCCCCCAGCCCCTGCACCCATCATCCTACTTTCTGCCTCTGTGAACTTGATGACTCTAGGGACCTCATGTAAGTGGAGTAGCACAGTATTTGTCTTTTTGTGACTGGCTTATTTCACTTATCATATGCTCAAGGTTCACCCATGTTGTAGCACGTGTCAGAATCTCCTTCCCTCACAGCAAAAGAAACCATCAACAAAACGAAAAGATAACCTAACAATTGGGAGAAGATATTTGCAAATCATATATCTGATAAGGGGTTAATATCCAAAATACATAAAGAACTCATACATCTCAAGAACAAAAAAAACCAACAACCCAATTAAAAAATGGGCAAAAGATCTGAACAGACATTTTTCCAGAGAAGATACACAGATGGCCAACAGGCACATGAAAAGATCTTCAACATCACTAATTATCAAGGAAATGCAAATCAAAACCACAATGAGATATCACCTCGCTCAGGTCAGAATGGTTATAATTAACAAGACAGGAAGCAACAAGTGTTGGAGAGGATGAGGTGAAAAGGGAACCCTCATACACTGCTGGTGGGAATGCAAACTGGTGCAGCCACTATGGAAACCAGTATGGAGACTCCTCAAAAAATTAGGAATAGAAATACCACATGATCCAGCTATCCCACTGCTGGGTATTTATCCAAAGAACATGAAAACACAAACGCATAAGGATACTTGTACCCCTATGTTCATTGCAGGATTATTCACAATAGGAAGCAACCTGGGTGCCCATCAAGAGATGAATGGATAAAGAAGATGTGGTATATATACACAATGGGATACTACTCAGCCATAAGAAATGATGAAATCCAGCCGTTTGTGACGACATGATGGACCTTGAGGGTGTTGTGCTAAGCGAATTAAGTCAGAGGGAGAAAGTCAAATGCCATATGATCGTGCTCATCAACAGAAGATACAGACAATGACAACAAACACATACATAGAGACAGAGATTAGACTGGTGGTTACCGGGGGGAGGGTGAAGTGGGTGACTGGGCACATGTGTGTGGTGAGGGATGGTAATTAGTCTTTGGGCGGTGAACATGATGTTGTCTACACAGAAATCGAAATATGATGTGCACCTGAAATTTATATAGTTATAAACCAATGTTATCTCAATTTAAAAAAAAGGAATTTCCTTTCTTTTTTAGGCTAATATTCCTTTGTCTGGATAGACCACATTATGTTTATCCATTCGTCCTTTGAGGGACACGGGTTATATCCACCTCTTAGCTATTGTGAATAATGCTGCTATGAACATGAGTGTGCAAGTGTTTCTTTGAGACCCTGTTTTCAGTTTGTTTGGGTGTAAACCCAGAAGCAGATCTGCTGGATCATATGGTAATTCTGTGTTTTAGAGGAGCGACTAGACTGTTTTCCATAGTCGCTGCACCATTTTATATTCCCACCAACAGTGTACAAAGGTTCTAATTCTCCACATCATTGCCGGCACTTGTTACTTTCTGTTTGTGGTTTTTTTTTTTTAACAGTAGCCATCCTCATGGATGTGAGGTGGTAGCTCATAGTGTTGATTCGCGTTTCCCTGATGGTTAGCGATGTTAGGCATCTCTTCGTGTGCTTGTTGGCCACATGTATGTCTTATCGGCATGTGTATGCACATGTTTAAAATTTTGATAAATGCTGTTCAGTTGCCACCCTAGAAGGCTATTTCCAGAGCTGTCTTCAGCATCAGCTCGTTTACCCAGAGGACTGGGTCACACGCTGTCTTTCCGTGGATGATTGATAAATGGAGGAGGGGCCCCCACAGAGCGTCTTTGTTTTTTTCTGCTTTTTTTTTGATGAGGAAGATTGACGCTGAGCTAACATCTTTGCCAATCTTCCTCTATTTTGTATGTGAGATGCTGCCTCAGCATGGCTTGATGAGCAGTGTGTGTGGGTCCACACCCAGGATCCAAACCGGCGAAGCCTGGGCTGCCGAAGCGGAGTACGTGAACTTAACCACTGTGCCACCAGGCCAGCCCCAGAGCATCATTTTTGTTCTGGCACATAGGACCTGCCTGTGATTGGGAGGAGCGGGAAGAGCTTCAGTTACAACCAGGATGTCGTGCTGCTGCTGCTGACGGACGGCGTGCTGTTCCACCTGCAGAGCGTCACGGCCTACGCCCTCATGGGGAAGATTTCCCCTGTGACTTTCAGGTAAGCTTGGTAACTTCCAAAGAGACAACAGTATCCAGGTTATTTGCAGAGGAGAACACTTGAAATCTAGATGTTTTCGTAAAAGATATTTGTTACTACAAAATGCTGTAGTAACAGCTGTGGCCACATATCATAGTTACTAGGCCGTTTTGTATTGGTGCTGTTTGAAATACAAATAGTAAAGCGTGTGAAATGGATTTTTAGGGAAATCACCTTAGAAATCTTTACATTACAATAGAAATTGTTTGGAATGGTTTGAGTATTTTTCTGTCTAGTCCAGCACCGTCAATGGAATTGCCTGCAGTGATGGAATGTTCCATTTCTGCGCTGTCCAGGTTGGGACCATGGGCCACGTGTGGCTACTGAACACCTGAAATGTGCTGAGCACAAGGAGGAACTGAATTCTCAATTTTATATAATTTTAATCACTTTAAATTTGAATAGCCACGTGTGGCCAATTGGCTCCGATGTTGGATGGCGCAGCTCTGGGAATTTAGAGGTGAGCTAAACATCTCATTAGCTTCTTTTCACTTCTATAACTGGACAAATTTAATGAAAGTACAATTTAGACTGGAGAGTTTCCGGTAACAAATAGGAAGGAACGTGCCAATGTCCCCAGCGGGCCTGGAAATCCATGCACTGATGTCGGCAGCTTTGCCACATCACACTGTTATGTAAGTCAGTGGTCCTTTTTTCTTTTACTCCTGAATTGTCACCAGAGAAGTGGAATTGTCCCTAAATGTGTTTGAATCTTGCTACACTTAAGCCTCATTGAGCCGCACCTGCAGCAGTCCCGGTTTCCCTGGGTGTACACACTCGGGGCCACTCTCTGGAATAGCCCCGATCCTCTCTCTGCTCATTTTCATCTGGCCCAAGTCAGGACAGTAAATACTCAGACGTCCACCTGAGCCCAGCAGCTGTGCAGTGCATGAGCCACATGCTGCAGCTCAGAAGTCCAGGAGCCAAACCCGCCCGTGCGGGCTCCACAGGCGCTGTGCCGTGACTGGACCACTGCCGTCTGGCCCTCACATTTCCTGGGTCCTGCATGGCAGGTGTCTGCAGGAATGTTGCAAACAGTCATGATTTCTCAGTTCTTCTGAAGCTCATAGTGGTCACTGTCCCTGTCACCCATTCTTGTTTCTGTTTGGGGCCAGGAATTATCTCCAAATATTTCTGAAACTTCATTTTTCAATGATCATTAGTGATGGTTCAAAAAAAGACAACAGAAAGCCGATTTTTTTTTAAGAAAATAGCTTTTTTGTTGTTTTATTCATTTTAGAAAGTTTGGAAAAGGCAGAAAAGTACAGAAAATAAAGTTAAATTATCCACAATCCCAACCCGAGAGACAACGCTGTTAATGTTTTGGTGTATTTCGTATCGCTTTATTTTGACAAAGTCCAGCGTTCTCTGTGCGGCACTGTTACCTGACAAACGGGCTCTCTCAGGTGCTGTAAAGGGATCACAGGTGTGTGGGAAGCTTTCTCATTCTTCAGAGAGCAAGCACAAGGATTTGGGGTAAAATGTCTTAACGTCTATAATTTACTTTAAGATATTTCAGTCAAAAAAAAGGATAAAGCAAATAAAGCAAAATGTTAGTTATTAAGTCTAGAGGATGGGAGTTTGTTCATTATAACATTTCCCTACTTCTCTGTTCAATGCTTTTCCTCATAAAAAGTACCCCCAAAAAAGAAAGGAAAAGGAGCTGGCAAGGGAGTGAGCCCTCACAAGCTCCCCCCGCCCTGCCCTATGCACTCAGCTGCCGTGGAGCCAGCAGCAGCGCTGCCATTCACTTGGCGTTGGCGGGCCACGGCCTGGGCGCAGGCCTGAGTCCAGGCTATAACTTTCCTCTCTGCTCTTCTCTGTCCTTGCAGTGTCGCCAGCACCGTGAAGCATGCCTTGTCCATTTGGCTCAGTATTATAGTTTTTGGCAACAGAGTCACCAGCCTGTCGGCCATTGGCACCGTCCTGGTGATGGTCGGCGTCCTGCTCTACAATAAGGCCAAGCAGCACCAGCGGGAGGCCATGCAGAGCCTGGCCGCAGCCACCAGCAAGACACCAGAGGACGACGTGGAGCCGCTGGTCCCCAAGGACCCCAGACCACACCACTGAGCTCCAGAAGCCTCGGCGGGCACCCAGGGCCCCGAGACGCTGCCTGTGGCTGCTCTCCTCCACGCCAACATGGGTCCCCTGTGCTCCTCCTGCTCCCTGGAAACCAGGCTTGGGGACACCCAGCCTCCACAAGTCACAGTTGGGGCACAGGAAACTGGGGACCTACAGCCTTTCCTGCCTTTCTGGGGTTTTCAGTCAAAACCGACAGGAACTCAGTTTGAGAATCCCAGATATCAGCTCCTGGGGACAGAGACCAGAGCCAGCTGCCACTGAGCCATCACCAAGTAATGTGAAAACCCCCCCATTGACCCCCTGCTGAGTGCATGGGAGGGGTTGGGACCCAGGCAAGCCTCTGCATGTCCCTCACCAGGCACGCAGTTCCAGCTGCAGTGAGGCCAGGCACACATTCCTCTGCGAGGGACAACTGTGAAGCCAGAGCCGGGTCCAGGTACCAACGCACACTGCTCCCTGCTCAGTGTCAGCAGAGGAAACCCAGCTTCCCCACGCCAGCCATCAATGGCCACTCTGCTCCTCAGCCATCTGGGGAGACCGCAGTGCTAGGACAGAAGGCCAGATTGCCCAGTACCTGGGCACAGAGGTCACAGCAGCCTGAGAGACCACTGAGCCGGGCAGAGTGGAGAGGAGACAGACAGGGTGCAGAAACAAGGGTCCCCTGCTGCTGAGGGTGGGGTGTTGGGCCCTTGCCTTCTCCCCCTTCCACCTGGAGCGTCCTCTCCCACCCCAGAGCTGCCAGCATCTGGTACCACTTAAAGCAAGGTCCCTCATGGAGGGGAGGGGTGCCCCAGCCCCTCTCAGAGTCTGCTGCACTAAGGCTCCTGCCTCCCAAGGGTCCTGCTCCTCGGGCTCCAGCCAGTGACCCCTGAAGTGGTGATTTCCGGCCCTGGAGGTTGAGGACGGACATCGGTGGTGGTTAACTTGGGGCAGGGAGATGCTCATGTTCCTGTTCTGGGCTCGTGTGTGTAACGGACTGTGCTGAGGGCTTGGCACAGCTGCCCTCACTTGGCTGGGCAGGAGCTGAGCCTTAACTGTGTCATCGAGGAGGATGTTAAGATTTTCCTTGTGAATGGATGAGCAGGGGGAGCGGCGGGAAGAATGTCTGCAGTGTTTTCAGTTTTCATTATGCTGCACTTAAAATGACAGAATAGTTTTTTAAAAAGGAAGCACAGGCCCAGATGCTTCTGGGATGCATCATGTTTGTTGGGTAAACCCCACTCTGAACCACAGCCCGGCCTGCCTGGCTCTCCTCTCCCAGAGCCTGTGTTGGGTTGAGGCTCCTAACCTCTTCGCTTTATTCCTCATCTTGCCTCCTGGTGGGATTTCTGATCAAGGCAGGTCTGTTGCCAGCCAGTGCTTGAGGCCCTCCCCATCTTGCCAAGCTTGAGTTCTGGGGCTTGTCAAATGCAGCCTGACTTAGTGGGCACGCTCTGGCCACCTGGCCATCTGAAGCCTGCCTTCTGGGACTGAGTGAATTAACTGAGGAAAGGAATTTAAGGCACTAATTGTTCCCTAAGTCTCATTTCCCCTCCCTGCTGTTCAGGTCCTTGGCTCCCATAATTGGTTCACTGGTTTTCTAGTTGGCTTCTCAACTCGAAAATATAAAAACAGCCCCTCCTGGAGATCAAATCTCTTGGTAACAAAGAGCAATAATTACATCTCATTAAGTTCTACCTACCTGAAAAAGTTTGCCGTGATCATGGATTAAAATGAGGCCTTTTAAACTACAACCTTTTCACGAAGCTGAGCTGCATCCAGAGGACAGGCAGGTGTGTGCTCCCCTGCACAGCCAGTTCACCTTCACCGTGAAGATGTTTCTCGTGTGGCTTCCCTAGGTTTCCAGCCCTACCCCTCTCCTCCTGCTTCCCCACCAAACAAAACTAAAGAGGATTCCCTGGAGGGGGTGCGGGTGGGATGTTGCATTGAACTGTGAGGACCAGAGGAAGGCACCACTTCCATGGGGCTCCTGCCTCCGCCCTCAAGAATGGGGCTGCTACGCCAGCTGCTTGCGAGTGGGATGTGAACAGAGAAGGGGACCCATCTTTGGTCACCCCGTTGCAGGATTTTGACATTGGCCTTCTCGCAGACTTTGTCATCTGAGTGTAATGAGATACACAGGCACCTGCTTCCAAGTATTGTTAGGGGTTTCCAGTCCATGTCTCGAGTGGAACTACAAAGCTGCGCGTCATGGCGTGCCCCTCCCTCCACCCCCACAAGTGGCTTCAGCCTGTTTTAGTTTTCTAAATTTTGGACCAGAAACAAAACGAAGATTTTCCTAAATTATTAGTAAATGAGGCAATTTCCTGCAGAGCTGCTTTTGAGACTTTCCTTGTCCTGGGTGGGAAAAGCACCCAGGGACGTGCTGTGGCCGGCCCCGCCCTCACTCCGGCTTACGTTCCTTCCATCCTTTATCAGTCTCGTCTCCACTCCACGTCGTCGCCCACTGGGCATTTCCAGGACAGCTCCATGTGAGGAGTCCAAACCCGCAGCCTGGTTTGTTAATGACTGCACAGACATGTTTTTTTAATTAACTTTGTCTAGTAGTGTTTATAGTATGTTCTTGTTGAACTGCCACAGACGTGTTGGACCACCATGGACAATGAGTGTGGCTATACTGGGTCAGTTCCTCCCGTGTCCATGGTCGCTGTCCATGCCTCTGTAAACACACACTTGAACCAGTCTTCCGAGACAGCTCTCTGTTTGCTTACGTCGATACTTAGAGATGTACAGGTCTCTGGCTTTCAAGGAAACTTCCACTACTGAATGGCATAAAAAGCTTTTTTTTTTTTTTTTTAAAGATTGGCACCTGAGCTAACAACTGTTACCGATCTTTTTTTTTTTTCTGCTTTTTCTCCCCAAAGCCCCCCAGTATACAGTTGTATATTTTAGTTGCGGGTCCTTCTAGTTGTGGCATGTGACATGCCACCTCAGCATGGCCTGATGAGTGGTGCCATGTCTGCGCCCAGGATCCAAACTGGTGAAACCGTGGGCCACTGAAGCAGAGCGTGTGAACCCAACCACTTGGCCACGGGGCTGGCCCCCAAAAGCTTTTTTTTTAAAAAAACATTCCGATAGTCATAATTTCCTGCATATCAGCATTAAAATAATCTGCCTTGGAAAGCTCAGAATACTCTTGCACAATCCAAAATATGTCTTTAATTTGAGAAAAATAAACATGGTGAATCAGAAACAGTAAAAAAATGCTGCATAAAGCACATCAGCCAAATGGAGCTGTGCTTGTGGCCTGCATTGGAACGACTGTTCCCAAACCAGTGGGTTTTGCTTCCTTTTTGTGGCACTCTCCTGAGTCTGGTCACTTAGAGGGGCTGTGGGGGTGAAAGGTGCCCAGCACAGCTTTTTACATCTGTCCGCGTGATGTGCTTCCTGAGACCTGAAAGCGTTTTCACTGTTTCCCTGGGTTGGGAAAATTAAACAAGGATGTCACTACAGATACAAATCCTCTCCTCTGCTTTGCCTTTGACCAGTGTTGTACTAAGGGCTAAAATGTGTACATGCCCTGGTGAGGGCCTCTTCATTTTCCTAGTTCATAAAGAAGAACATCCCAGCACCCCCAGGGACTCTGCCTGTCCTCTCGGTTGGCTAGGGAGCCAAGAGCAGAGTCATGAGCTCGTGCTGACCGCGGGTCAGCTGCTCACCTGCAGCTCAAGGCGTAAAAGCCTTCAACTTTGCTGTCTCTGAAGTATTTCTTCCAGTTTTCCTGAGGGCTCTGATTCAGAGTTTGATGGCCACTGGATTTATGCCCAGATGTCCAAACTGAGTTTGAAACTATTCTAACTGGCAAAGTCTGTTCGTCTGTTTTTTTCATTCAGCTGACTTGCTCTTTCTAGGCGGTTTGAGATGTGTGAGCGGAGTCTGAACCGGCCGGGGGTGCGTCATGGGCTCCACATTGAGGAGGGCCACAGGCAGGGCGACTTTCCCACCCTGAAAACTTGAAAATAGTTATCAATAATTATCGATGTCAGAGCCAAATTATATTTGCTTTATACCAAACAAAACTGTGGAGAATGAAGTACCTTATACAGAATGTTTATAGTGTTTTGTATTTCAGTATTTATGTGACGAGATCAGTACTTTCTAGAAAATGCTTCTGTTAAACAACTTAGTGAGTCACTGTTAATTTTGCTATCTAATAAATTGATGCTGTACAGCTAATCCTGTGGATGTCTTCTGGTTACTTTTGCCTGAATTAAGCCACCATGGTAGCAACTCTATGTGGCTCTTGTTCTGCAAAAGCAAAATAAATTTTAAACGTTTCCTCCTTTGTTTTCTTCATTGTGTGACTCGTGTTTATGCTACTGGAATGGTAGTTTCTTAGCGCCTTTGCCAGTTTTCAGCATGAAGTGAGTAAAAGAGTGAAGGCCTGGGGACTGGCGGGTGAAGTAGCGTTTACATTCGTGTGCTTTGCTGCCGCGGTTCGGGTTCAGATCCCGGCACCGACAGACACCGGTCATCAAGCTGCGCTGTGGCCGCGTCCCTCATACAAAACAGGAGGATTACACAGATGTCGCCCAGCAACAGTCCTCCTCAGCAAAAAAATGAATGAATAAAAAACGAAGGCTTTCCGTCCCAAGAACTCAGGAAGCAAAGGACGAGCTTGGATATAGAAAGTGAACATTTCATTCTGGAAGGAAAAAAATTCCAATTCACTCCCTTTTAGCGCCTAATTTCTTGTCACAGGTTGCATCCCCATTTCAGGTGCAGTAACTGCGAGCGGATGCCCGTCTTCGTTCTCCCTGAGACCCAGGGGCTGGCTCTCATTTTTCCGGGAGCATCGGAAACCACACGGGCCCGCAGAGTAACCGAGGCGGGGAGGGGCTTCTCACTCCTCCGGCCTCGGGGGTCTGGGGCGGGACCCAGCCTTCGCGGGCGAGCGCGGGGGCCGCCGCCTGCAAAGCCCGCCGAGGGCGCACCTGCTGCGTCCGCGGGAGGCGGGGCGAGCGCGGCTCCGACACGCAGGACCTCGTCCCACAGTGGAGTCGACCAGAGCGTCCGCGGGGTCCCCTGCGGCGTTTCCGGTCGCCGGCGAGCACAGGCCCCCGGAGCGACGCCCCGCGGCCACTGGGGGAATGGGGGGAGAGCGGCGCGGCGGGGCCGGGGAAGAAAGGCGCTTGCGCCAAGCGCGGCAGACACCCGGCGCCCCGGGCGCCCCGCTCGGAAGTCGCCCTATTCCGGCACCCGCGTTTTCGTCATCGGACTGCGTCCAGGCCGGAAGTGGCGCACAAGGCGCGCACCGGACACTATTTCTTCTCGGGTCCGGAACCGGCGGCAGGGCCCGCCCTCGAGCGTCATCGATCTGCGACGACGCAGGAAGTGACGACGCTCCTGCCGCGCGCCGGGAGCTGTTTTTCCTCAGGCTCGGGGACCGGCAGCGGCGGCGGCGGCGGCGGCGGCGGCGGCGGCGCAGGGGTGAGTGGCGGCGGGGCTGGCGGGGGGCGCGGCCGGCTCGCCCGACCTTTCGGATCTGGGCGGGCCTCGGAGCGAGGGCCGTGGCGGCCGACACTGCCCGCTCCCTCGTCCCGTCTCGACCCGCGGGGAACTTGGGGTCGAGGAGGCGGCGGGCCCAGGCGCTCCCCAAGCCCGCCCCTACCGGGCCCACCCCGGCTCAGCGCGCCTGAGCCCCCGGCCTCGGAGCCCCGCGCCCGGGCCTGGTCTGCGGGCGCGCCGTCTCGGAGCGGTCCCGGTGCCCGCTGTGAGGCGGCGCCGTCGGGCGGGCGGGGGCGGGCGGCCTCTGGGGTCAGTTCTCTGCGGGCGAGGCCGGTGCGAGGTGGCCGCCGTGCTGGGCCGGGGGCCGCGCGCGGTGGTCTCGTTCAGCCCGAACGGCGTGCCTACGCAGGTGGGGTTCCCCCGTCGACGGGCGGTAAACTGAGGCGCAGCGAGCCGCCCAGGACGGCGCGGGCCCGGCGGGGAGGAGGTCGGGGTCCCGACGCCCCTGGAGTCCCGTGTCTGTTTGCAGCGTTTTGACTCAAATGGGTGATGAAAAGGACTCTTGGAAAGTGAAGACTTTAGATGAAATTCTTCAGGAAAAGAAACGCCGGAAGGAACAGGAGGAGAAGGCAGAGATCAAACGCTTAAAAAACGTAAGCCGCGGTTTTGAGTGAGTGGTTTTCCTGGAGGGTTTTCGTTCCTTGGCCTCGCGTCTGCGTCGGTCCGGCGGGAAAGGAACAGAAACGTTGACGCTCGTCCGCGCCGAGGGCCGACCAGACGGCGCCCGGCCGCGTGTGGGTGCCGGGGCTGCGCGGGCGCGGAGCGGTTTGGACCGAGTCGTCGGTGCGCCGGGCTGAGCTTCCCCGCCCCGTCTGTGGTTTCGGGACGGCGTGTCCGGTGTTTTCAGGACAGGAGCCGCCCGAGAGCAGCGGGCACGCTGGGCGTCCGCTCCCGGCCTGTAATGACGCGCTCCAGGACTCCGGGACTCCCGGGCGCGGGCTCCCACCGCTCAGCTGTGGGCCCCCCAGCGCCTGAGTGCCGTGTGGGCGGCCCAGAGCGTGCGTGTGCCCCGGCGCTCGGGCTCAGTGTAGACGCCTGACACACCCGGCCTAGAGAGCGTGGGCTCAGTGTAGACGCCTGACACACCCGGCCTAGAGAGCGTGGGCTCAGTGTAGACGCTTGACACTCCTGGCATAGAGAGCGTGGGCTCAGTGTAGACGCCTGACACACCCGGCCTAGAGAGTGTGGGCTCAGTGTAGACGCTTGACAGTCCTGACATAGAGAGCGTGGGCTCAGTGTAGACGCCTGACACACCCGGCCTAGAGAGCGTGGGCTCAGTGTAGACGCCTGACACACCCGGCCTAGAGAGCGTGGGCTCAGTGTAGACGCCTGACACACCCGGCCTAGAGAGCGTGGGCTCAGTGTAGACGCCTGACACACCCGGCCTAGAGAGCGTGGGCTCAGTGTAGACGCCTGACACACCCGGCCTAGAGAGCGTGGGCTCAGTGTAGACGCCTGACACACCCGGCCTAGAGAGCGTGGGCTCAGTGTAGACGCCTGACACACCCGGCCTAGAGAGCGTGGGCTCAGTGTAGACACCTGACACACCTGGCGCAGAGCGGATGCCCCTTCTCTCACGTGCTGGTTTCACATTCTCATCTCCGGTTCTCAGCTGGTTTTCTGTTGTAGTTTTAACGTCCCGGGCTTGGAGCGAAGGCTTTTTTATTATAATGTTGTCCGTTCAAAGTGCGAATGAAAGTTTGTTTTTGGATGTCAGCAAGGTTTATCATTAAAAGTGCACTTGTCTATGAGAAAAATGACTTGTTTTCTCCTTACTTCTTAGTCTGATGACCGGGATTCCAAGCGAGATTCCCTTGAGGAGGGGGAGCTGAGGGACCACCGCATGGAGATAACGATCAGGAACTCCCCGTACAGAAGAGAGGACTCCATGGAGGACAGGTGCGTGCAGGCGCTTCTCTGAGGCACGGGGCCTTTCTGGTGCTGCTCTGAAAGCTATGGTCATGACGTCAGGTTCCCCTCCCACTGGAGGAGACGCTCACATGGGGTCAGCTGTCACCTCACTCCTTATGGAGAGACCGAACGAGCCGTTATTCCTTTCTCTGTGCTTACTCTCGGGTCGAGTCAGCAACGTTTCCACAGTACGTTTACGTAATCGTGCTGTGTACTTGTAATGCTTAGTAAGCGACTGTCCAAAGTTTTGGGCAAATAAACCAAAACAGGGCTGAGAGATGCCTGAGCCAGGCCTTTGAGCAGAAGTGGTCCAACTGAGGTCTGTCCTTTCTGACGTTTCTTCCTGCGCCAGGGTGTCTCCTCGCTTGTTGCATTCTTGTATCCAGCATCAAATAATTAAAGGCAGCATAGCCAGGAATTAAGGTAGAAGGTGTAGGGTGTGAGTTCTGCCAAAATTTTGGTCATATAGTCAGTTGAAGATAACAGTAAATGACCTTTACTAAATTTGATTAAAATTGTGGGACTTTTTTTTAAAACAGCCTTATTGCGATGTAAATGACAAACCGTACATATTTAAAGTGTGCATTTTGATACATTTTTACACACCTGTGAAACTGTCATTCTGATCAAGGTAATGAACATGTCCATCACCCCCTGAAGTTCCCTCAGAGGTGTTTTTGTTCCATATACTGCATTGATTTCTTACTTGTTCTTTTCATCTGAATCTGTGTTTAGTGTGCAGTTTTAGCTTAAGTTTTGTAATTAATAAAATTTTTTAAATCATGGTTCAGATTCAGTTATATTCATATTCTGAACTCTGCATTTTCCTGGGTTGGAAAACTCCGTAATATCTTGATGCTCTTTAACATTACTTTCTCAAGCATGATGTGATGCTCTTGTATCTTATTTCAGAGGAGAGGAAGATGATTCTTTGGCTATCAAACCACCCCAGCAAATGTCTCGGAAAGAAAAGGCTCATCACAGGAAAGATGAAAAGAGAAAAGAGAAACGTCGGCATCGGAGTCATTCAGCAGAAGGGGGTACAGAAGCGTTTGTTTCTGTGTGTGTCATATTCAGGTGTGGTCTCTTTCCTGTTTCATAGTACTGCCTTCTCCAGAGCACAGCTGAAAGAGAAGAGAAAGTAAAATTTTAGCTAAAAGCGTAAATTTATTGTAGATCATTCTGAATAGCTATTTCATTTTCCTTCTGGTGTTTTTCCCCCCCTTATTACATTGTTTGGGGGTAGTTTGTTTACATATAAAATTATCTTAATTTAGCAAGTGTAGGGGGAAAACACACCCTTCAATGGTAAATTGCCTTCACTGAAGAGTGGATGCTTGGTAAAGTTCAAATAATGGGTTTGATCTCATACCACTGTTAAGAGCTGCTTAGGGGTCCTGGGAAAACTAGACTTGGGGCCTGATTTAAATTTATCGTAAATGCAGTTGGTTAACAGTGGTTTTATAACGTGAGGTAGAAAGCCCCTGAAAAGAGCTAAAGTTTGCCTGTACTCTTTATGACTAGTGATTTTTTATTTGGCTCGGAAGGATTCGCCCTGAACAATGCTTGTTCCCAATCGTCTTCTCTTTTTTTTTCATTTTTCCTCCCCAAAGCCCCAGTGCATAGTGTATATTCTAGTTGTAGGTCCTTCTAGTTCTTCTGCGTGAGCTGCTGCCACATCATGGCTGCTGACAGACGAGTGGTGTGGTTCCGCAACTGGGAAATGAATCCAGGCCACTGAAGTGGAGTGTGCTCAACTTTAACCACTAGGCCATCATGGCTGGCTCAGTGATTTTTTTTTTTTTTTTTAAAGATTGGCACCTGAGCTAACAACTGTTGGCAATCTTTTTTTTTTTTTTTGTCTTGCTTTATCTCCCCAAACCCCCCAGTACATAGTTGTATATCTTAGTTGCAGGTCCTTCTAGTTGTGGCATGTGGGACGCTGCCTCAACGTGGCCTGACAAGCAGTGCCGTGTCCGCGCCCAGGATCTGAACCCTGGGCCGCTGCAGCAGAGTGCACGAACTTAACCACTTGGCCACGGAGCCGGCCCTAGTGATTTTTTTTTTTTTTAAATTATGAGACTGACATAGTCTAATCATAGTTCATTCAGTACAAGAAAGTAAAAATAGAAGATAGAAATCAATTTTATTATTATTTTTTTTAATTGAAGGCTTACTGCATAGAGTTTTATGACTTCATATTTCTTGTTAAAGTAAAATCATGATTGCTTCTCCAGGTCATTAAATATTTTTTCTTTTCTTCCCTGGGTATTTCCAAGTTACATTTTTGGAAGTTAAGTTTCCTTGCATGACACTTCTTATTTCTCATCAGGGAAGCATGCTAGAGTGAAAGAAAAAGAAAGAGAGCATGAACGTCGGAAGCGACACCGAGAAGAACAGGATAAAGCTCGCCGGGAATGGGAGAGACAAAAGAGGAGGGAGATGGCAAGAGAACATTCCAGGAGAGAGAGGTTAGTTAAGGAGCTTTAATTAAGCACTTGTGTTGGTCAGCATCCCATCAAGGCAATGAAAGAGATGATCATTTTGACACACAAATGAGAACTTGGCAATATGAAACAGATTTGGTGCAGAAGTGGTACATGCACATAGAGTCAGGGTGCAGTAAGCGTTGGGGGTGATAACCAAGAGAATTGTGGTGAAGGAAGTGAGTTTTTCCTATATCCTGAGGACAGAAATAAGTGTAAAATGATTGAGAGAAGATAATAAAGGGAATAGAAATCTGTGTGTTGGCTTCCTCCAGGTGGGGGCTTGTAGGGGGCTGCTCAGGAGCCAGATTGAGCAGGTCCTAACTCATGCCAGAGACCCCGCATCAGTGTGTGAGACAGGCCTGGAGGAAGTGATGCTGCCAGAAGGAGCTGGAGCTCTGGTACAGGGATTCAGACATGAGGAGTGAAGGCAGGGTCAGACGTGCAGCAGTAGGGAGGAAGGGAGGAAAAGGAAGACAGAGTGGGGAGAAAGGATCTTCCTAGACCTGTTAGCTGGCAACTGGTAAGGAGGAAGAGGAGCTGTAAATACCTCTGAGCTTAGTCCATCAGGGTATTGAGGGACATGCCCTGAGGGAGGAAGGGGACTGCTTCGCATGTTTCAGGTAGTGTGCTGTTTTCAAGTCAGCGAGGAGTGGGGCCATCTCAGAGACAGCTCATCCACGTATATAAGTCCTGACGGGGAATCGGTGCTCAGGAGAAGTCTGGAGTGCAGGGTGTTTCATCATGTGTTCAATCAACAATTATTTATCGAGCACCTGCTCTGTACCAAGCACTGTTCTCGGTAGGTCTAGGCCAGGAAGACAAGGGAAATACATTGCTTAGGATTCTCTGGATGACAGCAGAAATAGACTCTGGTTCTTTCAAACCAAAAAAATGGAAAAGTAAGAAAGGAAATCCTAAAGGCCTTGAAACAGTGTGGGAGCTGGGACTCCACAGTGTGGCACAGGAACGTGAGGAGGGTGTGTGAGAAGAGCCTTTGTTGTTGTGGCGCAGAGGGTGGGAGAAGCTGAGGCGGTGAGGTAAAAGCTTGAAACCAGTGCAAGGCAAGCCCTGTGCTGACTGTCCATTGTGGGCTGATCACCCAGCTGTGCAGACACAGTGGTGACCCCATGGAAGCCAAGCTTGAAAATAAAAAGCATATGGAGAAAAACAGCAGTGACCACCCTCTGCAAGGGAGACGATTCCCACATTTAGCCCAGAAGGTTACTAAAGCAATAGCAAGACTGAGGGAAAATTATTACAGTCTGGAGTTGCTGCAATACATTATCTAAAATGTCCAATTTTCAACACACAGGTTTTTTTTTGTTTCGTTTTGTTTTGAGGAAGATTAGGCCTGAGCTAACATCTGCTGCCAATCCTCCTCTTTTTGCTGAGGAAGACTAGCCCTGAGCTAACATCCATGCCCATCTTCCTCTACTTTATATGTGGGACACCTACCACAGCATGGCTTGCCAAGCAGTGCCATGTCCGCACTTGGGATCCAAACCAGCGAACCCCAGGCTGCTGAAGCAGAACGTGCGAACTTAACCGCTGCGCCACCAGGCCAGCCCCTCAACAAACAGTTTTGAGACATATAAAGAAAGAAGAAAGTATGACCCTGTTTTAAGAACAAAAGTATCAGTAGAAACTGAGTGTTGCCAATTTACCAAAGACTTGGAAGCAAGGACCTTGAAGATGGAGCGGTAGAAAGTACACATTCTGAAGAACAGACAGAAGAAAGATTGAAGAACAGCGAAGAGTCTCGAAGATCTGTGGGACAACATCCATTGTACCAACATCCAGGTAATGGCAGTCCCAGGAGGGAAGGGGGAAGGGGCACAAAGATGTTTGTTAAAATAATGGCTGAAAACTTCCCAAATTTGATGGAAAACATTTATCCACATATACAAGAAGCTCAGCAAAGCCCAAGTAGGATAAATACAAAGTTGTATCATAGTCAAACTGCTGAAAGCCAAAAAGAACGTCTTCTAAGGCTGAAAGAGAAAAACCGAAAAACAATCTACATCAAAAGGGGAGTTTCAGTACTATTGGTGGCTGACTTCTCATCAGAGACAGTGGAGGCCGGAAGGCATAGAACAGCACAGTCACCTGCTGAAAGAGGAACTGTCAGCAGGAACTCCCTATCCAGAAAAACGATTGTTCAAAGTGAGGGAAATAAAGACCTTCCCCGATGAACATAGATTGGTGGAGTTCACTGTTAGCACATGCCTTAATGAGAAATACTCAAGGAAGACCTTCAGGCTGAATGGAAATGACACCAGACAGAAGTCTGAAATCCACAGGAAGAAGAAGACGAGTACTAGAAGTGGTAAAAATGGAGGTTAACATAGAAGAATCAATAAATATGTTTCTTCTCATGTCTTTTCTTTAAAAGACACAATTGTATGAAACAGTAATTATTAAAACATTGTGTTGTTGTGTAATATATAACATGCACAGACTGCACAAAGGAGAAGGGAAGGAATGGAGCTGTGTTAGAATAGACTTTGTCTGTTTTACCAGGAGCAAGTTTGTATTAATCTGACAAGACACATACTGCAATCCCTAGAGCAACCACAAAGAAAATAACTTAAAAAAAAAAGTAAAAATAACAGAGGAGTTAAAATAGTATACTAAAAGCTTTTGAGGGGCTGCTCCTGCCCCGTGCTCCCTCCATCTGCCTTTCACTTCCCAGCTGCCAAGATCTTGGAAGCTTTGAAGCTCAGCAAAGAAAGGAAATCCATTGAGAGCAGTCTGTAAAGAAATGCTTACATACAAATGCTTCTTGCTCCTCCTGTCTAGACCACTGACTCCCAGTGTCTCCTAGCACTCTTGAAGCCCATGCAGTAGGGGCCCTGAAGATTAAGCTTCATCAGCATCATGTTAGTCTTTTTCTGCCTATTTGAACATGCTGCATCAGTGAGAATGTAACTGGTTAAATGATATCTAGAAAGCTGAAGAAGACCTCTAGTAGGAACAAGCCGTGAAATCAAGTTTCAAGTCAATCTCGAGGTAGATATTACAGATTCTTAAGTGAACTGAAGATAAATGTTTTATAAAACTTTAAAGGTAGTTCTCCAACAGTAGAATAATTTCAGGATATGTAGCCTCTGAGAATAAGTCATTGTGGAGGAGATGTCAGCATCACAGTGGAGTGAGCTGTTCCTTTAGTCTCTTCCCCACTAAGTTACAGCCAAGTGGACATTCATTAACCAACAGAGGATTCCCTACAAAGCACAATAGGACGTCTGAGAGGTCCACACAGCCATACGTCTGAAGGTGGGGTACTCGATCCCCAGGAAGCAGTGGAAGGAGGTGAGCGGATCCCCTCCTCTTTCCCAGCAGCAGTGATCTGGGTCACAGGTCCTCATGCAGCAACACGCACATGACTGTAAGAGGTGGTGGGGGAGCAGGCAGGCCTACACACAAATGCTTTTGCTTTCAGAGTTGCAGCCTGCCCACAAGAATACTCCATACCAAATGGCACAGCTCAGCCACCACATGGGCACCCCCACTAAGCACAGCAGCCCAGGTGAACCACCTGTGAGCACAGAGCAGACCACACACGTACCAAAGAAAGTGCCCCTCCACCCTACCTGGCACACTAGCTTGGCTGGTCTCTGGCCAAGGCAGCAGATCTGCACCAGAGCACCTGTGCATGCATGTGTGCCCCACCAAGCAGCTGCACCCAGCGGGCAAATGCAGACAAGCCCTATCAGCACAACTTCCAGCAGATGCAGCAGGTTCAGAAAACAGCTCCTGCCCTCCCCTCCAAAGTGGTGGGAGACAGAATCTGTGACCTGTACTTCCACAATGCAGTACCAAAGGGTCACTTCATCAGACACCACGAAGAACTGCATTAACACTCCAGAGCAGAAGGAAAATGACAAGTCTCCAGAAACCAATTCTGAAGTCACAGGAATTTACAATCTAAATGACAGACAAATCAAAATAGCTATCATAAAGAAACTCAATGAGTTACAAGAAAACTCAGAAAGACAGTTCAATGACTTCAGGAATAAAATTAATGAGAAGAAAGAATTCTTCACAAGAGATTGAAACTCTAAAAAGAAAAACCAAACACAAATTCTGGAGATGAAGAATACAACAAATGGGATAAAAAACAATATAGAAACTTTAAAAAACAGAGCTGATATTATGGAGGACAGAATTAGTAATTTAGAGGACAGAAATATAGAAATGCTTCACGTGGAGGAGGAGAGAGAACTAAGACTTAAAAATTCTTATTTAAACCCCAAACAGGGAGAAACAGGAACAAAAAAGAATACATAGAAAAAACAAAAGTAGATCTAGCCATATCCGTAATTAAACGTGAAATGGTCTCTGTAACCCAGACAAGGGAGAGATTGTTGGAAAAGCTGATCCAACTACATGCCATCTATAAGAGGAACGTGTCTGAGTCAGAGACAAAACTAGGTTGAGAATGAAAGGATGGAAGAAGATACAGCATGCAGGCACGACCACAGAGAGCTTAAATGGATACGAGAATGTCAGGCAAAATAGGCGGTAAGACCAGTATTAAAACAGAGGACTTTGTAACAACAGAAGGTGAACACAGCTGGAACGTAGGATGATGGTAAATGTTTGCGCACCTCACAAGAGAGTCCAAAAGTACATGAAGCAAAAACAGAGAATTGAAAGGAGAAATAGATAATTTATTGATTATAGTTGGAAACTTCACCATAGAGATGGAAATTTCTCTAGTCCATAGAACAACCAGAGAAAGTCAACAAGCGTCTAGAAAATTTGGAAAAGACTATCAACCGACTCAGTCTAACTGGTCTGTGCATGCAACACTCCATCCATAGCTGCAGGGTACACATTCATTTCAAGAACTCAGAGGACATTTTCCAACGTAGATTAACACCGTATAATCTCAGAAGAACTGAGGGCCTGGCCCTGTGGCCAAGTGGTTGAGTTCATGCGTTCCACTTTGGCGGCCCAGGGTTTCACCAGTTCAGATCCTGGGCACAGACATGGCACTGCTCGTCAAACCATGCTGAGGCAGCATCCCACACAGCACAACCAGAAGGACCCACAACTAGACAACTATGTAGCAGGGAGCTTTGGGCAGAAGAAGAAAAACACATACACACAAAAGAAGATTGGCAACAGATGTTAGCTCAGGTGCCAATCTTTAAAAACAAGTATTGACATCATGCAAAGTATGCCCTCCTACCACAAAAGAACTAAGAAGTCAGCAACAGAAAGAAATCGGGGAAAATCCTCAAATGTTTGGAAATCCAACAACCTATTTCTGAATAATCCACGACCCGAAAAACAAATTGTAAGGAAGAATAGAAAATATTTTGAGCTAAATGAAAACGAAAACAATGTGTTAAAATAGGGATGCAGGGGCCGGCTCCGTGGCCGGGTGGTTAAGTTTGCGCACTCTGGTGCGGTGGCCCAGGGTTCGGATCCTGGGCGCGGACATGGCACCGCTCATCAGGCCACATTGAGGCGGCGTCCCACATCCCACAACTAAAGGGACCTGCAACTCAGATGTACAACTGTGTACAGGGTGGGTTTAGGGAGATAAAGCAGAAAAAAAAAAAAAGATTGGCAACAGTTGTTAGCCCAGGTGCCAATCTTTAAAAAAAATAAATAAGATTGGCAACAGTTGTTAGCCCAGGTGCCAGTCTTAAAACAAAAACAAAACACACAGGGATGCAGCCAAAGCTGTGCTTAAGAGTAGAATGTTTTGGCTTTAAGCACCTGTATCAAAAAAGGAAGTTGCTAAATCAATAACATAGGCTTTTACCCAAGGAAACTAGAAAAAAAGAGAAGCAGACTGAACCCAACGCAAGCAGAAGAAATGTCCAGAAAATCCAAAGCAGAGAGAAAGCAGACTCATGGGGGTGGGAACTGACCACAGATAGACAAAAGGGGGCATGTTGGGATTATGAGACTGTTTTAAAACTGGCTCATGGTGATGGTTGCACAATTTCACAAATTTGTAAAAAATTGAACTGTGGTTAAATTGTATATGTAAGTTATACTTCAGCTTTCATTTTGAAATAGTGTGGACTGAGGTATTTACAGAATAGTACCTAGACTCCTGCAGCCCTTGTCCTGCTTCCAGCTGTGACACCTGATGTAGATCAGTGTGGGTGCGGTACTGGTGACGACACCACAGCTTGTTTCATGTTCATCATTTTTGTTTTTTGAGGAAGATTAGCCCTGAGCTAACATCTGCTGCCAATCCTCCTCTTGGCTGAGGAAGACTGGCCCTGAGCTAATATCCGTGCCCACCTTCCTCTACTTTATATGTGGGACACCTGCCACAGCATAGCTTTCTGAGCGGTGCCATGTCTGCACCTGGGACCAAGCTGCGCCACTGGGCCACCCGCCACCCCGCCCCCCCCGCCCTGTGTTCACCATTTTTGCTTGTGCTTGTTTCTGTGTGCTTTATGATACTTTTTTAAAAAAATGTGTTAACTTTTCAGATCATATTTGGACGTAACTCTCTAGGGACATGAAAGTTAACTATGTTCAGTTTTTAGTACTCGGCCATCTTATGGTGCAGCCAGCCACACATATTTCGGTCACTGATATTTCCTATGTTCCGAATGACACCGGGCCTCCTCCTTGAAGCAGCTTCCCCACTGCCCCACATGACCACATTCATGCCCACGTTATCTCTTCACCGGGCTGGGCTGGGGAATGGCCTGGGTGCACCTGCCACAGGATCCAGTGAGGTGGGTAGGATGGGGCCCCAGACCTAAATCTGTGGTTCCCCCACCCCACCTTCTGCAGATGGACTCTCCATGCCTTTGTAGCCCATGAAAACTTAGCTCATGAAGGTGGATTTAAAATGGGCCATCACACATATTTGGGGAAATTCTTGATGCGTCTTAGTAGAACTACGTAACAGAAGCATCCTAGAACCAGTGGGTTTCTTGTCCTAACAGGTGATTCTGTTATGGCTCTTTAGGAACAGTGCTCTCAGGGTGTGTCCATGTATATTCTGCTTTTACAAAGCCCTTTGTGTGTTGAACAACCTGAGAAGGCAATTTATAAATTGAAGCAAAAAGCCCTGGGGTGAAAAAGAAAACTTTGTGTTTGGGGAAAACAAAGTTGGTGTGTGCTGGTCCCAGGGACCGTCTGGAGCAGCTGGAAAGGAAGCGAGAGCGGGAGCGCAAGCTGCGGGAGCAGCAGAAGGAGCAGCGGGAGCAGAAGGAGCGGGAGCGGCGTGCCGAGGAACGGCGCAAGGAGCGCGAGGCCCGCAGGGAAGGTGTGGGCAAGCCTGGGGCTGGGGCGTGGGTGACCCCAAGCTGCTCCCTGGGGTGAGTGGGGGCTGCCCAGGGGCCAGGACAGTGCAGCTGAGAACAGCCAGCCATATGGGGTGCATATGCGTGTGGACACCAGCGCCCCTGAGGTGGAAGTCAGTGCAGGCTTGGGGACTCTGGAAGGTAGCGGAGCAAAGGGACAGGCCATGAGGCACAGGGTTCGAGCCCTGACCCCGTGCTGCCTTGCTGAAGAAGGCAGTGGGTCGTATGCAGCGGAGCAGCACCCAAGGATGTGTGGCCAGGGGCAGGCCCAGGCCTGGTGCTTGACAGCTGGACCCAGTGTCCTCTGTGTGTACTGCCCACCAGTTAGGCACAGGCTTGAAGAGGCAGGTTCTTGGCCCCTTCCTTTTTGGCCAGTAGAGATCAGTCCAGAAGGTTTACCTGGGTCCTCAGAGTTGGCTCACAGCCTCCAGGTTGGACTATGTCTCCTTGGCTTCTTGGCTTCTGTCCCGGTGCTGTTAGCAAGTGCCTGTGCTATGCACAAATGGGCTGTCACCATCAGCAGAGGTGTAGGTGGGAGATGACTGAGGGAGGGCCCTGTTGGAAGACAGTGCAGCCAGCACCTCTTCTGCTCTGTTCTCTTGTGTGCCAGTTTCTGCACATCACCGAACAATGAGAGAAGACTATGGCGATAAAGTGAAGGCAAGCCACTGGAGTCGCAGCCCACTACGGCCGCCCCGAGAGAGGTTTGAGCTGGGAGACGGCCGGAAGCCAGGTGAGCCAGGCAGCACCTGCTCAGGGAACAGCATGGTATGGTTCTTTGCCTGGGAATTTTTGAGCATAAAGACTTGGTTTTTTCCCCACAATAAAATGATTTGCTAAAGTGTTTCCATGCTACATGACAGGGACCATTACCATTTGTGTGAAGTAAGTTTATGTATTTGTCAGGTGGAACATTTGTTACTGGTCCTTCAAAGAGTTGTTCCAGCCAAGGAGCTGTAGATGAGCTGTTTTTCATACAATTAGAAGTTAGTCTTTATATGAAAGGTGCCGTCTGATCGTGTTTTTTTAAAAACATTTCTTCAAATTCACTTTTGATGGTTTGTTTCATAAGTAAAAGAAGAGAAAATGGAAGAGAGAGACCTGCTGTCTGACTTACAAGATATCAGTGATAGCGAGAGGAAAACCAGCTCAGCCGAGTCTTCATCAGGTAGCTGCGTCCACCTGGCTGAGGCTGACTGCTACTGTGACGGGAGGGCCCGCCAAACTCACTTCGGCTGTTTTCTTCCTAAAGCGGAATCAGGGTCAGGTTCTGAGGAGGAAGAGGAGGAGGAGGAGGAAGAGGAGGAGGAAGAGGGCAGCAGCAGTGAAGAATCAGAGGAAGAGGAGGAGGAGGAGGAAGAAGAGGAAGAGGAAGAGGAGGAGACAGGGAGCAACTCCGAGGATGCGTCTGGACAGTCAGCTGGTGAGGAGAGTGTGGCTGGGCGGTTTAATATGAGGCTTTAGAAATTACAGATGGGGGCTGGCCTGGTAGTGTAATGGTTAAGTTCACAAGCTCTGCTTGGGCAGTCTGGGGTTCGCAGGTTCAGATCCCAGGTGCAGACCTACACACCACTCATCAAGCCATGCTGTGGCAGTGTCCCACACACAAAAAATAGAGGAAGATTGGCACAGATGTTAGCTCAGTAACAATCTTCCTTGCCAAAAAAAAAGAAGAAATTACAGAAAAGTAAGTTGAAGTCTAATTTAAAAATATTTCCAAATTGAAAATGCCTTGCTCTCTGGGCTTCACGTAAGACCCCCAAATTGGTTCTTTAGAGTTCTTCTTGCTTTCTGTCAGCTAAAGTAGACCCTTGTTTCTGCTTGTGGAGTGTCGAGGAGCCCTGGAACGGGACAGATCCCAGACCAGCCCTCGGCTTGGTGCCGGCCCTGCAGATCTGAGCAGACGCCTGTTTTCTCTTGCAGAAGAAGTGAGTGAAGAAGAAATGAGTGAAGACGAAGAGCGAGAGAGTGAAAACCACATCTTAGTTGGTAAGAGGTCTCCTTACTAGAGTTTTTTTTCCTCATCTGTCCCTAAGTGTGGTGACACTTTTTTTATAGTTGTGGGCATGACTGCATGGCAGTCTATTTAAAGTAAACCACTCTCCAAGGTATGTCACACCGCAGAAGCCACAGGGCGTCCCTGTCCTGGCGGTGTCCAGTGACTGAGCTGACTCGCTGAGAGACTTGCTCCCTGAGAACCACAGGGTTGGCCTCTTGTGACCATGGAGGCCGGCATTCCTTAGAGCAGACAGTGCTAACGGAAGGCCGCCATGGGTGCTGCAGTGACCGGGACACTGAGCAGGGCTGGGAGACTCCAGCCGGGCCTGGCCTCAGCACAGGGGACGGTGAACAGCAACGCAGGTTCCACTGTAGGACAGTCATGGGCGAGGGACTGACGTGGCCTCCAGCGGGCAGCAAGGCTGTGCTCTCAGGGCTTGACAGACAGGTTCTCGGTGGGCAGGCCTCCAAACTCAGCATCTGATCAGTGGCTCACAGTGGTCACAGCTGAGCCGGTGGGCTCCAAGACCCAGTGCTGTCTGTCTAGGGCAGCGGGACACGCAGTTGGACATGCAGCGCCCTGGGATGACTCCTGTGTGGCGTCTTCTTGCACTCGGTGTCCCACCCCAAAGCAGGAGGGGGTTTGTGACGCTTGTTCCTTGTTCCATAATCGGGTTTAACTTTTGAAGTTCCAGAGTCACGATTTGACCGAGATTCCGGGGAGAGTGAAGAAGGGGAGGAAGAAGTGGGCGAGGGCACCCCGCAGAGCAGCGCCCTGACCGAAGGAGATTTCGTGCCCGACTCTCCAGCCTTGTCGCCCATTGAGCTCAAACAGGAGCTGCCAAAGTACCTGCCCGCCCTGCAGGTCAGATGCCCTCTCCACCCAAGGGCCAGCTCTGCTTTCTCATCATGGTCACAGCTGGTAGCTGAGAGCAGAACCCAGAGCCCCAGTGTGGGTGTCCAGCACCTGAGGGGGCCAGGCTGCCTGTACAGTGAATGTCGCTGGCCGGGCTCAGCCATCAGCCTCCCACACATCCACGGTCATGGTCTAGCCTATCACC
Organism: Equus caballus; assembly: GCF_041296265.1. Classification (NCBI taxonomy): domain Eukaryota; kingdom Metazoa; phylum Chordata; class Mammalia; order Perissodactyla; family Equidae; genus Equus; species Equus caballus. The sequence goes on from NC_091685.1 coordinate 48,192,175, forward strand.
TGGCAGCACTGGTGGGAAAATGGCTCCCAAGACCCCAGCCAGGACACCCACAGGGGCCCCCACATGGGGCAGGCAGGTAGCCTTGAGGGGTGGCCGGTTCTCTAGTCATTCCTCTTGCTGCCTGGGCTGACTGCCCTGTCACTTGCTGTGCAGGGGTTGTGGCGCCGTGGCAGGAGGCGGCGCACATTTTCTTTTAGGTGAAACGTCAGGAAGGAAGGATGCCACAGGGAAGGACTTGGGGAGGGACAGGTCCTAAGGGGCAGGTGCTCTGGGTATCCACGGGCAGGAGGGTTCTCTCTGGCAAACATGCTGTGCCTCAGTCTGGCACCCCTGGGCTACCTTAGCAGCTCTGCTGGGTAGAGCTTCTGTGAGTGTGAGCCTGGCCACCTGCCACTCGGAGCTGACGGCAGCCCAGCCCTGAGTGCCAGGACCAGCAAGGCGTGCATGGAGAGAAGGTGCTGAGGGCATGGCGCTGCAGTGGGCCACTCCTGTCCTTGGTGTTATCTTAATCAGAACCTGTAGGCCAGGCCAGGCCTGGCTGGAAGGATGGGGCCTGGCTGGAAGGATGTGCCCTTGGGCAGCCTTGTCCACGTTGGTTTTATTTCATAATAAAGGGGCGCATGCTCACTGAACAAAACAGAAGTGGGAGAAGAAAGTTACTCCTGGCCCCGCCACCCAAGCACACTTTGGGCCCTCCTGAGATTTCCAAGTAGGGGTTGCTGCGGGCTATGTGTGACTGTGGCTATCACACCCTCATGCTGGTGCTTCTTCCCAGGGCTGTCGGAGCGTGGAGGAGTTCCAGTGCCTGAACAGGATCGAAGAAGGCACTTATGGGGTGGTCTACAGAGCAAAAGACAAGAAAACAGGTGGGTAGGGTCCCAGGGGGGTCCCCCAAAGGGAAGAGAAGATGTGGGGCAGAGACTGGGTGGCCCAGAGAGCCTAGTCAGCAGAGGCCTGTCCATGGGCAGGAACGAATCCCTCCTGAGGAACATTGTCCTCCAGTGCACCTGCTGCACTGTCACAGGCCCATTCGGTACGTACAAGCCCTGCTCAGTCCCCACACTGGCTCTAGGAGGGAGTTTGGGTGTCCTGCCCCAGTCACAGCCGTGCACGGGAGGCTAAGGTGCAAGCCTGGGAGATCCTGGCCCCTGGCACCTTCAGCATTGAGATCACTGAACACCCAGTTCCATATGCTCCCAGGAGTCACCCCTCCCCTGGTGCTGAGCCACGGCCTCACCTTACCTGGCCACACCAGGTTGTGACTCATGGGTGACACACACCTGAGCAGTTGACCCTCTGGTGCCTCTGGAGGCCAGAGGTCAGCCTGATCAGGAGTCTGCTGCTTGCTTGTGACAGCAGGTGACTCAGCTCCACAGGGGAGTGCGGAGTTAGCCGGGCGAGTGCCTGGGAGCTGCCGGGGCATTGACCTTGAGCCACGGCACCTGAGCAGGTGTATGAGCTTCGGAGTTAGAAGTCCCCCAGTGCCCTGGCTGGGTCTTGAGAAGTCACAGTGGCCGTCTGAGACCCTGTGAGCCTAGGCAGTGTCTGTGTGCTGGGCTGACACAGTTTGCCCTGTCTCCTCATGATCACAGGAGGGGCACAGGCATAAATGGGAAGATTCTCCTTAGTGGTTCTGGACAAAAGCTGATCTGGAAACGTGCCTCATGTTTCTACCAGACCACAAGTTGGGGCTTTTCCTCCTGGTTAATATCCTATGGGAGCTCCCACTTAAGACGAGACCTCTTACTGCAAGATGCAGAAGGCTTTGTACGTCCTGACAGATCTTAGTGTTCACAGAACAATGTTGTCTCAGCATCTGTCTTTAAACTGTTTTCTTTTCAGATGAAATTGTGGCTCTGAAGCGGCTGAAAATGGAGAAGGAGAAGGAGGGCTTTCCGATTACCTCGCTGAGGGAGATCAACACCATCCTTAAGGCGCAGCACCCCAACATCGTCACCGTCAGAGTAAGGCGGTCCCAGCCCAATGCACCTCTGCCCCGAGAGGGTTGTGCGATTCACACTCCCCTGCGTCTAGCAAGCTCTTTCACAAACAGTGTGAAAGTGAACACTCGCCTCCAGAAATGCCAGGCCCTTCATAGTTGTCTCACTTATAGATCCCTGCTGTCACCCAGGGTCTGTGCCCTGGGATTTCAGGTTTCCTGGGAGAGCCAGTGGTCACAGGGGTGGGGCCTGGGGGTACCCAGTGCCAACAGACCTGCTGTTGTTTCCTAGGAAATAGTCGTGGGCAGCAACATGGACAAGATCTACATCGTAATGAACTACGTGGAGCACGACCTCAAGAGCCTGATGGAGACCATGAAGCAGCCTTTCCTGCCAGGTAGCACCTGCAGGAGTTAGTGCCAGAGATGTGGCCCTCTGACCCATGTCCCCCTCGAGATGTCTGACCCTCAGCCTGCCTGGGCCATGGGCAGCATCCCTAGAGGTGGAAGGAGTGCTGACCTTGTAACTCTGATCGTGTCACACTGTGTGCATGAGGGCCTGTGTGTGCAGGGGTGGGTGTGTGTGTGCATGAGGGCCACCCGGGGCAGGAATGTTCCCAGGATAAACACACCCTGAGAAGGGGGTTGCTGCTAAGGTGGGTAGATAACCCAGGGGGACCAGCCCTCTGCAGGGCCACATAGTGACCTCTCGCTGTTCAGGGGAGGTGAAGACCCTGATGATCCAGCTGCTGCGCGGCGTGAAGCACCTACACGACAACTGGATCCTGCACCGCGACCTCAAGACGTCCAACCTGCTGCTGAGCCATGCCGGCATCCTCAAGGTGAGCCCGAGGGGCCCAGCCTGAGAGTTGTCTGCTCCCGGCCACAGGAGCTCGCCCACAACCCGCCCTCTGCCCTTGCAGGTGGGGGACTTTGGGCTGGCGCGGGAGTATGGGTCCCCTCTGAAGGCCTATACCCCAGTCGTTGTGACCCTGTGGTACCGCGCCCCAGAGCTGCTGCTCGGTGCCAAGGTGAGTACCAGGGTGTGGGGGGGCCTGCCCTGTGTGTGTGGCCCCACCAGCCCCTGAGCGTGTCCTTGGTCTCCCAGGAGTACTCCACAGCTGTGGACATGTGGTCAGTGGGCTGCATCTTTGGAGAGCTGCTAACTCAGAAGCCGTTGTTTCCTGGGAAGTCAGAAATTGATCAGATCAACAAAGTGTTTAAGGTGGGTCTTGGTCAGCGATGTGGGGGTTGGTGGGATCCTTCTCTACAGGGTGGGGTCAACTTGAGACGTCCCTCTCCTTTAGGACCTGGGGACCCCCAGTGAGAAAATCTGGCCGGGCTACAATGACCTCCCTGCGGTCAAGAAGATGACCTTCACTGAGTACCCATACAACAACCTCCGCAAACGCTTCGGGGCCCTGCTCTCGGACCAGGGCTTCGACCTCATGAACAAGTGCGTGTGAGGACGGGTGGCCACTCCCTTCCCAAGCGTGCCCTCCCCCACCGCGCTGGGTTCCACATGCCCTTGTTCTCCCAGGTTCCTGACCTACTTTCCTGGGCGGAGAGTCAATGCAGAGGACGGTCTCAAGCATGAGTATTTCCGTGAGACCCCGCTCCCCATCGACCCCTCAATGTTCCCTACGTGGCCCGCCAAGAGTGAGCAGCAAAGGGTGAAGCGTGGTACCAGCCCGCGGCCCCCCGAGGGAGGCCTGGGCTACAGCCAGCTGGTGAGTGGCGGGCTGGTGGGCGAAGGGCAGCAGGGGTATCCTCGAGGTGGGGTGGCCTGGCAGGGGCCCCACGGTGCCACTTGTTTCCCAGGGTGATGATGACTTGAAGGAGACTGGCTTCCACCTCACCACCACCAACCAGGGGGCCTCAGCTGCAGGCCCAGGCTTCAGCCTCAAGTTCTGAGGTTCACAGTGGTCCCCAGACCAACCCCTGGGAGCACCAACCGATAAGGCTCAACTGGGACTGGGGCAGGTGCTGAGGACACTGGTCTTGGTCCAGACCTAGTTCCTGCCCTGACTGGATGCAGCTGTGCCAGCTGGGGCTGCATGGGTCGCAGCCTCAAGTTTTAGACTGCTGGTCCTGTTGGGTTTCCATGTTTTGTTTTTATCTTGGCTTGTAAATTTGTAGAATTAAATAACATTTTCCTTGTTGTGGAACGAAAGGCTGTGTTTTTTCAGATATATTAGGCTTTCTCCACAAAGAGAGGGTGGGTGTCTGCAGGTGGCCACGGTGAATGGCCCATCCCCTGAACACACACTTGGCTGTGGTGACCACAGGGGGTCGTGCCGGTCACATGCTGGCCAAGGTTTGAAATGGAGCTATGGCGGGATTTTCCTACTTTTTAATCTTGAGGCTCCTGCGTGGCCCCTTCCTGCCCCTCCCCTGGGGCGTCCACAGCCCCCAGCTCCCCAGGCCCCCCAGAGCTGGGTATGTGAGCTCTCGCCATAGTGGGTTTTCCACAAGGTGGTTACATGATTCGAGATGCAGTAAAGTATTCTCAGAGGAAAGCTCTGGTGTGTCCTTTCAGCAGTTGGCCTCGAGCTAGTGCTGCCTGGAGGGGAGCTCGCGCCACGCTCTGTGGCAGCAGGACTGGGTGGAGAGCAGCCTCTGACCTGACGTGGGCTGAGCTCTTCCTGGCTTGCTGGGCTTCCAGCTCCTGGTCTAGCCAGACAAGGTGTCACTCAGGCAGAAGGGTGCTTGCCACCGTCCAGGGCCTCCACGTCCACCAAGTTAGTCCCTTCTGGCACCACCAGCCCCATCCACCTGATGCCAAGGTGCTCACCCCGGCCTTTACCTGCCCCAACCCCGTCCTGCTGCCATCATGGATGCCTTGAGGGCACAGCAACCCCACCCTCCCCGCCTGCCCTTCCTGCCTCCCCATCCCTGAGCAAACGCAGGACGGATCCAGGGACCTCAGGCTCTCCCAGCTCAGCCTGCTTCCCTGGGTGGTGCTGCTGGCACTTGGGCCTCAGTTTACCCTGCTCTTCCAGGACTACCTGGAAAAGCCCTTCATGGCCTGTCTTTCTTGTCTGCATCCTCACCCCTAAGGGACTCTGTGGGGAAGTTGGGGTGCCCTGGCCCGAGGCTCCCCACATCCAGCTGGACACCAGCTGGGTGGCCTCACCCCACTGGGGCTGGAGAGACTCCCGCCCGCCCTCCCAAGAAAGGGCGCAGAGACTTGAAGAAGAAAGTGCTTTATCAGCGTCCTCGGCCCACGGGCAGGGCAGACGGTCAGCTCCGCACGCGGACTCGCCAGGAGTAGGTGCTGAGCACACGCTGCCGCCGGCGCACCACACATGTGTACGTGCCCTCGTTGATGGCGTTGGCGATGATGCTCAGGTGCGCCTCGCCCAGCGCCAGGTAGCCGGGGTAGGAGAACTCCAGGGGCTCCTGGTCCTTGTACCAGCTGCGGGGAGGGCAGGAGGGCTGGGCAGGGGCCCAAGACCCACTGCCCACCCTCAGGGTGTCGCGGGGCAGGGTCACTCACTACACTTTGCCTTTCTTGTGGAGGATCTTCTGGCCGCAGCGGAAGGTCACGTTCCTGCCCTCAGGCACCAGCCTCGTTTTGGTCCTGGGAGGCGGCGCGGTGGCGGCCACCGTGGGGAAAGGGAACTCTGCTCCGGGGTAGGGGAGGACCTGTCAGTGCCCCGCCCTGCCCCAGACCCCAGCCAGGACTCGGGGACCCAGGCTCACCGTAGCAGAAGTCACAGCTGCTGGGGCAGAGCCTCTTCATGAGCCTCCGGCGGGCGTCGCAGAAGCCCCGCCGCGCCCAGGACGCACACACGAACAGCCGGTCCAAGCAGCCTGCGGGAGGGCAGCCTGGCCTCAAGGCCCGCCCAGCACGCCCGCCGCCCACCTGCCCGCTGTGGGCACTCACCGTAGAGCCGGTGCAGCCCCCACAGCTCGTCCTGCGACAGCGCCTTCCAGCCGCGCAGCGTGGCATTGAGGTGCATGAGCGCACGGCCGTGCTGGGAGTGCATCAGGCCCAGTGCGTGGCCGATCTCGTGGGCCGCCACGTGCACCAGGTCCGTGAGCCATACGCCTGCAGGCCCCGCTGGTCAGCTCCTCTGATACGGCCGAGCCCTCCGCCCTCCGCCCTCCGCCCTCCGCCCTCCGCCCTGCGCCCTGGCTCCGGCGGCCCACACATCTGCTGCGTGCAGCAGCGGAGCCTCCCTCGGCCCGGCCATGGGAAGATAAGAATGTTCCAGGCTGGCTGAGGCGGTGAGCTCGGCCCCCAGGAATGCGGCTGCGGCTCTGCGCTAGCGGTGTGGGGGTGGGGGGGGCCTCAGGGCCCCTGGCACCCAGGCCCATGGGCTCCTCACAGCCTCCCCCTCCCCGCCTGCTTGACCCCAGATCGCAGCCACGGCCATCCCCAAAGCCCGCCCGCTGCGCCCACCGTGGCGCGGAGGCCCCACAGGAGGCCATGCCGGCCGTCACCTTTCTTCCAGCTGTAGCGTGTGGGGCCCAGGACCCAGTACTCGCTGTCGTCAAAGTGGATGCCGCCGTGTGGGGGGAAGAAGGCATGGGCCAGCTCGCCCGTGGGGCCGTCGAAGCAGTGGTGCATCGCCGAGACCAGGCAGTCGGTGTGGTTGATGGGGTAGAAACCTGGGGGAGCACAGGGCTGAGAGGGGGCCGTGGGGTCGGGCGGGGCGGGGGTGGGACGGGCGCCCACCTATGCGGAGGTCACTCGGCTGCTCGGGGGCCACTTCTCGGAAGCTGAAGGGGGACACGTCACTCCACATGCGGAAGGCGGCGGCCAGGCCGCGCCGGGTCTCGCTGGGGCTCAGCAGGTTCCGCGGGAAGGAGAGGATCCTGGGGTGGGGGTCAACGTCAGGGTTGGTGTCCGGGCTGCACCGCGCTCCCCCCAGGGCGGGGTCGCACCTGTAGGTGAGGTTGAAGTGGTCCCAACGCAGCCTGGCCGGGGTCAAAGTGTAGCGGCGTCTGCGGGGCGGCTGGGGGGGCAGCGCGCCGGGGCCCGGGGTGGCGAGGACCCCCGCGGGGTGGTGCGCGCCGACATCACCCTTCGAGGGAAGCAAGTCCTCGTAGGGAGGCAGCAGGGACTGTCCCCAAGTCTGAAACGCGAGGAAAAGTGACTAGAAGGAAGTGGGGTGCGGGGCGCAGGTCTGGGGAGCGCTGACTTTCCCTGTTTTTGTCTTTCAGCGTTTTCTGCTTTTCTACCCCGAGCGAGCGAGCGTTACTTCTACAGCCAGAAAGAAAAATGCGCCTCCTAAAAGCAGGCCAGGTCGGAGGGGGCGGAGCTGGAGGCCAGACGCCGTCCCCCCCGCCGGCGGACAGGCGCTCGCGGACCCTCGGGCCGGGCGCAGAGCCGGCCGGTCCCCTCGCCGCTCTCACCTGCGCTGCGCTCGCGGCGGGCCTGGCCGCCGGGGCCCCCAGCCGGGCCAGCAGCACGAGGGCGGGCAGGAGGCACAGGGCGCCCAGCACGGCCCCGAGCCGCCGGGCCTGGTCGCGGGCCCCCGACGCCGCCGAGGGGACGCAGGCCCCGCGGCCCATGGCGCCTGCGGACTGGCTGTCGGGGCTGCGGGCCGCGTGGGGCTGCGCGCGGGACCGGCGGAGCCGCGGAGGAGCCGGGCGGGGAGGCGCCGGGCGTCTCGGGTTACAGCCCCGTGGGGGGGCCGGCAGGCTGGGGGGCGCGGCCGCCCCTGAAGGGAACCAGCTGGCCGCCCGCTGTGGGAGCACCCCGCCGCCCGCAGCTGGCCGAGGGGACCCAGGGCCTGTGGGTCGGTGGCAGGGGCCTGGGCAGGGCCTGCTGGGCGGGGTCACTTGGGCGGGGGGGGGGGGGCAAGGAGGGCCCGGCCGACAGGACAGGGAAGGGACAGGCTGAGGCAAGGGTGGTCAGTCGGGGCCCCTAAACTGGCTGTGGGCTGAATGACCAGGCGGCTCTTTCCCCACATGGAATCCCCCCAAACTCCTGGACACCGAAGGAGACCCGGGAGTGGAGCCTCCATCCTGGCCGGCTCAGGACTTGTCACCCCGCCGGCGCTGGCCTGACAGGGTCCCCGCGAGCGGGGAGGGGACGCGGCGGGAGGGGACGTGGCAAGTGAGTACCGGCTGCGGGGAGGGAGGAGAGAGGCGGGGTAGGCAGCGTGGGGAGGGCGCGCCAGAGGGGCAAGGCTTCGGAGCCAGGAGGGAGGGGGCCCGCAAGGGGCCCGCAGGGGTCCCGCCGAGAGTGGGCGCGGCCAACGAGGGGCTCCGTGGGGGTCGTGGGGAAAGCGCAGGAGGTGCGGGGCGGGGGTGTGGGGAGCGGGGAGCGGAGCCCGAGGTCTGGAACGGGCGGGCTGGGGGAGGGGAACGGAAGGCTCGACGGGACGGCCCTCGGGCTGTGCTGGGCGTGGAGCCGGGCCAGGCGGGATGTTGGCGAGCGCGCCTCTGGGCGGGGGGACGGGGATGCGGGGGCAGGAGGGCGGAGCGGGCTGGGGGACAGGGAGACGGGGGAGGGAGCTGAGGGAGGATCGGGCCGCGGGGCGGAAGGCACTGGGCCAGACGAGGCCGGGGGTCGGGGCCCTCCCCGTTCCCCTCCAGGCCTGAGTGACAGTAGCGCGCCGGGCCGGCGGGGCCAGCGCCAAGTGGCTGGCAGGCAGCCGTGAGGCTCCGGGGGAGCATTTCGGGTGGTTCTTGGAAAGCGCCCGGCCGAGGGCAGCGCCCCCGTCTTCTCGGCTACGTATTTGCGCCAACAAACCGATGTCCCCGCCCGTGCCCTGCACCGCCCCACACTCAGCAGTCCCGAGACCCTGCCGGGGCCCTGGCCTGAAACTGACGCCTCACTCCACTCGCCGCTTAACCAGGACCCCACAACCCCAGGGAGAACCGAGTCTTGCTCTGGTCCCAGCCCGTCTCCACAGCCCGCCCCAGAAGAAAAGAAAAGGGGAGGAGGCGCGGCGGGGTTCGCGAGGAGGCCCCCAGCTGGCGGTGACCCTGGGATTCCGGCCCACCCAGTGCTTCTGGAGGATGTTTCTGCTTCAGAGCTCGGGGTCTGGGCAGGAGTCTGGACCCATGAGTCCAGGGAAGGGCTGGACACGCGGGTCGGGAAGGGGCCGGGCGGGGCATAGGGCCAAAGCGGGCCGGTACTGGAAGAGGGGCCGGTCCGGCCAGCCCGGGGCTGGGGGTAGCGAGGCGAGGGCGGGACCCGGGGTATGGACGGCGCCGAGGCTCGTCTGTCCGTCCTCCTCGGCGGGAGACAAGAGACCCGCCCGGCCCCGCCCCAGGCAGGCACCAGGCGGCAAAGTCCGAGAATCTTTTTATAAAACACGGGGGGGGGAGCAGCTTGCGAAGAAGAACGCGGGACGCGGCTCCGGAGCGAGACGGGGCGCGGCCAGGCTACACGAAGATCTGGATGCGGTCGCGGATGGGCTGGCGGCAGATGGGGCAGGCGCTGAGCGCGGCGCCGCAGGGCGCGCACGCGCCGTGGCCGCACTGGAACACGAGGCGGATGTGGCTGTCGATGCAGATGGGGCAGGTGATGCGCTCCTCCATTTGCCGATAGCGGCTCTGCAGCTCCTCCACCAGCTGCCGCGGCGGGCCGGGCGCGGAGGCCGCGCTGGCCACCTCCGTGCCGTCTGCGGGGGGCGATCCGGGTCAGGGGCGGGGATCCTCCGGGCGCGGACGGCGGGGGGCGGAGCGTGAGCGGCGAAAGGGCCCGTGGCCGTGGGGGAACGGCGGGTGGGGCGTGAGCAGCGGGGCGGGGGCGGGGGCGGCGCCGAGGCCCGCCCCGCCCCGCCCCACCCACCTGGGCGTAGCTTCTTGCCGATGACCGCCTGGCACCTGATGCACTTCTTCATTCTGCGCGCGCACTCTGGGGGGGAAGCGCGCGGTCGGACGGCGCCGCGCCGACGCGACCCCGACGCCTCCCGCCGCCCCCCGCACTCACCCTCGCACACGGTGCGGTGCTGGCACGGCGAGAACAGCACCAGCAGCGCCAGCTCCGAGCACACCAGGCACTCGGCGGCCTCGGGCCCCGACGGCGGGGCCACGTGCAGGTTCGTCACGGTGTTGGGCGTGCTGAGCGCCAGCCTCGGGCCCGGGGCCGCGCCCCCGGGGCCGCCTGCCTGCCGCTCCCTGAAGTCGGAGGCGGAAGCTTGAAAGGGCCCGGGGCCCGGGGCCCGCCCCCCGCGACCCCCCGTCGCGGGGCTCACCGGCAGCGCTGGGCGCAGCCCTGCAGGGCCTTGAGCACGCGACCCTCGACGGCCAGGTCCAGCGGGCTCCGGCCGCGGTGGTTGGAGTAGCTCACATCGGCGCCCTCCAGCGCCAAGAAGCAGGCCATCGCCGCGCCCACCGTCAGCTCCGCGCTGCCCGGCAGGCCTGAGGCCTGTAGCTGTGCGGCAGATGGACGCTGGTGAGGGCGGGCCACGCGGCCGGGTGCTGGCAACGCCCCGGCCTGAGCCCCGCGGCAGAGGCATGGGCACTCCCTCCCTGTCGCAGGCCGCCAGAACGGGAGGTGGGCGGGAACAGCGCCCCTGCCTGGGGCCTCCCAGGAAGGGGCTGAGTTCCCAGACTACCCCCGACCCGGTCGCATCCCCACTGGGCCCCACCCCATTTCCCAGACTGATCAGGAGAGCAGAATCACAGAGACGCTGGCCACGCTGTGGTGACTGAGATCGCAGAAGATGCCCCCTGCAAACCACAGTCACCCAAGCTGCCCCACCCCCAAGAGGGCCTGGCTCCCTGGGCCCTCACCAAAGGTGGAGGCCGACGTTTGCTCAGGCTCTGCCCTGAGCTGACAGCTAGACACCACAGCCCACCTCTCCAGCACCCAGAGCCACACGTCCTCACCCTGGACAGCAGCTGTAAGGGCCCCGGGTCCCCCCCGGCCCCATCAGCTGCTAAGGGCAGCAGTTGATGACGTTGCAGTGCCACGTGCAGGGCTGTGTCCCCCTCCTCGTCCTCGGCATTGACGCTGCAGCCAGCGTCCACCAGCAGCGGCACCAGCCCCACGTGGGCCTGCTGCACGGCCAGGTGCAGTGCAGACTGGAGCTTACGGTTTCGAACATTCACATCACAGCGGCCCTGGGAGTGGGGGTGGGCACAGGCTCAGCCCAGGGACGCCTGGTGGGCCCTGACTCCCCATCCCAGGGCTGGCCTGGGCCCTGCATGTGCACCTCTCGGATGAGAATCTGGGCCACCTCCCGGTGGTTGTTGAGGGCAGCCAGGTGCAATGCTGTAAAGCCATCCTCCTTTTTGGCATCTACCAGCTGCCGTGCCCGTGCCAGAATCCTCCTGACGGCTCTGTTGGGGCAGGGAGATGTGCCTGGGGTCATGGGCATCCCCGGAGTGGCCCAGCAGGGTGGCAGGAGCCTGGCCACTGGCCACGTGCCCACCCCAAACTCACAGCGTGTGGCCCTTGAGAGACGCATGGTGCAGCAAGGTGAAGCCCTGGCTGTTGGTGGCAGTGACGTCGATGGCTGGCACCTCGGTGAGGATCTCCACAATGCCGCTGGCACCGGCACCCACTGAGATGGCACAGTGCAAGGGCGTGTCAGCATGGGCATCCTGCCAGTGGTGGAGCAATGGTCACTTGATGGGAAGGTCACTACCACTGTCTCCTTGACCCCAGGGATAGGGCCAGGGGACCCAGCACTCACAGGCAGGTTGACGTCACAGCCGTGCTCACACAGGACCCTCACCACCTCCAGGAAGCCCCTCTGCACGGCCACATGCAGTGCTGCACTCCGGGTGCCATTAAGAGCGTTGGCCCCGCACCCTGAGCTCAGGAGCACCCGGGCAGCCTCAGGCTGGTTCCTGACAGAAGAGGAAGCAGGAGGGGTGCTGTGCCCACTGGCTGGACCTGCAGGCCCAGCTCCCGCCATGCCCTGCCCGGGCCTCACCCCAGGGCTGCATAGTGCAGCGCCGTGTTGCCCTCGTCATCAGGCAGGTCCACATCCGCCCGTGCCTTCAGCAGCAGCCGCAGCAGCTCCACCTGACCTAGGTAGGCCGCCACCAGCAGGGCAGTCCTGCCCTGGTTCTTGGTGTCCACCTGCCAGGAGAACCAGCAGGTCAGTCCCCGGCCCTCTGGCCTCTCCCTGGGGCTGGCCAGGCGTGGGGAGTTGGGATGGTGTCACAGGAGCTCGCCTGCTCTGGGTGCCTCCGAAGCAGGTCCAGAGACCGGGCCATGTTGCCCAGGGCCACCTCCACGACCAGCCTCCCTGGGTGCTCTGGGTCACTTTTCTGGGCTCGAAGCTTGTCCAGTGCAACACTCAGGGAGCCTGGGGGGCAGGGGTAAGGTGAAGTGGTGGTCGGGAGCAGCCCACCTCCCACTGGCTGCCTGAGCTGGGTGCCCGCACTTTTGTTCTCCCTGGCACGCTCAGCCACGTCCAGGTTGGCATCCTCCTCAGGCCGGTAGGCCAGCAGGCAGGAGGGGCTGAAGGTCCACAGCTGACCACCGACTGCCACACGCAGGTTCCCATCTCCGAAAACCTTCACCACTTTTCCAACGCGGCCCAGGGCCTGCGTGAGGAGAGGCTGGGGTCACAGACAGGTCTCCCAGGGATGTGAGGGAAGTGGGCATGGAGGTAGGGGTGGGGGACTCACAGGGGCCATGTCATCTGTCCACTCCCCGTGCCCAGCCTGCAGCCGCTTCACTGTGTCAAGGTCGTCGATGACCCGCACCACATCGCCCACCCAGAAGGAGTTGTGCTGAGTAACAGAGCGGCTTGTGAGAAGGGCCCCCAGGCAGGTGTGGCTGCCCAGGGTTGTGGAGCAGGAGGGCCCCTATCGAGCTCCACAGCACAGGCAGGCCTGAACTCAACCCCAGCCTCTGCCAGAAAGCACAACCAGAGGGTCTGCCTGTATGAGGGCCCAAGTGACCAGGGCAGCCCCAGGTGGCCCAGCCCCAGAGCCAGGTAGGTGACAGCTGGAGAGGCAGCCGGGCAGCGGCATCCAGACCAGACAAAAGCCAGCTCTGGGGTGGTGTGAAGACCAAGGCAGGCCTGTCCTGGCATACTGAGCAGGGAGCTGCCAGCACAGCCAAGGCCAGACAGGAACGGTAGGGGATGGGACCCCAGGACCAGGGGGTGGGGCCAGAACAGAAAGGGAGCAGGTATCAGGGGCCGCTCCTTCCCCACTCCCAAACCTTTCTGAAAGGCAACACCTGTGCCCTCACCTGCACAAGACTCACCCTACAAACCACCTGACTCGAGACTCACCACGCCCTCTCCTCGAAGGCCCCCAGGTGTCCTGGACTCCAGCTCCAGAGCTGAGCACGGGCACATCCTCCCCCCCACTACCCCCATCTGTGCACGCCCACCGCCGCCTCCATCCCCCTTCCAAGCATTCCTGCCTCCCAAACAGCTCTCAGCGCGCCCACCCCGTGCTCACTGCCCTGGGCCAAGTGCCCACCCTCAGTCCTCGCTGCCCTGGGCCAAGTGCCCACCCCATCCTGACAGGCCTTCCTGCCCCCTCTCACCACACCCACAGGGAGAACTTTAGAAAGCCCAACCCTGTCATCTCCTGCCTATAATGCTGCGGGGGCTTCCTTCAGCTCTCAGGATAAATGCTAGGGCCTGGCCTGCATGCCCTAGTCTCCTAGGCTCCTGGTGCCTCGCCCTCTATGTCCCTTCATGCCTGGATCCCCTCTCTGTGGAATTAATCCCCTCTGGACCCCACCAGGCCCTTCCCTCTTCTTTCAGGGCTGGTGGAGGGCACACTCGGGGCTGAGGAGGTACACGCAGCAGGGGTGCAGAAGCGAGCAGACGGGGCTCAGCCCAGCCCCCCATGCACCTTGGTGAGAGCCCCAGGATGGAAGGTCCAGCGGGTCTCATGGCTGAACTGGACACGCACGTCCCCACAGTCCGTGATGCGGTGCACGGTGCCCGTCTGTCCGATAAACTGTGGCAGGTCATGGAGGCTGTGGCTGGGTGGAGCAGGAGGGCTAGGGGTCCAGAGGATGTGGGAGGGGAGGCACAGGGGGCTCAGCAGGTGGGGCGGCTCACCTCCGCCATCCTGGGGTTCCACCCGCCGTGGCCTTCCTGCATCTCCCTCAGGATGTCTGGGTCCAGCAGACACTTAACCTTGTCCCCGTGCTGGAAGGGCTGGCCGTCCACACTCACCCTGCGCTGCAGCTCTGCTGGCTTGCCTGGGGGTAGGCAGCAGGTCCTGCTCAGGCAGGGTCCTTCCCTCCTCCCCCCGCCCCTCCCCTCCTCGGTGACTTCACAGGCCAGCCCAGGCCCAGCGCTGCCCAAGACTCAGCCAAGGCAGGCGGGCAGCTGTGGTGTCAAGGGCCAGTCCATACCGAGCCTTGGGAGGTGCTCCTTGTAGTAGAAGCCGCCGGCCGCCTCGCCCACACACTTGAGGTCCACTTTGCCCTTGTGGCCCACGCGGTACACATTGGTGGTGCCATCGGCCCACGTCACACTGGCCACACTCCGGCCCGTCTCCACATCCCAGCCACGGATGTCCACCACTCGGCCTGGCTTCCCTTCCCCTCCTGGGGAGACAGCAGCCCCCTGGCAGGCTAAGCCAGTGCCACCAGGCCACGCCATGGCAGAAGCCAGCTCCACTTTCCCAGCCGGGCCCCCACTCACCGTCCTGTGAGCCCCACTCCCAGTCGGGGCCCCGTACCACCTTTGCCCCCTGGAAGATGCCCCTCAACGGGATCCTTGGGAGGCCCTGGCGGGGACTCAGCATTACCCTGCAAAAGAGTGAGTGGGTCTCGCGCCATGTGGGACAGTGGTGCGATGGCACAGGCCCTGTGCTCTGCCCAGCCTTGCTCCTTCCCTTTCCCCACTCCCCCACTCCTGCTCCCACTCACACCTGGCTGTGGTCTGCCGGACAGGGTCCCAGCTCCCAACCTGGGACAGCTGGCCCAGCAGGTCAGTGTCCTCCACACTCTGGGCCTGAGTCTGCTGACTGCATCCCTCCAGGGGACCTTCTCTGATGCCAGGCTGGGCAGGTCCCCCGGGCCCCCCCCACACAGCACAGCCTGTGTGTGCGGTCACTCCACATCTGCTGCCTCCCAGTGAGCCAGGTGCCCACTGTGAGGGCTGTCCCCAGAGCTCGGAGCACAGCCAGGCCCAGGGGACGGCTCAGCATGTGGGAAAGAGAGGAATAAGGAAAACAGGCTCGGCCAGAGGTGCCCAGACAGCTGACCGCCCCACCACTCTGGCCAGTGGGCAGCTGGGAGGTAAAGCATGTGCCTCCCTCCACATATGTGGGGAGTGTCAAGGAGACATCGGCGACAGCACAGGAGACAGGGGAGGTCCTCTGGGTGCCCACCCCAGCCCAGCAGGCTCCTGATCTCCTCTGACTACAGCAAAGGAGCCTCTCAGCCAGGCCAACAGCACCTCCCCAGCTGTGCCTGGGGGATGGCATGCAGCGTGCGCGGGCTGCCCACTGCCAGGCCCGGTGCTTCCACAGGGGATGCTGGAAGCATGGCCACACAGGCCACCCTCAGTGACCAGGCCATGGCTGCACTGGGGATCCACACCTGGCTCTAGGGGTGGTCCCGAGAGAGGAGACCAACCTCTGCAGACCTGCTCAGTGGACATGACTGCCTTCTGCTGGGAGTAGGGGCTGGTGTCAATGCCCAGAGCCCTCAAATGACCATGACCCTGGTCTTGGGAAGGACTTGACCTGTACCCTGGGGAGTGGTTAGCCGGAGGCAGCTCCAGTTCTCTGGGGCCAAGTCCTGGTCGGGTGTCAGAGGTGCTTGTCATGAGGCCCTGGATGTTACCAGGTAGGACCCAGTGCTGCCAGGGCCCCACTGTCCACACCCACGCCTTGCCGCCAGCAGAGGGCTGCAGGGGTGGCGCCGAACTCACGGTCGCGAGTGGGCCGTCTCGTAGCGCTCGAAGGCATGGGCCAGGTCGTGCTTGCTGTGCATGTAGCACTGCGTGCAGAGGTCGTAATCGAAGCAGACACGGCACTTCCAGCGCATGCCCCGCAGCCCGTGCTTCTTGCAGCAGTCACAGATGATGTTGGGGTGGCGGACGCCTGGGGGTGGGGCAGGGTCAGGGAGGGTGGGGCGTACCCCCCGCCCCGCCCCCGGGACGGCCGCGCACCGATTTGGGCGTTGTCGTAGAGCAGCAGGTCGTGCGCGCCCTGGTAGCCAGCGCGGTAGTTGGTGCGGGTGCCATGGTCCCACTGCACGACTACCGTGCGGTCGGGGGTTGAGGGGCTGCCGTGGCGGCCGAGCTCCACCACCGTGCCCACGCCGCCCTCGCCGCCATCCTGCTGGCCCCACTTCCAGTCCATGCCGCGCACCACACGCATGCCCACCTGCACGCCCGCCTGGGGGTCTGGCTCCATGGTGGGCGGGACAGCTCCAGGACCTGCGGGCAGAGGGCGCCCTCAGGCCACGTCAAGGAGGCCACACAGGCTCTTGGCGATTCAAGAGGGCTGCCAGGGAGAGAGGGATGGTAACAAGTCCAGGGGAGCTACGCAGGGAGGGGAGGAGAAGTGCGAATGCCCTGGGGCCAGGAGGAGCTGGTGAGCATGCACCCTAGGGACGGAATGAGGCCCACTTGGCCACTGGCCAGCAGCAGGAGAGACCCACCAAGAAGATGGAGGCAGAACCGTCCTGGAGGGAGAGTGGGACCCCTCTTTGGAAAGGCCCCCCCAGCCACTATGAGATGCTAGCCTGGTGTGAGCTGGAGCAGAAGTCGGGGGTCAGTCCTGGTGAGAGGACAGTGGATTGCCAGGGAACCAGAGGGCAAGACCTGGCCAGGGGGTTTGCTCAGCAAATGCCCGTGGAGGATCTGCCCGTGCTGGAGATTGGTTCTGGGTGGTTGGCACAGTGGGCTACCAATAGATATTTGTTTAAAAACTAATGGATTTGGGTTGCAGGTGTCAATATAGCAGGCAAGACAATAAAGCTTTCCGAAGGAAACAGCCTTTGTGCAGCCAGTTGATAAGCCAAATGACACTAAGGAAGTGCCGGCCCGGTGGCACAGCGTTAAGTGCGCACGTCCGCTTCAGCGGCCCAGGGTTCGCTGGTTCAGATCCTGGGTGCGGACATGGCACAGCTTGGCACACCATAGGCATCCCACATATAAAGTAGAGGAAGATGGGCATGGATGTGAGCTCAGGGCTAGTCTTCCTCAGCAAAAAGAGGAGGATTGGCAGCAGATGTTAGCTCAAGGCTAATCTTCCTCAAAAAAAAGTGCTGTTCATCAAGACACTGCTCCAAGATGCAAAGGCAGCAGCCCCTGAGGGAACCAATACACTCACCTCGCAAAGGTGAGAGTGTAAAAATGCCTACAGATCCACACTGATGAGGCAGCCAGCCAACAGAAGAGAGACGAAACACTGGAATGGGCCCCAACGACTCACACACACACCAGGTCTGGTCGCCAAGCCGCTGCTCACGGGTGTGACTGCACTCACAGCCCCACAGCTCAGTGGACAGTGCTGTGAGGTCACTCTGGGCCCACTGCTGGGGCCTCCTTTGGAAACTGTGGCCCAGCACTCCAGGTACGTACCAGGTGGAAGTGGCACACGTGCTCACAGCAGCGCCCTCCCCCATGTCCTTAAGGGTGAACTGGGTCATGAAATGTGGTTCATGCCCAAGGCAGCAGGAACCTCCACACTGCAGGCGGCAGCGGTTGAGTGTGAAGTTCAGGGACGGATGTTGGACAAAGGAGCCACACGCCCGCTACCTTATTCAATTTATCGGCGGTTCACAGACAGGATAAGCAAATCCAGGGCGCTGGAGGCAGGGAGACAGCGGTGGAGGTGGCCACGGGGGCCTCTGGGGCCCAGGGACGTGCTGTTTCCTAATCTGGGTGCCCGTTACATACGTGCTCACTTTGTAAACCTGTCACTTATGACCTGTGCCTCTCTGGATTATGTGGTTCTTCAATAAGGTATTTTAACGACATGAATGGATTTGAAAAACAAGAGAGAAAGTCAGCAGGACTCGAAGAGGGAGAGGGCTCAGGGACTCCTGGATGTAAGAGAGTGATCACCACTCCATTTTTGGGAGCTGTGCCTGCAGGTGGATCAGGATCTCACACAGCTTGGAACCTGTGGCTGAGGAAGAAGCTGGCCCAGAGCGAGGCTGGAAGCAGGGCTGAGTGTGAACCCGGCAGCCCAGCTCCAGAGCTCCTGGAAGGCTGGGGGAGACCCTCAGGCTGGCTGGGGAGCAGCTGAGGCAGGAAGGGTTGCTGCCAGCTCCAGTTAGGGTCCCATGGCACTCTTCAGCTACAGGACACTGAGGCCAGCCCAGGGCTTGACCAGTGACAAGGAAGGAAAACCGCATGTCATGCTCCACCTTGGCCCTGCCCCACCTCCAGCCCGACACAGTATCCCAGGCCAGGCCAGCTCAGGAAATGCCTTGCCCCAGCTGAAGTCGCAAGTGGGCCAAGGGAAGGGGCGGCAGCAGGCTTTCCCCCAACTCCCACTCTGGCCAGCAGTAGGGGCCCCACCCCATGGGTCTACTGATGTCCACCCTCTGCCCAGCCCCACTCCAGGGCAGGGTGGGCATGGAAGGGCACAGCCCTCAGGGCTGGGCTCTTGGTCCATGCCCAGCCCAAGTGTCCACACAAACGACCCCCTCAGATTCTCAGGCCAGCCTGGCCTTCTGCAAATCTTCCTCCCTCCTGGGCAGGCCCCCTCCTCCCCGTCGAGGACCTCAGTGCTGCCACAGAAACAGGCGAAAGGATAAACCCTCCCGACCCAATGGCTGATTAGGAGCCTTTCCTCAGAGAAACTCCTCACTGCTCATTCATCCAGATGGCCTCACCTCTTGGGCCACACTGTCCTCCTCTACTGTTCCCTCTCAGCTGCCCTCCCCTCTCTGGTTTCTGGACCCTGCTAAGATGGGGCACCAAGGCCTGAGGCCACAGCAGGCTCCAGCACCAAGGGCTTCTTTGTCCCTTTATAAAGCACAGCCAAGCACAGCAAGAATGCCCACATCAAGACTGACCACTTGAGGATGCCATCCCAAAATGCCTGTGACTCTCTGGTCCCAGCAAGCCCCAGACAAGGGGAGGGGTGCTGTGGGCCGCAACCCTGGCAGTCAGGTATGGCAGGCCACCCACCTGTGGTGTCAGCCTCCTGCCTGGTGCCACAGGTGTCAGACTCAGGCAAAGCAGCACAGCCCAAGTCAGCGGCCTCAAGGCCCAGGCCCCACCCCAGCAGGCGGCCTCACCAGGTCCACGCAGCCTGCCTTCCTGCCGGGAGCTCACCAGAACTGGCTGCAGCAGGGGGGTCGTGCTGAGCCACCCCTCACTCCTCCCAGATGCTCCTGTTGAGCTACAGTTAGCTAGAGCAGGCCTCATTCCAAGCAACCACAGACCCAGACAAGTGTGGGCAGACAGGCCCAACGAGAGGTCCCTGCAGCCAAAAGCACACATCTGCAGAGCCCAGAACCCAGCCCCAAACCAGGAGAACGGCCTCAAGGCAGGAAAGGGCCTGAGCCCCAAAAGTCAGGGGTGTGCTTGTTCTATGGCCAGGATGGCAGGCCCTCTGTCCGTTAGCCTAGCCTCTCAGCCTGCCTGGCCAGCCGCCACACCTGCCAGCCTGCTGGCCTATGGCTCCACTGGCCACATGCTGCGGGACCGTCTCCAACTAGACACGAGGGGGGCACCCCAGCAGGAGCACAGCATGGCCTGTGCCCAGCCCGGCCCTCAGGGGAATGGGCAGAGATTGGAGAGAGCGGGGTGGGGGTGCCCAGCAGAGTCTGTGGGAAACCAGGACCAGGACTCAGCCAGTGACAGCTCCACATGGGTAGCAGGGTAGGGTCACCAGGGCATTCCAACCTGTGACAGGAGAAGCCCCAGACCAGCACCTGTTGTATTCACACCCGATATTTTTAGCACGGCCAGAGAGCTCTCCTCCAGCCCTGGCCAGCAAACTGCCACCCTCCCCAGGGCTGTCTCTCACAGGAGCCCACCAGCCCACGTGGACACAGCTGGCTAGGGCATGCTGAGCCCTAAGCCTCCTCCCACCCCTCACCTCTTGTGCCCAGACCAGCACCCACTGAGGAGGACGGTGGCAAACAGAGGAGCATCCCAATTTGACAGCACCTGTGGCCTGGGACCCCTCCTTGTCACCTCCACTCCAGCACTCCACCCCCGGGTCTTGAGGTCTGACCCTACTTCAGTACCTCTGTCCAGCATGGTGTCACCCTGGCTAGGGCCTGAGCAGGGCCCCCAGCAACGCCTCCCTGCAGCCCCCTCCCACGTCTCTGCCACAGGGACAGGGTGCCTGGCTCCCGGGCCCAGGAGTGCCTCGGCACAGCATCCCGGGGCCCTAGGGAGGTGGGCGGGTTGCTTCCCAGGCCTCTTTGTCACTTCCTTCTACCCACCTCCCTGCCTGGCCTTTGTCACTGCTGTCCCTGGGACCCAGGACACGGCCGAACGTGCTCCATGTAACACCAGGCATCAAAGCTCACTACCTCACCTCAGAAGTTCCCATCAGGGTGCATGGGGAGAAGCTGGCAAGTGGAGAGTGGCCCAGGGTCAGGAGCAGGGCGGCAGTGACGAAATCCAGAGGGGCAAGGGAGGACAGGGACCCCTGTTTCAGTGGGAGATTCACCCAGACAGTTATCTCTTTTTTTGCCTTTGCCCAAGATGCTGTACTCTGCCATCTTCCTCAGGGCTTACAGGCTGTGCCCCCGGCTGGCACCCAAACTCCCTTGGAGAATGTCACCAGGAATGTTTAAAGTGACTCTGAAGCAGTCGAGGCATGAGGACTTGGACGACAGGTGCACCTTAGCAAAATCGGAACTCACCTTAGAACACACACCAGCCTCCCGTCAGCATCCCAGACATTTAGCTGCTATTTCCTGGGTCACAAATTTGCTCAGCCACCAAGATTTCCTGTTGGAAACTAGCAGCCATTGCCGACACAGAACACAGCAAACCAAACAGGTAGACAGCCAGCAAGTCTGGGGAAAAACGGTTTTTAAAAGGCAGTTTTATGCTTTTAGCATTTACCGTCACAACCAAACAAGTGGACATCTGGCTCTGTTCTGTTGGGTAATAGTTTCTCTTTTCACAAGAAACTGCCAGCTCTTAGAGGGCAGAACTATTTGCAAAACAAACATTGGGATAGTGTAGAAATAAGGTGTTTCCCCCATTTGTGAATATTTTTTTGGAAAGACTTTAAAAAGCCATAAAGATTAAACCACATTTAGCTAGCAAGTTGGCAAACTGCCTTTATTCAGAAGAATGAAGTTGTGTGACTCTGAGGCTGCACCGACATGAGGCTGCCATTCCTCTCCTTGCACCTCCAGCTGTGCTGATGATGCTGTCAGAATCGACACCATGTGTGGCATAATCAATAGGCAAAACGTGGTGAGTCACAGGCTCCCGTTATGTGGCAGCTCTGGCTAAGACAGAAGTGGACATCCTGGGTGCCAGGGGGGTCTGGCCCATTAGGGACTGGGGTGAAGCCCTATGATCAGCAGCCCAGGAAGCCTGGCTTGGCCCAGCATAAAGATACCTGCTGGGGCAAGGCCCAAAGGAAGCACAGAGCTGTCACCACCTGAATCTTGGCAGCCCGAACGGACGCCCTCAGGCACTCTGCAGACCAGGCCCTTCAGATACTTGTTGCACCTGAGGCAACAGGCCACAGTGGAATCGTGAGAGGAGGGGACCGGCCAGGAAGGGCTGGGTTTGCAGGCTTCCACGCCCAGGCTGCCTTGTCCCCAGCCCCACTGGTGCCCACCAGGAGCCCGTCTGGCACCTTTGCTTATTTCTTCAATTGGTTCTGAACTCAGAAGTGGAGAAGCAGGATTATTTATCTCTCACACACACACACACGCTCAAAAACATGCACAACCCTCTGACGCGGTATCACAGAATCCACAGGGCAAAAGCACCAAATCCAAACCATCGCGCCACAAGCCCGTCCAGAGCTTACCTGTCTGGCCGTCCAGTCGCCCCCCTGCCCGCCTTGAGACTGCTGGGCTGCAGCCCAGACGCCCGCAGACTTGGGGACTGGCCTCCAGCCTTGCTAAGCTTCAGCGCCAGCCCTGAGCCATCCAACCCTGTGGCGGCGGGGAGATGCGGGACGCACAGTGAGCAGCTCCGACGGGAGGCGGCGGGCGGGGTCGCCTGCCTACTCCCGGGGCTGCCGCTGTCTACACGCCCGTTCCCGGGCCCGACACCCAGAGCCGCCAGGGCCGGCCTCCCGCCCCGCAGGCTCCCGGGCTCCGGCGGGCGGCCGCCGCAGTCACTGTCCGCAGCCGCCTGGAGCGCTGCAGACGTCAGGGCCCCGCGCTGCGCCCCAGGCACGAGCGGCCGGCGCGCGGGGCAGCGGGGCCGGGCAGGGCCGGGCGGGCCAGGGCACTCCGGCGCCGCCCTCGGGTCCGCCCCACCGCCGTCATCCCACCCCCTTCCGGAGGAGGCCGCCCCGGGACCCGCCGCCACCAGACCCCTGCCCCGACCTGGGTGCCCCCGCGACCCTCCACTTGCCCGGAAGTTTGCGTCCCGCCCGCTCGGCGCGGGGGCTCCGGGGCCTGCGGAGCGCCGAGTCTGTGAGCCGGCCGGCCCGCGGCTCCTCGGCTGCTCAGCGCGGCTCGCCAGCCAGGCAGCCAGGCAGCCCCGCGCGTCGCGCCCGCGCCCACGGGCCGAGCGGCCCGAAGCCCCCAGCAGCCGGGGCTCCTAGGGCGGCCGCGGCGCCTGCCGGGAGTTGTAGTCCGCAGCCCGACCGGGCGAAGAGCGGCGTCTGGGTCCGAACCACAACTCCCAGGAGGACCCGCGGCGGTGTGATGCAGGCGGCTGCAGGGGGCGCTGCGGGCGCGACGGGGAGAGGGAGGGAGGGAGCTCCGCGCCCTGACAGCGCCGGGGGCGCCTCCTGCTCTGCCTCCCGGGAGGGGCTCGGGCTCGGCTCTGCGCCGCAGCGGACGGGGGCGTGTTCGCATCGGACTGCGCGTGATGCACGTCGTCAGAGGCTGCGGCGGCCTGGGCGGGCCTCTCACCACGCCGGGGCCGGGGGGGCGCCGGGCCGAGCAGCGTGCGCCGGGACGAGAGGGCACCCAGCTCGCAGGGACCAGGCTGCCGGGGCGCGGGCGGCAGACTCTGACAGCGCACGGAGGCCCGGCCACGCCCCCGCTGGGGAGGGCGGGGCCCGCGCCGGAAGTGCGCGGGTGGGCGGGGCCGGAGCGCGTCGCCCCGCCCTCCCTACGTGGCGCCGCTGGGCTCAGAGCAGCGTTCCGTTGCCGTGGAGACGGGGGCCGGCGTCTGTCGGCGGCAGGATGGGCGCGCTGAGGGGAGGCGTCGTGCCGCCAACTCTTTGACTGGATTTGCTTTAAGAGATAAGTAACGCCAGCACGTGGTTTTAAGTCACGCAGAACGGAAGACGTCCAGTGAGAAGCACGGCCCCCTGCCGTTCTCCGCAGAGGCGGGGACTGCCGACCCTTCCAGCCTTTCCTCCGCCAGAGGCCTCCGTGTTTCTAAACCGCCTGCTGGGCTTTGGTGTGTTCGTTTTAGACATTGCTATAGACTTCCGATAAGGTCGATGAGAACCCGGCTCTCCACGCAACCCCCTGACTGTTGGGTCCAACCAGCTGTCGGTAGTTATTTCTGGGCCGGGACTGCGCGCTCCTGTGCGCAAAGCCGGGCCTCCGTTCCCGTGCCGTCTTTTTCCTGAGTTAATACTTACCTAGTATTTTTCTTATGTCTAGATTTTTACTAACCCAGCGCTATTTTTTTCCTCATATACTCTAATATCTTTGCCGCACGCCCATCAATAACGTTTTCCAAAGGCTCCAGCACATTACTTCTGTTGAATCCCTGGAGACGTCTCTCTCAGAGCTCTCTGCCCTGTTCCGGTCTAGACTGACTGCTTCCTAAGCTCTCATCTTGAGCTTTTCCCTGCTGTCATCCGTGGGACTCTCCTTGCCTTTCCCGTGTGTTAATTCTGTGTTTCCTGGAATCTGTGCCATCTCCGTTCTTGGTTTACTCTCTAATTTTGCTGAAGTCACTCCTTCGGTAGCTTCCTGGAAAGGTACACACGTCCAAAATGTGTTTATTCTACTCTCATCTTTGATTGATAGCTTGGCAGGGTGTAGAATTCTAGGTGGGAAATCTTTCTCCTTCAAACTTCTTGAAGTCATAGTTTTTTTGCTTTCAGCTTCCAGGACTGCTGTTGAAAAGTCCAAAGCCATTCTGATTCCTGATTATTTGCATGTGATCTGTTTGTTCCCTCTGAAAGCTTTTGGGATCTTCTCTTTATCCCTGGTGTTCTCGGCTGACACAATGATACACCTTGATGTGGGCCTCACTGCACTACGCACACAGTGGTTCTCTTCATCCTAGAGGCTCATGTCTTTCAGTTTGGGAACTTTTTAAAGAACATCCCACTTCCGTTTCCTGTGTTCTCTCTGATGGGATTCCTGTCAGTCAGATTCTCATTGAACTTGTGGGACTATTCCTGTAATTTTCTTTTCTCACCTAGTGTTTAACTCTTTTTTCTGGCAGATGTCCTTAAATTTGCCTTCCATCCCTTCTGTTGATTAGTTAAGTTCTGTGATACTGTGGTCTATAATAAGAAATATACATTTGCTCTCTGTCCCCAGTTTCTGCCACAGAGCTCCTGAAAGCCCACGAATTTCCTAAGTGAAAAGAGTCATCAAGCTCTATTTTGATATTCATAATAAGCCTCTTTGAACCACACCTAAGTTTATGTTAATAAAGTAGTTTTTGGAAAGCCGCTAAAGATGGGGGCAGGTTGTGAGGGGCACCAACTGTGTAATTAGAGGGTTGGAACTCTCAGCCTCACCCCTGACCTTTGGGGAGGGGAGAGGGGCTAGAGATTGAATTCAGTTACCAATGGCCAATGATTTAATCAAGCATACCTGAGTAATGAAACCTCCATAAAAAAAAACAAAAAGGATGGGGTTTGGAGAGCTTCTGGGTTGGCAAACACGTGGAGATGTGGGGAGAGTGGTGTGCTTGGAGAGGGCTTGGAAGCTCCATGCCCCCTCCCCATACCTTACCATATGCGTCTCTTCCCTGTGGCCATTCCTGAGTTATATCCTTTTCATAATAAACTGGTAATCGACTAGTAAACCGTTTTTCTGAGTTCTGTGAGCCACTCTAGCAGATCAATAAAACCTAAGGAGGGAACTAGGAACCTCCAATTTCTAGCTGGTAGATCAGAAACACAGATGACAACATGGACTTGCAATTGCCATCTAAAGTGTGTGGGGGCGTGTCAGTTTTTTATGACTGAGCCATTAACTTGTGGGATCTAATGCTATCTCTGGGTCAATAGTGTCACAATTTAATTAAATTTGGATCTTGTCTTGTTCATGAAGTAGGAGCATCGAAAGGGTGGGAGAAGGGTTCCAGGAAAGGTGGTGACAGCGGTTTCTGGAACCACAGTGGGACATAAGTAATCTTGCTGCTATGCTTCCCAGCTGTAGCCTGAATCAACCTAAATTTTAAACAGAGGGTGAACCTCTGAGATAGAAAATCAGATAAATCTTAGAAGTCAGCCTGTGGGATCAAGGAGGACAGCCTTGGTGGCAGTGACCCTTGAACCAGCAACAATGGATGCAGCCACTCCAGTACTAACAGGATCCAGGTTGACTGGGCTGCATTGGCTCGAGCTTGGATTGACCAAAGAGAAGCTTCAGGACAACAAAGCATGTAGAACCACAACTAGGAATGGTGCCAGATGGACAGGACACGTCTCCGAGGGGATCTGGTCCAAACAATCATGGGAAGTTTCAAGGGGATTCAAACTTTCACAGAATGTGGCCACCAGAGTGGGAAATGCTTCAGCAACCCCCACGCCCCTCCAGATCAGCCATGGATGCCACCAACACCAGGCCCAGTAGACCTTGTTCCTCCTTCTGAAGGCAGCAACAGCCAGGACGGGGGGGTGGGGGGATTCGCCCCCGACAACAGCATATATTTGACCAGAACCATCTCAGCTTGGGTGGACCACCTGGTAACTCTGCAGTCGGGTCAGTGGACCGGTTTGGCTATCAGCATGGTGCTGCTTTTGGTTCACCCACCACAAGCTGGATTTCATCCTCCTTGTTGCAACCCAGGACCCCAGGACCCCCGGCGCCTCCCCAGAATCAAAGAGAAAGGCCACCACCATTCAGGGATTGGCAGCGTTCAGCCATTGCACTTCCTGTGAGCAGGAGCCTCCACAAATCGATGCAGTAGAATGCACAACGCTTCCAGCTTGGATTTGAGAAGGTTTTAAAAAAATGGAACATGAAAAGTAGAAGTTGGGGAAAGAAAAAATGGAACAGCAACGTCCACAACTGTCCAAAAGGAAAAGAAGTCCACCTAAGATGCTGAAGGTGGCCCTCATTTACCTCAGAGAAGTGAATTTGATAGTGATGAGGAGGAAGACGACTCTGAAAACGTTGGGGCTGCAAGCAGTGGAAAAGCCATCAGAAGTCCACTTCAACTTCTCAAGAAGAGCAGAGTGAGCCAGAGGTGCTGAAGAGGAGAAAACAGCAAATGATGTTGCTCACAAATGCTTCCGACTAGAATTCTACGGGGTGTCACAGCTGAAGATAGTTATCACATAGCCGTAGATGCACACCAGAAAGCCACGGACCATCCTGCACCACAGCCAGCACAGTCCATCGCGCTGGCTTCCCTCCCTGGACTCAGTGGACTGGTGGTTATGGATCATGAAACAGCAAAGAGGGGAGGAGCCACAGGCTCCCCGAGTCATCTGACACTGACGAGGAGGAACTATGGCACCAAGCACAGCAAAAACAGGAAGCTTTTTGGAGAAAAGAAAAAGGAATAGCGGCTGTTACATGATAAACAGATGGGAGAAGAAAAATAAACAAAAAAGGTTACAAAAGAGATGATGAATTTGTCTCTAAAGTGCAAAATGGTTTATTACTACTAGAAGCACACGTGATGTGGGTACTGAAAAGAAGAGAACTCCAAGTGAAACTACGTCCGTTTTGGAACCAAAGAAAGAGGAGAAAGAGAAACAAGGAAGGGGTGGAGCAGGAAGTTCTGGGAGTGGGCCCCGTCCAAGAGCAGAACCAGGACCAGGAGCTCTGTCTCCACTCTCCATACGGCTCTGGCTCAGGAGGGGTCACACTTCCCCATCCTCATCTCCTAAAAGGAAAGACGCAGTAGAGGAGATCTCCAGCAATTAAAACTGGGCCCAGTAGGAGTAGAAGTTACTCTCACAGACTTAAAAATAGAGAGCAGTGGGGCTACAGGAAAGATGAGCGCCAGGAGGAGACCGAATAGAAACAGCGTTGAAAGAGAAATAGAAGAAATCGCAGTCCTTCTGAGAGAGACTAGAGCAGAAGTCACTCAAGAGATAGGCGGACCATTCATCCAGGCGCAGTAGGAGAGGGGAAGGATAAAGTTGACGGCCACTGTGGAAATCTCAGTGGGAGCCGTGGAGCACAGAGATCAACAGCCTCCCCCGGAACGCTGAGGAGTGACCTGGCAAGAGTGCCGTGATGTTTGAGAAATCCCACAGTTTCAAGGGCTGTCTCACTATAGAGGCTGTGTAGGTGAAAGCATAATCTTTTTTTTTTTTTTTTAACAACTTTGATTGTCATTTTATTGTATGTACAATAGGGCCAGTATGAATTGGTCTATGATGGTTACAAATCTCACCTTTTCTTTGTCCATTCCTCATTCTTTTTTTTTTTTTTTTTTAAAGATTTTTTATTTTTTTATTTTTTCCTTTTTCTCCCCAAAGCCCCCCGGTACATAGTTATGTATTCTTCGTTGTGGGTTCTTCTAGTTGTGGCATGTGGGACGCTGCCTCAGCGTGGTCTGATGAGCAGTGCCATGTCCGCGCCCAGGATTCGAACTAACGAAGCACTGGGCCGCCTGCAGCAGAGTGCGCGAACTTAAGCACTCGGCCATGGGGCCAGCCCCCATCTTTTTTTTTTTTAATCTGTAAATAGGAGTACTTTTTCCAAATGCTGCTCTACGTTACTTAATAGGATTTCTTTGTATTACTTTTTCTTCAAAAATGCTGCATAAAAAGACTATAAACATGTCATTGTCTTTCAGCTGTAATGTTCTTAAAATTATTCTGGGGCCAGCCCCCATGGCCTAGTGCTTAAGTTTGGTGTGCTCCACTTCAGCAGCCAGGGTCCAGATCCCCAGGTGTGGACCTACACCACATGTCTGTTAGTGGCCATGCTGTGGTGGCGGCTCACATACGAAAAAAAAAGAGGAAGATTGGTAGCAGTGGATGTTAGCTTAGGGTGAATCTTCCTCAGCAAAAACAAAACAAAATTATTCTAGAATGTACTATAATGTTATTAAAGCTCTATAGTTCATTTTTGTTTAAAAAAAATTTTGAGCTAAATTGTTGGACACCAGTCAGTGTCCACCGAGAGAGTTGGAGAATTGCTTGGTGGTGTTGGAAAACACACATCAGAAACGCTCACATATTTTGGGGCCGTTGTGGTGGCACAGCGATTAAGTGTGCACGTTCTGCTTCATCGGCCCCAGGTTTGCCAGTTCAGATCCTGGGTGCGGACATGGCATGGCTTGGCAGGCCATGCTGTGGCAGGCGTCCCACATATAAAGTAGACAAAGACAGGCACAGATGTTAGCTCAGAGCCAGTCTTCCTCAGCAAAAAGAGGAAGATTGGCGGCAGATGTTAGCTCAGGGCTAATCTTCCTCAAAAAAAAGAGAAACTCTCAAGTATTTTTTTTTCTCCCCAAAGCCCCCGTACACAGTTGTATATCTTAGTTTTAAGTCCTTCTATGTGGGATGCTGCCACAGCATGGCTTGATGAGCCATGTGTAGGTCCACACCCAGGATCTGAACTGGCAAACCCTGGGCTGCCGAAGCAGAGTGCACCAACTTAACCACTAAGCCACCAGGCCAGTCCCTGTTTTATCTTTCTGAGTTCATGTTTATTTTTTTCTGATTCCTTTTCATAGATAACGTTCTTTCATAAGTGCAGTTTTTTCTTATTTTCGTTCCATTATACAGTTTTTAAAGCCTTTTTTCCACTTCCTGCATTGACTCCCTCACGCAGGTTCCTTTTCTCTGCTTGCTTTGGTGTGTCCGCTCCCTGCTGAAAGCTTTCCCGAAATGTCTGCTGAGCCTTCTTTCTGTTCAAATTTAAGAGTCAGATGCTGCAGGAGACAGGATCAAGCTCAGCTGAGAGTGTCAGAAAACCTCCAAGTAAAAGTGGCTTAGAGGCTGGCCCGGTGGCATAGTGGTTAAGTTCATGAGCTCTGCTTTGGCAGCCTGGGGTTCGTGGGTTTGGGTCCGGGGCCTGGACCTACACACGGCTCATCAAGCTGCACTGTGGCTGCATCCCACATACAAAATAGAGGAAGATCGGCACAGATGTTAGCTCAGCAACAATCTTCCTCACGAAAAAACAAACAAAAAAACAAAGTGGCTTAGACAAGACAGAAGATGGTTCCTCTCTTTAGTAGAGGTGGTCCAGGGCTCGTGTTATGGGACCCTAGTCCTCAGGGATCCCGTCTTGTTCTCTGCTGCTCCACCTTCCTCAACAGGGGGCTCGCGTCTCATGGGCCAAGATGGCTGCCCAAGCTTGTGTGCCCACCAGCGGGAAGAAGAGCAAGGAGGGTGAACTCCACCAGCTGACATCCGGTTGGCCAGAACTTGGCACACCCAGCTACAAGGAACGCTGGCTCTGTAGCTTTTACGAGAGACGTACCCAGGTCTGCTAGTGGTGGTGTTACTAAGAAATAAGGGAAGAAGGTATATCGGGAACAACTGGCAGGGGCCGCCCTTAAGAGCTGGGTGGAAGCTGTGCATTCCTGACTGGGCGGGGCGCCCATGCCCTAGACCCCTCCAGAGTGGTCCTGGGCAAGCTGGTGAAGCCTCCACTGCCTGTAGCTGAGTATCTTTCCTGTTTCTTCTGGGACCGTTCCAGCTCTCCCACAGGGTGCAAGCCTGGCAGGCTTCCGTCTGAAAGCAGAACCGGAAAAGGAGCTTCGGTATTCCACCTCACGGGTGCAGATTTCCAGTTACACTCCTTCTTTTCGGTCTTTTCCCTCTGCGATTCTCTCAAGTTAAACCCTCAGCAGCAGCAGCAGCAGCATCTTTTCAGTGCTGTGCATTGGGCACTGTCCTAACTGCTTTACATGTGTCTCCACCTGTGACCCCTGCTCAGCCTAGTGAGCCAGTGGTGTTGCAGGTAAGGACACTGAGAAACGGGGAGGTTGAGTGACTTGCAAGGGTCATGCTACCAGGTAGCAGGGCTGGGAAGGAACCCAGCAGTCCAGGTCCAGAGCCCGGAGGCTTGACCATTTTACCCCAGGTGAGAGGTAGGTCAGACTTTCAGCCAGACCTCTCTCCAGGCCTGAGCCTCACCCGCATTTCCTGGAAGCTTGTGTCTGTGGGACCTGAGCTTTCCTGGCACCTGGGGTGCAGGTGGGCTCAGCTCTCCACTGCGTGCCCCTCAGGCAGGCTCACTTCTTATCCAGGCACCCCTCCAGCTGTGCCAACAAGTTCACTCCTTCCTCTGCCCAGCCAGCTGTCCACCATCCCTGCTGTCCATTTTCGAAGGTTCCCTGGGACGTCTCAACCTCTGTTCTCTTTCCTGTTCTCTTTGTCCCTTTGGGCAGTCCTTTCCCAATCCACTTTGGTTCCCGGGGGCTTGGGGAAAGAGAGGAAGCTCACACATTGCAACGTGGATTTCCCAGGCTGCGGGAGTCTGGTGCAGGGTCCCCCTGGGACGGCTCACCGGCCGCACCTGGACTGACAACTGAGGCTGGGCGGGGAAAGCCCTGTGCACCGGCGAAGTTCACGCACCCAGGGCGGGAGGCACCGGTCAGCCACACGCAGGCCATACTCCCAGACCTCACCTGGATGAGAGCACTGCCATCTGCTCTGTGAAAAACAATGATGGGAAATCTCGTTTATAATGGAGTCAGGAGGCCAGAGGGGAGCTCCCAGCAGTGCGGCTCCAGGCCAGTTACAGGAAAGACAGTGAATTACAGAACCAACAGAAGCGTCATCAGGAAAGAATGTCGGTTACAGGAAGAAATGTATGTTGCATCCCAAACAGAAATCAACAACCCCACCAACTCAGCCAATGAGAAACCATCACCGCCCTGAACTTTTCCTTTTTTCAATGGACTTTTGTTCAAAACAACCCTCCCAGTTTCCTCCTTTTTCCCTATAAAGTAACGATCTGCTCCCTTGTTGGCTGGATTTGCCTGTGGTTGGCCATAGCATGCACGTCCTGAATTGAAATTCTTTGGCTATTCCTGAATAAACTTGTTTTGCTGGTAAAATAACTAGCTGTTTTAGTTATTTATTCCTTTTGAGGAAGATTAGACCGGAGTGAACATCCGCCACCAACCCTCCTCTTTTTCTTAAGGAAGATTGGCTCGGAGCTAATATCTGTGCCCATCTTCCTCTATGTTATATGTGGGACGCCTGCCACAGCATAGCTTAAGAAGCGGTGCCATGTCCACACCCGGGATCCAAACCAGCAAACCCCAGGCCACCAAAGTGGCATGCAAACTTAACCACTACGCCACTGGGCTTGGCCTAGCTGTTTTATTTATTTATTTATTCATTTATTTACTTATTTTGAGGAAGATTAGCCTTGACCTAGCTACTGCCAATCCTCCTCTTTTTGCTGAGGAAGACTGGCCCTGAGCTAACATCCGTGCCCATCTTCCTCTACTTTATATGTGGGACGCCTGCCACAGCATGGCTTTTGCCAAGCAGTGCCACGTCCGCACCCGGGATCCAACCCAGCAAACCCCAGGGCCACTGAGAATCAGAACGTGCGAACTTAACTGCTGCACCACCAAGCCGGCCCCTAGCTGTTTTATTTTTAAGATTGACAGTTCCAAACCTTGTGGGGTTCTCTGGCCGACCCCCACTGCTCTTTCTCCTGGATTCTCTCAGGGGCCCCCACCCCTCTCTTTGCCGCAACATGGCCCCAGAGAAATCCGCTTCCCCCAGCCGCAGTACCTTTGAGGTTTGCTCCCAGCCTACAGTGATCAACCTTTAGAGAGCCAACCAGGGACACAGCCCTGCCGATTTTTAATACAATATACAATACATAA
Source organism: Equus caballus (assembly GCF_041296265.1). Taxonomy (NCBI): domain Eukaryota; kingdom Metazoa; phylum Chordata; class Mammalia; order Perissodactyla; family Equidae; genus Equus; species Equus caballus. Next base: position 48,224,056 of record NC_091685.1, read on the forward strand.
AATAGCATATGTAATAAGCACCACATATAATAAGCAATTACATGCTATAGCATAACATGTGTTGTTACTTTAACATAAAACTATGAAAAAGAGGAGATTTTTGAAATAACATATTCTTCCGTATTATCTACTTTTCCATTACATAAATGCTATTATTTAAACAAAATAACTATACGACTAGTTAACATGGCAATTAGTAATAATTAATAGAAGGACTAATTAAACAATACTGAGGCCAGCCCCATGGCTGAGTAGTCAAGTTCTTGTGCTCCACTTCTGTGGCCCAGTGTTTCGCTGGTTCGGATTCTGGGCGCAAACATGGCACCACTCATCAGGCCATGCTGAGGCAGTGTCCCACATGCCACAACTAGAAGGAGCCACAACTAAAAATCTACAACTATGTACTGGGGGGCTTTGGGGAGAAGAAGAAGGAAAAGAAGAAGAAGAAGGTTGGCACAGATGTTAGCTCAGGGCCAATCTTCCTCAAATAAATAAAAACAAAAACCCCACAGAACCACAGGTCGCTCGATGCTGAAATTAGTGATGAGGACATACGATGAGAGACAGGGTATCTGCATAGTCTCTAAGTATCTCCTGTAAGATTTATTAATTACTAAGAGAAAAGCTGACTTTACAGTGGCGAAACCCAGCAGACCCCGCCTTATCATCACCAGCAACAAGACATATGGATGCTGCATCATCCCTGTTATCAGGCGCTGAGGACAGGCGACTTCTTGCCAAAAACTTATGACCTGGGCCTACTCAGGAGAAAACATCAGACACTTCCAAGTGAAGGAGCGTCCAACAAAATAACTGACCGGTACCCTCAAAGTGTCAAGGTCATGGAAACAGACACACACTGAGGATCTAGCGCTGACTGGAGGAGAGGAAGGAGCCATAGTGATGAAACGCAGTGTGGGTCCCAGAGCGAAGGACATGGTGGGAAAGCTGGCAGAACTGAATACCTTCCATAGGGAACAGTATTGCATCAAAGTTAGGGCCCAGTTTTGAGAATCGTACTATGGTTATATTGTTACCAATCAGACAACCTGAGTGAAGGGTATATGGGAACTCTCTGTACTAATTGTCCAACTTTTCTGAAATTCTAAATTATTTGAAAATAAAAAGTTACACACACACAATGAGACATAACTACACATCCACTAGTATTAAAACAGACAGAAAATACGAGTGTTGGCCAGGATGTGGAGCAACTGGAAGTTCCATACATTGCCGGTAGAAATACAAAATGGTACAGCCACTTGGGAAAATAATCTGGCAGATTGTTACAATGTTAATCATACATTCACCCTAGGCCCATAAATTCCACTGCACCCAAGTATTTACCTAAGATAATTGAAAACATAGCCACGCAAAGACTTGCATGCTTGCAGCAGCTTATTCATAATTGATAATCCCTCCCAAATGTCCAGCAACAGGGGAACATAGAAACAAATTACGAAACGGAACACTACATGGCAATAAAAGGGAGTGAACTGCTGAAACGTGCAACCACAAGGAAGGATCTCAGAATCATCACGCTGAGCCCAGTGAAAGAAGCCACAGAGGAGAACAGGCCGCGTGATTCCATTTACACGAAGCTCCAGAGCAAGCAAGACCACAGTGCTGGAGGCAGAGCTGCTGCGGGAAGGATGGAGCAAGAATGGGCTCAAGAGGGCTCTGTGGGAGACGGCAGTGTTTGTGTCTGGGTCGAGGTGTGGCTGCACAGATGTCCACATTTGTCAAAAGTCATCAAACTGTACTCTGAAAACGGATGCATTTTACTTTAAAGAAATTACATCTCAGTAAACTTTAATTAAAAAAAAAAGATAAAGTTCATGCATACAAAAAGCAAGAATATTTCTGAAGAATGAAAGTAGTGAAGGGTTACCAGCCCTACCAGAGGGCAAAGCATATTCAGACCCGAATAATCAAGACGGTGTGGAACAGCGAGAGCATGGAACAGAGGAGAGCCCAGAAACGCCGACAGAATGCACGTGGGACGTGGGCAGCTCATAAATCGCTGGGGATGAGGGGACCATTTATTTATTTATTTTTTTCCTCCCCAAAGCCCGAGTACACAGTTGTATATTCTAGTTGTAAGTCCTTCTATTCTTCTCTGTGAGCCGCTGCCACAGCATGGCTACTGACAGACGAGTGCTGCAGTTCCACACCCGGGAGCCAAACCTGGGCCGCTTTAACCACTAGGCCATCAGGACTGACTTAGGGGGACCATCTAATAAATGGGGCAGAATCTGGACTTTGTGCCTTACAGAACCAATCCTGAGTTGGTCAAAATTAGACATAGAATAAATAAAACCATGAAAGCACCAGGGGAGAATCCATGTTTAACCTCAGGACTTGGAAGGCTTTTCTAAACATGACCCCAAATCCAGAAGTGATAAATAAAGGGTGCTACATTTTTCGACGTAAAAATAAAGCATTTTCGCCTGGTGGAACCATTACAAGCAAAGCCAAAAGACCAAACCCTGGGAGAACTATTGGCAACTAATTACTACATTACGTGTTATATCATAATCAGCACGTTATAGGCAAAAGGCTGAGGCAGCCCAAAGTGGTAAGGAGAGAAAATGGGCCAAGGACAGAAAAAGAAAAGTTTTTTAAAAAGTGAAAGTCCACGCATTTTTTTTAAAGGCACGAACACCCAGGAAATTTCTGAAAGCAGAGAAGAATGAAGGGGAACCGGCCCCAGCCCCCAGGGAGGCTCTGCCCCCAATCCCGTTCCCCCCCGCTCCAGGTGCTGCCCCCACTCCCGCCCCAGCCATGTTCGGGTCTCGGAAGACGGAAAGCAGAACCTGTTGTCTCAGGCGCTGCCACCAATGTCCGCGAGCATCTCCATGCATAGCATTAAGGGAAAAGGCCGGAGGGGGCAGCATTTAGTCTGCAATGACTGCACACGCGGGGAGATGGGCCACGCGTCCTGATCCGCTGATGCAGCTGGCTGTCGCGGCTGTCGGCCGGGAGGGAGAGCTCCTGAACACATTTTGTAATGTCCTATCTATTGATATTGAGCTTGAAGTGAGTTCACTCACCGGTTGTGCAGCATGCCAATCTCTGACACTACGGGTAGTGGAAGAAAGTAGGAATTTTATTATTGCACAGCACTGAGCAAGGAGAGAGGGCAGCTAACGCTGAAATCCCAAACTCCCCAAAAAGCTAAAAGGAAGGGTTTTTACTTGGGGTTTTAGGTAGCGGAGGGGGAGCATATGGTCTTGCTGGTTGGAGCTTTCCTACCAGCCTGTCTTTGGCCTTGAGACACTTGCAGAGAGGAGGGAGCCTGTGACCTTGCTGGTCAGCAGCTTTCCCACCAGCCTGGATCTCTTTGCAGGGAGCAGATAATCCAGGTGCTTGTCCTTGGCTGTGTCTGTCTCCATGGAGGATAGTGGATTCTGAAGCCAGGAAGCCAGGGAGTAAGCAGGGAAAGAGTGTTTTGGTTTTAACGCCATATATGTTGGGTTTAATGTAGGGAAACTGATATCAGGGTCGGTATCACTGTGACCCCGGTTTCACCCCTGCGAAGAAATCAGATGAAATAAGTCAACGATTAAGAAAGAGGAGTCCCTCTGCAGAAATACAACGGATTATAAGAGAATGCTATGAAAAACGATATGCCAACAGAATGGATAACCTAGAGGAAATGGATAAATTCTTGGACTCCTACAATCTCCCAAAGTTCACTCAAGAAGAGGCAGACAATTTGAACAGACCAATCACAAGGAAAGAGATTGAAACAGCAATCAAAAGCATCCCAAAGAATAAAACCCCAGGACCAGATGGCTTTCCTGGGGAATTCTACCAAACTTTCAGAGGGGATTTAATACCTATCCTTTTCAAGCTATTCCAAAAAATTAGGGAAGATGGAACACTTCCTAACACATTCTATGAGGCCAACATCACGCTGATACCAAAACCTGACAAGGACACCACGAAAAAAGAGAAGTACAGGCCAATATCACTGATGAACATAGATGCAAAAATTCTACACAAAATTTTGGCAACCAGAATTCAGCAATTCATCAAAAGGATCATACATCATGATCAGGTGGGATTCATACCAGGGACACAGGGATGGTTCAACATCCGCAAATCAATCAATGTGATACACCACATCAACAAACTGAGGAATAAAAACCACACGATCATCTCAATAGATACAGAGAAGGCATTTGACAAGATCCAACAGCCATTTATGATAAAAACTCTGAACAAAATGGGCATAGAAGGAAACTACCTCAACATAATAAAGGCCATATGTGACAAACCCATAGCTAACATCATACTCAATGGGCAAAAACTGAACCCCATCCCCCTGAAAACAGGAACGAGACAAGGATGCCCTCTATCACCACTCTTATTTAACATAGTACTGGAGGTCCTGGCCAGAGCAATCAGGCAAGTAAAAGGAATAAAAGGAATCCAAATAGGGAGGGAAGAAGTGAAACTCTCGCTGTTTGCACACGACATGATCTTATATATAGAAAACCCCAAAGAATCCATTGGAAAACTCTTAGAAGTAATCAATAACTACAGCAAAGTTGCAGGGTACAAAATCAATTTGCATAAATCAGTAGCATTTCTATACTCCAATAACGAACTAACAGAAAAAGAACTCAAGAACACAATACCATTCATAATCGCAACAAAAGGAATAAAATACCTTGGGGTAAATTTAACTAAGGAAGTGAAGGACCTATATAATGAAAATTACAAGGCCTTTCTGAGAGAATTGGATGACGACATAAGGAGATGGAAAGACATTCCATGTACATGGGTTGGAAGAATAAACGTAGTTAAAATGTCCGTTCTACCTAAAGCAATCTACAGGTTCAACGCCATCCCAATCAGAATCCCAATGACATTCTTTACAGAATTAGAACAAAGAATCCTGAAATTCATATGGGGCAACAAAAGACCCCGAATTGCTAAAGCAATCCTGAGAAAAAAGAACAAAACGGGAGACATCACAATCCCTGACTTCAAAACATACTACAAAGCTACAGTGATCAAAACAGCATGGTACTGGTACAAAAACAGGTGCACAGATCAATGGAACAGAATTGAAAGCCCAGAAATAAAACCACACATCTATGGACAGCTTATCTTTGACAAAGGAGCTGAGGGCATACAATGGAGAAAAGAAAGTCTTTTCAACAAATGGTGCTGGGAAAACTGGAAAGCCATATGTAAAAGAATGAAAATTGACCATTCTTTTTCAGCATTCACCAAAATAAACTCAAAATGGATCAAAGACCTAAAGGTGAGACCTGAAACCATAAGGCTTCTGGAAGAAAACATAGGCAGTACACTCTTTTGGACACCATGCCTTCTCAGAGAAGGGAAACAATAGAAAAAATAAACAAATGGGACTTCATCCGACTAAAGAGCTTCTTCAAGGCAAATGAAATCAGGATTGAAACAAAAAACAACCACTAACTGGGAAAAAATATTTGCAAGTCATATATCTGACAAAGGCTTAATAGCCATAATATATAAAGAACTCTCGCAACTCAACAACAAAACATCAAACAACCCAATCAAAAAATGGGCTGGAGACATGAACAGACATTTCTCCAAAGAAGATATACTGATGGCCAATAGGCACATGAAAAGATGCTCATCATCGCTGATCATCAGGGAAATGCAAATCAAAACTACACTAAGATATCACCTTACACCCGTTAGAATGACAAAAATATCTAAAACTAATAGTAACAAATGTTGGAGAGGTTGTGGAGAAAAAGGAACCCTCATACACTGCTGGTGGGAATGCAAACTGGTGCAGCCACTATGGAAAACAGTATGGAGATTCCTCAAAAAACTAAAAATAGAACTACCATACGATCCAGCCATCCCACTACTGGGTATTTATCCAAAGAGCTTGAAGTCAGCAATCCCAAAAGTCCTATGCACCCCAATGTGCATTGCAGCACTGTTTACAATAGCCAAGACGTGGAAGCAACCTAAGTGTCCAGCAACAGATGATTGGACAAAGAAGATGTGGTACATATATACAATGGAATACTACTCAGCTGCAAAACAGAACAAAATCATTCCATTTGCAATAACATGGATGGAACTTGAGGGAATTATGTTAAGTGAAATAAGCCAGCGAGAGAAGGATAATCTGTGCATGACTCCACTCGTATGAGGAATTTAAAATCATGGACTAAGAACAGTTTAGTGGATACCAGGGGAAAGGTGGGGTGGGGGGTGGGCACAAAGGGTGAAGTGGTGCACCTACAACACGAATGACAAACATTAATGTACAACTGAAATTTCACAAGATTGTAACCTATCAATAACTCAATAAAATAAATAAATAAATAAATAAATAAATAGGGGGAAAAAGAAAAAAAGAGGAGTCCCCGTCTAGCCCTGATGGCCTGGCAGTTACAGTTTGGGCGCCCGAGCGGCTTCCTGGCCCAGGTTGGTTCCCAGGTGCGGAAGGACACCACGTGTCTGTCAGCAGCCATGCTGTGGCGGCGGCTCACACAGAAGAACCAGAAGAACTTCCAACCATACACAACTAGGTACTGGGGTTTGGGGGCAAAAAAGGAAGAAAAAAGGAGGAAGACTGGCAACAGATGGTAGCTTAGGGTGAATCTTCCCCTGCAAAAAAAAAAGTCCCATTTTCAGCAACAAGGTGGATTTGATCCCTTGAAAGACTTTCTCAATGAGTCAGTGGAAAATCCATATAAAACATAGAAAGCGTCATTTTAAATGGGTGACTGAGCTAAGAGAAATGTAAAGAGGGCAACAGCCACCCCAAAATGCAGTAACACCTGGATGGTGAGAGGCAGGCTGCGCCCGGGAGCTGCTGACACGGAAGGGAGGGAGAGGAGGCCCAAGGGGAGGGCACGGTCAGTGAGGTCAGGGAGAGTGGGGCTGAGAATGGACCACTGGGCTTAGATGGTGGAGGCATTCCATATTCTTTCCCAGTTCTCTCTGCCTGGCAGGCCCGAACATTTAAAAGTAACTGAATGACAAGTGAGTAGATTCTGCTACTTTCTGCATCAACACGTTCTGCATCGACACGTATGTATTGCGTGCCCACACCGCAGCTGTGTGGACTGCAGCTCTGCAGAGGAGCTGGGACGCAAGGGTGAACAGGACAGCCAGCCATTGGCCACAGCAGAGCTGACTGACGAGTGTCTCTCAGGGGAGTAATGCTCTGATAACCCGTTCAAGAAAAAAACAGACTGTGTTGGGTGAAAGGACATAGAGACTTTCGACTCTAAGAAAACCAACAAAATTATGAGGTTTAGCATAACTTTTTGCACAAAGGGAGAAGAAGGAAATTCCAGAGCTTTCTTCTGGCTTCACAAGGAAATCGCACAGGTGCCCTTCAGAAAAGAGAGATGTCGGTTTGGATAGTACTGTCAGGGCAAGACGCCACAGACTCGTCAGAATGCTGGATTCAGGGGTGACGGATTCCACTCTTGGCAGGCCAGGTGTTGGCGACGTCAGCTTTGTGCAAACTGCACGTCCAAAAGCAGTTTACAGCATCAGAAGAACAGAGAGGTTTCTCCCAATTCTCCACACCGACGGGAGAGAAGAGTCATTTCTGAGGCTGCAGCGGAGCGGGGCCGGCCGAAGGCGCCCTCTCCCGGTCCCTCCAGGATCCCTCTCCTCCCTCAGCTGTGGACCAAGCAGGGTGAGGCTGCAACTCCCCGGTCAGCTTTGTGGAAAGACAGGCCTGCGGAACTCAAGCTCCCAAAGATCAAGGATGGCAGAGTAGAAGCTTTCTTAACAAGAATGGGTGTGGCACGTGTGATGTTTTTCTTCCACATTAGGCATGAAAAAGAGGACGCAAAGCGGGAATGAGAACACTGTGCACATTTTTATGCCAATACATTTGAAGACTTAACAAAATGGAAAATTTCCTAGGGAATCGGAGTAGATTTAGGTCAGTAAAGTGGCTGGAGATGAACTGGCCAGGGGCCGGGCTGATTTGGGCCAGCAGAGCCACTGATGCCCTGACCCCAGGCCAATCAGCTGACCCCGTGCTGACGAGCAAAGCCCAGCCCTTGTCTTGCCTTCCTGAAGTCCTTGGCCACTACTGGCTCCACAGGGGGTCTTTTGACAAGAGCAGAAACGAGCCAAGGAAACCTGGTGACCTTGTCCCAGGGCCTCCTCACTGATCCTTGGAAACAACATAGGTGGATTCTACTCTCTGGTCACCACACTCTTTTTGCTTAATTTAAGGCATTTTAAGCAAAAGCTGTCATTTTGCTGACACCTATCTTTATTTTATTTTATTTTTTTGCTAAGGAAGATTTGCCCTAAGCTAACATCTGTTGCCAATCTTCCTCTTATTTTGCTTGAGGAAGACTGTCCCTGAGCTAACATCTGTGCCACTCATCCTCTACTTTGTATGTGGGTTGCCACCGTAGCACTGCCGCCAACGGGTGGTGTAGGTCCGTGCCCGGGTTCCAGGCCTGCAAACCTGGGCTGCCAAAGCGGAGCGCACGATCTTAACCGCTAGGCCATGGGGCCAGCCCCTTGCCTACGCCTGACTTAATCCACGCTGGGAGAAGAGTGGGAGGCAGAGCCACAGGAGGGACCCACCAGGGAGCCCTGCAGGTCCCTCCACTTCCCAGTTTCCTCCACAGGGTCTTGGGGCAACAGAAGCCACCTGAATGGAACCTGGCTCTATGTCCTAGGCTCACGGGTCATCTGAGCCTGTTTCCCCCTCTGCACTGGATAGCCTCAGCCTGCTCACCCGGTGGGTGGCCAAGTGGCCCTTTCAGCCCAACTGCCAGCTCTCCGCTTGTCTACACTAGAGAGTGAAGGGGAGGAGGGCTCCCAGGCCAAGCTCATGATCCTGGGAGCCTCTGCTTGGCTCCTCCCCTAAAGATCCTAGAAGCGCTGGCTCCCACTCGTCCAGGTCTCATGGAGCCACTGGGAACCTGGAGAGCCACCCAAACCCCAGAGCTCAGAGCTGGGCAGGCCGGCTCCCTCATGGAGACCCTGGAAGCCGGGACCCCTCCATCCTTGCTCTGCTAGTGAGAAAACGGAGGCCCGGGCGGTGGGGAACGGAACATGCCTGCCCGCTACCCATACTGCTCTGAAGACACACTTCCAAACGCCCAGCACGTCTCCATCCCCAGGGAGCATGGGAGCAGGCACATCCAGCCTGGGTGGGTTGGGGTGCTGGCCTGTCCCCACCAAGCCACGACAGCAGCAAGAGCGGCTACCCTCTGTGCACCGGCTTCCTCACCTGCTAAAGAAAAGGAGACGGCTGCGGTGAGCAAAGGCTCCTGCTGCACAACCGAAGTGGCGTCACCCAGCACAGGGGGTGCCTGTCATCATTGTAACAGGTGGGTCCAGGGCCTGAGGTGGCACAGGCCCGCCCTGGGGTACGGCCAGCATCCTTGGCCGGTGTCCTCGCTGCTTTCCTTCCCAGCATCTTGGCCACCATGCCCTGGGCCAGGGGTCTGTGGGGCGTCTCCTCTCAGGTTTGCCCCTTACACTGGTGGTCCCTGCTATAGGTGCCTGGAGGCCACCTCCTCCCCTGTCCCAAGTCACACACACGCCCAGGCCACAGTGCATCTGGTCCAGTGGCAAGCTGAGGCCCCTGCAGAGGAGAGGAGGCACCTGTCAGGGAGGCAGAGGACGGCACTTTGAGAAAGGCCACTCCTCTCTGGCCAGCCCAGCAGAGAGGAGCTGGGGCTTGGTGTCCCCTTGAAGTGAGGACCTGCCGGCTTCTCAGAGCCCAGATCTGGTGAGAATGGAGCTCTGCTCCCACAATAGGCACCCCTCCCCCGACGCCAGGCCCCAGGGCCCCTCACCAGGGAAGGGCACAATGCAGGGCCCACCCCTCCCCCTGCCAAGAGCACTGTCTCTCCCCGAGGCTGGCTCACAGCGGCCATGCTCTTCCACAGGAGAGAGGGGTCACTACAGCTGGAGAAACAGGAAGTGCAAAGGGAGTGGAGTCGGGGTCCCTGAGGGCGTCGTGTGGGCCAAACACCAAAACTGCTGGCCAGCCAGGCCCTGAGGGCCTGTGGGGGCCGTGGCCGTGAGCAGCTGCTACCTGGAGGACTCTCCGGTGACCCTCATACCCCTGATCCTGTGTGCTCGGGGTTCCAGTAGCCGTCTTCAAGCCCCGGCCAGTGGGACCACCTTGTCTGGAAGCCCCTGTGTCACTCCAGGGTGGTCTGGCCTCCCCCTGCTGGGTGGAAGCGTTTCCAACAGGCCCTGGAGCTTGGGCCTCAGCCAGGGAGGCCTGGCGTCCCGCGCTGGGCTCAGAAGAGCCGCAGGGGTGTGACCTGGGTGCACTCACCTGTACGCCCCTCCCCAGGTCCGAGTGGGGACTAATGTCATCCTGTGGGCGCCCAGTGTCCCGCTGGGCTCCGGGGCAGGCCTGGGTGGCCTTCCAGTTACAGCAAAGGGACGGGCAGCATTCGGGGTGCAGGGGGGACGAAGGCCATGGAGGGTTCCAGGGACGCTCCTTAGAGTTAGTCTGATGCCTCCAAACAGGACAAGAAGCCAAGACCATCTGATGTTTATTTTACGGCACCTTCTATTTATGTTCCTGATATGAAGTCTCCTTTTGAAAAACATTCCTGAAGTGAAAAAGTGAATGGATTTAAAGAAAGCATTTCGTAAATAGCAAGACGGCCGGGGCTTGTGTATGAAGACCACGTAAAGTGGCACTTCAGACGCGGAGGGCCGGAAGTGCAGGCGCCACGCAGCGACCCCCTCCCTGCCTCCTTCTGTCCTCAGAGCCAGCCCCTCTGGGCTTCCCGTGTCGAGTCCCCCAGACCCAAGAGGAGACCCGGCAAAACATGTTGTCCTTTCATGGACGTGGTTCCTAAGCTTTTGCTCAGGGCCGTGGCCTGGGATCTCAGCCTTACAGGCCGCTCGTCCTTCACACTGGCCCCTCGCCAGACCTGGGGCTAGTCTGTGTCCACAGTCCACAGCTGGAGGTGAGGGACGGAGGGGCTCACTGCCCACCCTGCTGCCTCTGAGGCCCCTCTGGACCCAGCCAGGGGGGAGGCTCAGATCTGCAGGGAGGGGCCTTCAGGCAGAGGGACTGAGCCGGGGGCTCTGGGAAAGGTGGAGGGGTGGGAGATGAAGTTGGTGGGATTAGGATGGCTAGCCTCTGCAGGGTCTGCAGGCCATGGAGCTGATGAGACTCTGAGTTTCAATAGTCAGAAAGCCTGAGTTTCAGTGTTTACACAAAAGGGGCTTTCCTGGCTTCTGTGACTTTGAAGTCCAGGGGGTGGGCTCACTTCAGGCAAGGCTGGATCCAGACACTTGGAGCAAATACTCTGGCTGCATTTCTTGCCTCTCTCAGGGGTTGGCTTCATTCTAAGACAAGCTCTCCCCATGCGACGTCTTTAGGGCATCAGCAGCTGGAAGTCTGCCTCTGCCAGCGGAGCAATCACCCTTTCCCATAAACTTCAGCAAAAGTCTCGAGGCCAAGGGGATGGATCTGACTAGCCAGGGCTGGGTGCCCCGCCAACTCCTGGGCAGGGTGGGTGAGCCCCACCCAGACCCTACAGACCAAGTTCGGAGAAAGGGGGTTCCCAAAGGGAAATTGAGACACTAGTGCTAGAAGTCAGAATGGGTGGGAGGCAGGTGGGCGCCGGCCGAACATGCAGCTCACTGTGGTCCTTCTCTCTCTGGACAGCGGCCCCCTTCCGCCTGTCTGGCTGCACCCCCAGCAGCCGCCTACGCGTCTGCACAGCCTGGGCCCCTTCCTCTGGTTTCCAGTGGGACTGCCAGGAAGCTGGTTCCAGCCAGAAGTGGGGGGGCTGCCTGTTCCAGTCTGCCTCCGGGGCCCTGGAAGAGAGCAGTGAAGGGAAAGCCTCTGGGGTGTGAGTGTGAACTGTGAGCAGTGCTGGGCGTTCCTGTGCATGGGAGGGGATCTACGCTGATGGTGGGCAGTGGCTTAAAGGCGGGCCACCGGGGCCCTCGTCTTTGCGGTCCCGGCCCTATGCCCAGAGGCCACCAGTGCCACACTCAGCTACCTGCGGAAAGTGGATGCTGACCCTCGATCTCCTCATCCTCTCCCCTTAATGGGGCAAAAATGACAGCAGCCTCAGATGCTCACACAAGGTCACTAGCCCTCATACTTTCCAGGGGCTCTGGCTGGAGGCCCTCAGGGCTGGTGGACCCAGGATCAGAGACGGACTGTCTCTGTGGGGCCAGGGCAAGGGGCCGGAATCTTCCACTTTCCTCATAGGCTGTGGCTGGTGGCAGTGGGGTTCCACCCCTTGGCAGAGCCAAGCCCTGGGACTGGGCCTCTGTGGAAATAGAGAGGGCATCCCCACTGGCCGTTGGCAGGGGCAGCTGCAGAGGTGGGTGTGGGGGCCGACGTGGGGTGAAGGGTGGGGTCCCTCATGGTCTCTGGGGACAGTTCCTTGGCTCAGCCCAGACCCCTCAGGTGGGAAGCAGGGCTTTCTCACATCCGCCCTCCCCAACCGGCTGCAGCTCAGTGGATCTTGCACAGGGACGCCTGGGGCACAGCCCTCCCCCGCCCTCATCTGCTCTTGGCCCAAAGTAGGCAAGATGCCTGGACAGATGACATGCCCAGGTCGAGGGACAGCAGAGCCCTCAGCCCCATGGCCAGCCCTTCCACCCGGCCAGGAGCTGCCCTAACCAGGAAACACTCAGCGATGATGAGCCCCCAGCCTCAGAACAGGCTGAGGGCATCCACCGGCCTCCCCAGGGAAGCCTCAGGCCGGATCTAACTGGATTTCCACTCCGCTAGCGCACAAAGCCTGAAGATCCCTCTCCTCTCTGGAGTGGACTGGTGGGCTGGCCACTAAGCTGTCCTCAGGCCCAGAGATGCCATGGGGCCCCTTCCGCCGGCAATATCACCTGCACTGGTGCCCCTACCCCTTGGGGCAGAGTGGCTGTGGCTGCTTCAGGTTTCCACTGGAACTGGATGAGCAAGCTGGCCAATGCCCTGGGGAGCTCGGGGTAGGGATGTGGGCTAAGTCACCATCACTTTCTGCTTTCCCGGGGGACCTCCCAAGTCCCCCACATAGTTGGGACAGGAGTGTGGGCCCAGGGCCCTCCGTGCCTGATGGGAAGGGAGAAGCTGCCAGGGCCAGGGGGTGCCCCTCCCAAACCTCCACCCCTAACTCTTCCCCACTAGGAGCAGACGCCTTGGAGACCCTCCTCAGAGTCTCAGTTAGCTGGAGACCTGGCGTTGCGGTCAGAGTCCTGTAGGGCAGCTAATAAAGCTTGCTGGGCTTGGGTGGGGGGCTTCTGACCCTTGGCTGTAGGCTCTGGTGGAGGCCTCAAGATCCAGTGCTGACGTGGAATTTTGGGTGATGAGCAGCAACTAGTGAGGCTGGGGTGGGAGTGTTCTGCTCCACGGGCAGGTGTGTGGGGAGGAGGGACTCAGTGAGGACTGCAGCTCACCTGCTCCCTCCCCCCACCCAGGTGAGAACAGGACCTGGAAGCTGCCCCAGGAGCCCAGGGTCCACAGCACAGTTGCTAGGGACCCCTCCTCACCTCTCTGCCCAGGGCACGGAGCCGCCCCTCAACCAGAGGTATGCTCCCTGCACAGGAAATGCTCCTGCTTCACGTCCAGTCAGGTCAAACAGGCCTGGCCAGGTGTCCTGTGGCCCTGGAGGGGCGTCCTGAGCGCCTGGCAGTGTAGGCAGGGATGGGATTAAGGGGCTAGGGTCTTGGGGCCAGTCCTAAAGACAAGAGTGGGGGAAGATGTGTGTCCCTCCTTCCCCAGGCCGCGCTGCCCACCCACTGCACCAGGTGGGTTTGTGCGAGCGCTTTTCCCTTTGTCCAGCCCTGACCTCTTTCTCAGGCGATCGGGACGGCTACCCCGCGGCCATATGCGGGAGAGGGGAGTGAAGGATAAATCAGACCACAGCGTGATCTGTTCTGTAGCTGCCTTCTTTGTGCTCAGAGTGAATAAAGTTTTCTCCAAAAGAAGCCTCACCTCGTGGCGCCTCCCCCGACGCCCAGGTCGGCGCTGTCCAACGCTACAGCGGCAGAAGTCCTTAAGGAGGAGGACTGCTGTCCGCGCCCCATCCCCGTCAGGGCAGTCGGGACCCTTACTTTGGGTCCCTACAGCGGGTCTGGGATGGGGCAGGGTGACCGTGACCAGGGTCCTGCGCGCTCCAGCTCGCTGCCTCCTCTCCTCATCCGGAAGCACGGCGTCCCCGACTGGCGTGGCCAAAGACAGTGGCGGAGCTGCCCTTGGGAGCCACGACTCGGGACCACAGCCCACGAGAAAGCCTCCGAAAAACCCGGCGGAGGCGAGGGAGGGGCGGGGAGCCACTCACACGGCGAGAAACGGAGAGGTGGGTGGACCACGCGGTGCCTGCCCGCATTCATCCCGCCCCTCCCGCGCGGCCGGGGACGGGTGTCGCGAGGCCGCTGTGGCCGCCCCCTCTCCTCGGAGCTCGGTCATTCAGGGGGCCGCGGGCCAGCGAGGGTTAATGGGGGCGGGGCGTGGGGCGGCCCCGCCTCCACCGCCGCGCCGGGTCCGAGCGCGCACGGGGCGCGGGGGCGGGTCGGAGCGGGCGCGGCGGAGGGCGCGGCGCGCCGGGCGAGCGCGGGGAGCGGCGGCGGCGCGGCCCGCGTGACCCACCGCCGGCGCCCGTGCGCCCGCGAGCCCGCGCCCCGCCGCGCCCGGCCCAGCCGCAGGATGCGCGCCCCGCCGCTACTGCTGCTGCTGGCCGCCTGCGCGCCGCCGCCCTGCGCCGCGGCCGCCCCGACGCCGCCGGGGTGGGAGCCGGCGGCCGACGCGCCCTGGTGCCCCTACAAGGTGCTGCCCGAGGGCCCCGAGACGGGCGGCGGGCGCCTGTGCTTCCGCAGCCCCGCGCGCGGCTTCCGCTGCCAGGCGCCCGGCTGCGCGGCGCACGCCTCGGCCGGCCGCTCGCTGCGCGCCAGCGTCCTGCGCAACCGCAGCGTGCTGCTGCAGTGGCGCCTGGCGCCGGCCGAGGCGCGCCGCGTGCGCGCCTTCGCGCTCAACTGCTCGTGGCGCGGCGCCTACACGCGCTTCCCGTGCGAGCGCGTGCTGCTGGGCGCCTCCTGCCGCGACTACCTGCTGCCCGACGTGCACGACGGCGTGCGCTACCGCCTGTGCCTGCAGCCGCTGCCGCTGCGCGCCGAGCCTGCCGCCGCCTCCCCGGAGCCCGCCGGGCCGGCCGAGTGCGTGGAGTTCGCCGCCGAGCCAGCTGGCATGAGGGAGATCGTGGTGGCCATGACGGCGGTAGGCGGCTCCATCTGCGTCATGCTCGTGGTCATCTGCCTGCTCGTGGCTTACATCACCGAGAACCTCATGCACCCGGCCTTCGGGCGCCCCGGTCTGCGCAGGCAGCCCTGAAGCGCGAAGCGGCCCGCCCACCGGGGCTCTGCCTGCCCCACGAGTTCGTGGGAGGCCACAGACGCTCCAGCCCGCTATCCCTTCCGCGTTCCTGCTCCCTCCTAGGATCTCCACGCAGGGCCTGCTGGAGACGGATAGGGCACCGGCCAGCCGCACCAGGACCTTGAAGTCGTCGCACGACCTTCTCAGCTGGACATCCGCATCCCAGACTTCAGCTCGGGACTGGCCTTTGGGCCTGGGCAGAGATGACAGCTGCGTCCAGGGCTCTCCCTGCTCTCCAGAGGCCTTTCTAGAGGCCGCCAGGACATAGAGCCCTTTCTAGCAAGAGCCATTGGCACCCGTGGGTCGTCACTCTACTCCTCCATCGTGTACCACTTTGGAAAAACTAGGCTGTCGTCCTTGCTTGGTCACTGTGCGCTTTACCAGCTCGAGGGGCCCCATTGGAGCCTATGCTTTGCCCGCCCCACCCCAGTGGGCTTAGGTTAGCTTCGTGCCTTAGTATCTGGGGCCCACTGCTGGAACCAACTCCTGGTCCTGTGCTGTCTGAGAGGGTCTGTGGCCCTGAAACTGGCTGGCTCGTGTGTGGTTCTCGCCAGAGCCCCCTGGGCATCCCCACTTCAAGATTTGCAGGAGTGTCGGGTGCGGGTAAAGAGAGTCTGTGGTGTTTTCCTACGTGGGTGTCTGACAAGCTGGGAGTCAAGATGTAGCTCAGCAGGCCAGGCCAAGCGTCCAGCTGCTGTGCCCAGGGGTGAGTGTCCTCTGACCTTGGGGGAAGCTGGCAGTTCTCCAGGGCCGGGCTACCCCGCTTCCTTTTGCGTGTGCTGCTTCTGACTGAGGACTTTCTATGGCAAGTGGGGACAGGTGGCTGGGAAGAGGGGACCTGGTCTGAAAGGACAGCGTTGGATCCAGAGGGCAGAATAGATGCCAGCCTTGCCCAGCTGGACTTTGTACTGTGGTCTGGATCCCAAGCCTCAGCCACAGCATGACAGATAGCACCACCCCACCCCCTCCTCGAGCTGGTGGCTGGGAGCCCAGGATCTGGCCAGAGATGCTGCTGCCCGCCTAGAGTCCCAAGGTGGGCTGAAGGCTGACCTTGCCCCTCTCTGGGCAGACCTGAGCACCCTGACCAGGGTTGCTTCTTGTGCCGATCACTTGGTGATGCCGAGTGCTGGGAGGGGTGTGGCACGGGATGCCGAGTTCTCCATGAGCCCCTGACTGTGACCACCCTGGACCTGGCACTTCTGGAGTCACTGTGGCTTACCCATCCCCACCCTCACCCAGTGGCCACCAGCGACCCCAGGTCCTGGCTGGTGCCTCCGAAGCACCCACTCCCCACCTCTCTGTCTTTGCTCTGCCCGCCCCTGGCGTGGCACTAGTCAGGTGTGAGCCTGGCGCCATTATCTGTCAAAATGTCTATCATTCTTAGACCAAAACCGCCGTCTTGTGTGCTTATTCAAGAGGTGGGAGGAAAGGACACAGAATAAGGAGGAGGAGGTGGACCCCTTGCTCCCCAGCTCCTCTAAGCTCCTCGAGCATCAGCCCAGTGGCTGGCCCTGGACCCTTTGCCTGGTCAGGTGGGGTCAGTCCCAGGCTGGGTGCACAGGCACCCTGCCCTTGCAGCTTCTGGCAGAGGGACAAGCAGGGTGTCCCACTGCTGGTGTGCTCACAGACCTTGGGAAACCATCCTCCTGGGTCTGCTGTGCTGGGTGGGGGTGGGGGGCGGCACCTGGTGCAGTTAGAAATAGCCCAGTCTCACAGCTGACCCACTTGAGCTGTGACAAGCAGCAATTAGGCAGCTCTAGGAGGGCCCCGTCCCTGGTCCGTGCCTCCCCATGCAGTGCCAGGGCTGGGAGTAGGGGACAGGATAAACCTGGGGCCCCAGTGTGTGGCATTCACTGGATCGCCACCTGCCCTCCCGCGTGGGCCCTCCCCCACCTTGGCTGTCCTTGAGATCCAAGAGCTGTGACCCTGAGGAGCCAGCTGGGGGCGGGCCAGGCTCTGAAGAGTGACTCATCTCCTCCGAGAGGTGGGGGTGTGACAGTGTGTCTAGACAGCCTGGGGGAGGGGTGAGGTGGGCAGGAGTGGGAGGGGTTCCACCTCTATCCCGACTCCCTGGGAGCCCTTTGCCTGGGGAGACCCCAGGCCACCTGTGAAGTGCGCTCAGGTGTCTTCCGTGAGGGCAGAAGTGGGAGCTCCTGGCAGCCCAGTCTGATGTGCCCTGGTGTCCATCCTCTGGCTCCTGAGGGCAGTCAGGTTCCAGAGCTGGGGCCACATGGCTCTGCTGGAGCCATGGTGAAATTCCCTGAGGTCTTGCCCTCTGCCCTCTCCCTCCGGCCCTCCACCTGATTTGGGGCCCCGTTTGTGGGCTTGAGCTCAGGCCAGCTAGAGCCACAGGCCTGTCTTATCAGCCGATCCTCCATCTCCTGCAGCACTGACCCTCAGCCTTCTGCTCCAGAGATGCCTCTTTAGGGCTCCGTTGTGGGGGCTTCTTGGAGGTCCAGAGTCCAGCTTTGGGTCTGCAGAGGTGGAGCTGAGGAGGCCTGCCCCAGCACAGTCCAGCGATGAGCCCTGGCCTGGGAGACGACCTGCAGCTGGTGTCCAGGCAGAGGGCTTCTGCTTCTGAGCTCACGGTCATCCCCACAAGCTGCTCTCCCAAGGTGGCCCCACCATCCTCCCCAGGGTGCGGGGGACACCCAAGCTCCTGCCCCACGCTGTTGCCCCAGTCCACCTGGAGGACTGGCTGCACACCTCGTCCACAGGCTTCCCTCTTCCACCCCCCTCGAGGGCCGTGCCTCCTTCGCTCCCTCTCTCGTTGTGGCCTCTGCTCTTCTGGTCACCTCTGCAGCCTCCCTGTGCCTCATTCATCGGTCCAGACTGCTTTTCTCACTGGCGCCTGAAGATACTTAAGGTTCTAATTTTCTGTCATGGAATAGAGATAACTCTGCTCTGATTCCGAAGCACTGAAGGGCTGTCTGGGCTGTCGTCCTTGCTCTGCCTTTTTTAAGAGCCATGCGGCCTTTCAGTGCCTCAGTTTCCCCATCTGTAAAATGGAAACAGTAATAGGACCTAATTCACAGGCTTCTTGCAAGGCTTACGTCAGACTAGCCAGGTAGAGATAAATCGTAGCCATTGTTATTCGTGTCTTTGCCATGACTTAACGTGCCCTCTGGGCCAAGATCCCCAGGGCTATGTCCCCAGCCTGACCCTCCTCAAGCTCCAGACAGGTGGCCCTTGAAATTCTCACTATGTTGGCTGGTGTGTGCAAAATAGAACTCCTGATTCTCTGCTCAGCCCCACACTTGAATCCATGGCACGTTCATTTAGCCAATGGGAATGAGACACAATCGTCTGTGAACTCGGGCCGGCCGAATGCCCCCATGTGGCTGGCTCTGGGGACCCAGCAGTGACACCAGGATGCAGACCTGCCTGCCCAGGCTCCTCCCCCATGGCCCCCAGCAACTGCTTGCTCCTCTGGTCTCATCAGCGCTGGCCCTGGGAGGCCCTCACACTCTCAGGGCTGGCTAAGCTGGGGGGGGGGGCACGGAGACAGACGACACCAAGTGCAGCAGGCAGCATCAAGGGCAGATAGAGGAAAAGTTTCTCCAGGGGCACATGTTGGACTGGTGTTTCCCTGGTGATCTCAGGATGGGGGCAGGGCTGTTGGATTTGGTCCTGGGGAGGCACAGCCAAGGAGCTGCTGTAGACCTGGACCTGGGGGACGAGCAATTTGGCCACTGCAGCCTGAGTCTAGAGTCCTGGGCCCCTGATACCCAGAGCCTCCTCCAACCCTGTCTCTGGGGACTGGCCACATGCCCCCGGGGAGCAGTGGCTGAGAATGGGTGGCGTGGGCGTTCCAGGGAGGGGGACCGGCCTTCACCTCTGAAGGCAGGGGCATCAGAGCCACTTGCTACCTCTTTTTTTCTTTTTTCAAGAGCAATTCCATGTTAGTATTTTTTTTAATTAAGAGAATTTTTTTGCTACTTCTTTCTTTTAAGGTGTCATTCGGGTTTTCCTCCTGTTAATCTTCTTTAGAAATCTGTTCTTTTATTTCTAAGTTGTATCAGCAGTCTTTTCAAATCTTCATTTTTCCCCCAACGATCTCAGTAAATTTTTTTCCCCATTTCTGATGCAGGGTGTTCTTTCGTAACTTTTACCATCTTCTAACTCTATTAGCTTGTGATGAAACACGTGGTTAAAGGTTTTCTCTTTTCTGGCATGCCCTCATCTGTAGGGATGGTACGTGCTGCTGCTTCTGTTTCCTATGGTACATTTGTTTGGGGTTCAATGGCTTCCATTGGTCACACGTAACCAAGCTGAGTCTCCCTACTCATAGGAGGGGAGTGGGGGGCAGGGACAGCTCCCCAACCTCTGCCATCATCTAAATAGAGCAGACTGCCCTGCCTCCCCCCCCCCCCCCAATCTGGACTGTCTCCTTCCTTTGCCCCAGGCAGCTCCGTCCCACTCAATTTGGATTCTGGTCCGACAGGTTCTTCCCATGCGCACCCATCCCTCATCAGCTCGACTCAGAGTTGTCCTCAGTATGGCCATTTTCTTTTTTCTGTTTTTTGAGGAAGATTAGCCCTGAGCTAACATCTGCTGCCAATCCTCCTCCTTTTGCTGAGGAAGACTGGCCCTGAGCTAACATCCGTGCCCATCTTCCTCTACTTTATAAGTGGGACGCCTACCGTGGCGTGGCTTGCCAAGCAGTGCCATGTCTTCACCAGGGATCTGAACCGACGAACCCCGGGCCGCCGAAGCGGAACGCATGCACCCAACCGCTGCGCCACCGGGCCAGCCCTCAACGTTGTCCTGTTGACCTTGTTTTTATTTTTTTCTCAACACCATGTCTTTGAGTTTATCCACAGTGCAGCATGTACAAATACTTCGTTTCTGTCTGTCACTGTGCTGTGCAGCCACCGTCCTTACTTGCCCTCACCCCGGGGTAGAACTCGGGGAGCTGCAGTGCTAGCCACCGGAGTGCTTCCGCGAAAACCCTCCCACCATCCTCAGCGGCCTGTGCGAGAACCTCTCTCAGTGAGGGACAGATATCAGGGGCGTGCCGACTGAATTTCGCCAACATTGCCGATTTGTTCCTAATGGCTGAAGTGGTTAACACTCCTGCCAGCAGCACAAGTGGGTTCTTATTTCCCTGATCACTCACCAACACTGTGTATCACCCCGTTTTCTCGCTTCTGCCAATCTGATGGCGGTGTAACCCAGTTTTATCTGGATTTGCTTTCTCCCGATCACGGAGAGGTTGCGCATCACTATTCTTATTAGCCACCTTAACTTCCCCTGAACGCACTGCTTCTTCATGTTCTTTGTACATTTTCCCATTGCTCTTTTTCCTCTTAATTTTCAAGCGTTCCACAAATATTCTAGATCAGCACTGTTCAACAGGACTTTCTGAAATTATGGAGATGTTCTTTGTGCTTTATTCGTTTCCTAGAGCTGCTGTAACCTTACCACAAACTGAGGGGCATAAAGCAACAGAAACGTCCTCTCTCACAGTTCTGGAAGCTGGAAGTCTGGAATCAAGGTGTCAGCAGGGCTGGTTCCTTATGAGGACTCTGAGGGCAAATCTGTTTCATGCCTCTCTCCAGCTTCTGGTGTTGCCAGCAATCTTTGGGGTTCCTTGGCTTGTGGATGCTCCATCTCCAAAGATGCCTCTGTCATGTAGCTGCCTCCTTTCTGAGTGTCTCCTCTGTCTGTGTCCGAATTTTCTTCTCCTTTCTTTTATAAAGACATCACTCACTGGATTGCTGCCCACTCTCATCCATTATGACCTCATCTTAATTTGATTACATCAGCAAAGACCCTATTTCCAAATAAGGTCACATTCACAGGTACTGGGGGTTAGGACTTCAACGTATTCTTTCGGTGAACTGCAAAAGGTTTCCTGGACCCAATTCCAACGTGTGTGTGTGTGCAGCCTTCCCCACACCAACAAGCAGTTCTTGGACACCAGCGATGTGTCAGAGAATTCAGCTCAATTCTGACACTGTCTACCCAGAGATAGAGTCAGATCGCAGAGAGAAAGGGCCCAGTCCCACACGACTGCCCTCCACTTCAGATGCCAGTTGCAAGCCCAGGTTGTTGCCTGTGCTTCTGAACAACAGGCTACAAATCAAAGGTTCTCATGACCCTTTTCTAGGGTTCGATAAATTTGCTAGAATGGCTCAGAAAACTCAAGAAAACAGTTCACAAAACTCACTAGATACCAATTTATTACAAAGGACATTAAAGGATAAGAATCAACAGCTGATGAAGAGATACATAGGGTGAGGTCCTCAACACAAGAGCTTCTGTCATTGACCACTGGCAAGAGATTCAACTTCAAGCCCCTCCCCTTCCCAGAAGTCAGGGGGTGGGGCTGAAAGTTCCAATCCTTTGGTCACAAGGCTGGTTCCCCTGGCAACCAGCACCCCCCCCCCACCAACCTGGGGTTCAAAAGTCAGCTTCACTTACATAATGAGACACCTTTATCACTCCAGACGCTGAGGAATTTCCAAGGTTTTCAGAGCTGTGAGCCAGGAACTGCAGATGAATACCAAATATGTGAGAAGTATTTTGGTCATCCGAATGACCAAATATATATTTCTCATGAATCACAATAACACACGAACACAATCCAATCCACAGTAGACACTAGTGTACTAGTCAGGTGTGGATACCAAGGACTTGAAATGGCACTAATGTAACTGAGAAACTGCATTTTAAATTTTAATTAAACTTCAGTTTAAATAGCCAAATGTACAGTGGGTACTGTATTGAACAGCACAGTTCTAGCTACTTATCTTTGACCATTTTGGATGTTGCAGGTATTTCCTCCTATGCTGTTAACATCATCAGTAGTGTCCTTTGTTGAAAATAAATCCTTAATTTTGATATCAGACATCATTTTTTCTAGATGTTGTATGCATTTTTTTTTGATCTTAAGCAATCCTTACACACCCAAAGAATACAAAAATATTTCCCTACTGTGTTTTGATTGGCTGATTTGACATTTCATACTTATGTTTTTAATCTATCTAGAGGTTACCTTTGTATGTGGTGTGAGGTAGGGATCCAACTTTTTATATCCAACACTGGGCCAATTTTCCCAACCCAGCCTACAGAAACAGTCCGTCCTTCTCCAGCACATGGTGCTCCACATTGTATACCACATTCCCATACAGACATGGGTCTACTTAAGGCTCTTCTATTGCATAGGTGTGTTTGTCTTTTCCTACAATGGCACTCCATGATCTTATTATAACCTTGATGAATCTTAATATCTGTAGGGTGAGTTTCCACATTTTACTCTTTTTAAAGTTGACTGAGACTTCTGGTTCCAGCCAAGATGAAGTGACAGGAACCAGAATTACTCTTCCACTTGAAACAACTAAAAAACCATACAGAATATGTGAAAGAACCGTTCTAAATACATTGGCCATAATGCAGTGAAGGGCCGTGACTCCCGAGAGAAAGGAAACAAATGAGCTGAATTCTGTGACTGCTCCAGCTTACTGCCTGGAGTTTTCAGGATGTGGAGCAAGGAGGGGACTCAGGCAGGGCCCAGTGGTCTCCCTGAGTTGAGTGAATGGATCCGAAAGGCCAAGATGGCTAGAGTTTGCAGGGCAGAACACTGAAGAAAGAGGACATGGAGATGTGTAGCTTAGGACTGACTAGCGTATGTGTGTGAGGAAAATATGAGGCCAGGAAAAGAGCCAACCAAAAGGATTAGAGGGAAAACTACCCAGGGTTCAAGCAGGGCCAGGAGTAGTGCCTCCACCAACCAGCCAGTGAGCAAACTCACTCTCTGGGAACTCCAATTACACAGGTGCCAGCTGCTGGAAGTTGCACCTCAGTTCATTGATACTCTCTTCACTTTTTCATCCTTTTCTTCTCTCACTTTTCTGTTTCACTTATAATTTCTATTTGTATGTCTTCAATTTCATTAATCTTTTCTGCAACGTCTAATCTACCATTAATCCCATCCAGTGTATTCTTCCCATCAGATATTTTAGCACAATCCATAAAAGAACAAATTGATAAATTGTTCTTTATCAAACTTAAGAACTTTTGTCCTTCAAAAGACACTGATGAGGGGCCGGCCCCATGTCCGAGTGGTTAAGTTCACGCGCTCCGCTTTGGCGGCCCAGGGTTTCACTGGTTCAGATCCTGGGTGCAGACATGGCACCGCTCATCAAGCCATGCTGAGGTGGCATCCCACATGCCACAACTAGAAGGACCCACAACTGAAAAATACACAACTATGTACCACGGGGCTTTGGGAGAAAAAGGAAAAATAAAATCTTAAAAAAAAAAAAAAAGACACTGATGAGAGAAGAAGGGAAGCCACAGAGAAAATATTTACAAATTGCATATCTGGTAGACGTGTTTGTGTGTGTGTATATCTATCTAGATATTTATACATCTATCTATCAGTGAGCGCCTCCACAGGGACAACAGTTCTAAATACACTGGACATAAGGCAATGAAGGCTTCTCGGCTGGAAATGGAGGCCCTAGCCCCTTGGAGCTTAGAGTCTGTGAATGCGCTAAGGCAGGGGAGCACAGATGCTAAAATAAATGTTCAGAACCACAAGAGCAAGTTGAATGTGGTGCCAGGAGTATAAGTGACCAGATGGAGAAGAGGGGGAAGGGAGGCAGCTCTCTCTCTTTTTTTTTTAAAGATTTTCTTTTTTTCCTTTTTCTCCCCAAAGCCCCCCAGTACATAGTTGTATATTCTTCGTTGTGGGTCCTTCTAGTTGTGGCATGTGGGACGCTGCCTCAGCGTAGTTTGACGAGCAGTGCCATGTCCGCGCCCAGGATTCAAACCAACGAAACACTGGGCCGCCTGCAGCGGAGCCCGCGTACTTAACCACTGGGCCACCAGGCCAGGCCCAGGCAGCTCTCTTGAAGTTGGCATCTACCTGAATCTCAATGACTGGACTAAGACTTGAGGTATGAGGGCGGCACACGCAGAGGTAAAAAGGCATGGGACAGATAATTTTTAGTTGATGGACCATTAAGTTCTAAACAGGAGTAGGGAGAGGTGAGCTGCTGTCAGGCCAGTGTCTTTGAATTCAGGTTAATGGTTCTGAGCACACTGGGGAAGCCATGGAGGGGTTTTATTTTCAAAATGTAAATAGTTCTATTATTTGTTGAGAATGTGAAAGAAAATACATGTTCACCATAAAAAAACAAAGTAAAAAAATCCATGAAAGTATAAAGGGCATTCAAAGCACCTTTAATCCCACTACCCATAAATACCTGCTGTCTCACTTGAACATTGTGCTGTGTGTCCTTTTGGATTTACATTTTGCATATATGTAAATATACAGAAGGGAGGTGGGGAAGATGCCTTCATTCCCCCTCATTCATCCTTCAAACCCTCAAGTCCTTCCAAGTAAATGTTTCCTTCTTGCAGCCATGCACTGTGTCCTCCCCCCACCCTCACCATACCCAGAGGTCCTTAAGGATTCGGAGTGCCTGGTTCTCAGTCTTTTCCTCCAGGAAGCTATCACGAGCGATCATAGGACATCAGTATCAGTAATGGTGGTCCCTCACCACCCTGGCTTCTGAGTTTCTTACTCCTCTCCAAAAGGGAGACTGAGTTCCACGCGTGTCTATGGTCACACCGAGCCTACAGGTATTCAAAAAGTAGCCACTTCTACATCCTGTTTCAGGCATCCTACTCTACCACCGCCTCACTCCAGTGACATTTCTCCCATTCCACTGGGATCTCCAACTCAGGGCGCGCCGTGCCTTTCCACTAATGCCACCCATGCGCCTCCCCCTCTCACCTCTCCCACTTGTGGATCCACGTTGGGGAACCGCAACTCCCTTGCCCCCCGCCCTTTGTTGCGCTCCCATTCCAAGTCTGCGTCCAGACGGCTGGACGCGGCTGGAGAACGAAACCGTGTTGACTAGTTTCACTGTCATAGCTCGTCCCTAGATTCAAGCTCGCGGTGTCCTAACCAACCCCCGGATCCGGCCAGTTCGCCCTCCCGCCGCGGGAGGCCTCCACGGCCGTCTCCTCGAGCACCCCCGCTGCCTCTAGGCCCCTGTCCACACACGTTCCTAACCTCGCTTACACGCTGAACTTCGCGGTTAACAGCGGAGCGCGATGTGCCGCCGTCGGCGCGAGCCTGGCGGGCCGGGGGAGCCGCGGCGCTCGTCCTGGGGGCGGCGCGGGGCTCGGCTAGAGAAGGGGGCACGCAGGAGCGACACGGAGGTTCCCGGGGGACAGCGCAGAGCGGGTCTCGGGTGTCGGGGCCCGGGCGGCAGGCCAGACCCATAGGCCCCGGGGGCCGCGGGAGCGCGCAGAGCCGGCCCGCGAGACGCCGGGATGCGACCATCCGCCTCGGAGGCCCGTCCGGGCGGCCGCGGCGCCCAGCGCGTCATTCTCAGCGACGACGGCGGGACGTTCGTGACGTCACAGGCTCCGGCGAGGCGCTTTAACGCGTCACTCCCGGCGACGGCGGCGGGGCCGTATGGCGTCAGGACGCCGGCGCAGGGCGCCGGGTTGGCAGGCAGCCCCTGTGTGGAGCGCAGGCCTCGACCGCGCACGCCAGAGCAGCGGCGCGCTCACCGGCCGGCGCTCCGGAACGCGCCTCCCTCCCTGCGCGGCCCGAAGCTGTCGGCCAGGGCGGTGAGGCCACCGGGACACCGTGCACACGCCCGCGCCGCGCGTCCCGACGCGCTACGTGGCCGACGGCGCCGCTTCCGCGTCATGACTTCCGGGCGCCCCAGCCGCCATCTTGCTCGCGCGGAAGCGCCGCGGCTGGGTGGGAGTCCCGGAGCCGGAGAGTCGTGGACGGTGCGGCCGCCGTCATGCCGTCGTCGCCGCTGCGGGTGGCGGTGGTGTGCTCGAGCAACCAGAACCGGAGCATGGAGGCGCACAACATCCTCAGGTAGTGGGGGCCTCCGCCCTTGCCTAGCGCGCCCCGTCGGACGCCGGCCGACCGGCCGTCCCTCCGCCCGCTCCCGGCCCATGCTGGGCGGCGGCGGCCCCGGCTCCCGGCCCCGAAGCCTGCGGCCCCCGAAGGACGCCCGAGGGGCCGCGCTGCGGCCGGCCTCGTTGGCCGCGGGGCCGCGCGCAGTAAGGAGTTGACAAGGCTCGGTCGGCCGCGCGGTGCCCCCACGTGTGTTTAGCGTCGCGGGAAAATTGAGGTTCTGAGCCGAAATGTTCCCGCGTCGCGGAAACGTCAGAGTTCCCAGTAAACCTGAAAGCCTGATGCAGTTTGGTCCCCTTTACACGCCTGTCTTGCATCGGGCGTGCTGTAAAATGCTCCTCGGTGAGGCGGGACGTACCGAGGCCAAGGCCAGGGTCTGCGAGATGATAGTGTCCGACTCCTGCGTCTCCAGGGCGTGTCATTTACCAAAGCTGCTGGAAAACTTGCGCAACATAAGCTCAGGATAGAATGAGTCTTAGAAAAACGGAAATGGCCTTTTTTGTTAACTTCGTGGCTTTGTATTTTCTCCTATCTACATTTTCAAGTCTCATACAAAAAAGTCCTCCTTTTCCCTTAAAGGTCTCGATTCGGTAATTTCTGGAGTACACGTGAGTCCAGTTTCTTGCTTCCACTTTATATTTCGGTACTGACTCCTGTTTTGTGACCCTGGTGTTGTATGTGTTTAATAAAAGTTTATTCCCGTTTGATACAGTTTTTTCGTTAAAACTCACTTTACAAAACGTGAAATTGACCGCCTGCGTTAAGTTTGGTATACATGTCAACTTTGCTAGTAAAAGTTGAAAGTGCCTTTTCTCCCGCAGTTTCCATACGTGGACACTGAACGACACCAGTGCCTCGCCCTCTGGCTCCCACAGTCCGGCTTTAGTCTGCTGAGTAACTTGGGCAAGGTAGAATGCCCCATCGCTCTTGTTTCTTAAGAAGCTGGAAGTGTCAGATGTCCACCATCTGCCAATTAGGAGTTTACTTCTTCCTGCTTCTTTAATTCTACTTCCTACCGCACTGTCCACGGTATTCGCTTGATGTCATTTTTTGGTAGAGTGTGGTATGCTTTGAGCCTAACAAATTAATGCAAAGGTTGTATTTAAACTAGAATTACATTGTGCTAGGTCTGATCCCCAAACTGCATTTATCTGTTCAGAGTCATTAAAAGTTTGGTAAGTTTAAGCAAAAAAATGCAAGGTTCACACTGCCAGGAAATAAGATTTCACATCTTTGATTAGAATAACAAGAGAGCTGGAGACCACGTCCTGCATCTTCTGGCTGGCCCTCCCTTGTTTAAGCTCTCCTGCTGTATCTGCATAACAAAGTTGGGATGAAACCTTAACAAAGGGAGATATTTCTTGATTATGTGTAGCAACTTTGTAATGAAATCAGACAGTCTCTACAAAATGGCTTGTCCTGTTTAGTTCCCAGTGGCTAGAGCCAGCCCAGCATTGGGTCTCCAGGGAAAGGGGTGCAGAAGATCCTCTCGGAGTAATCACCAAGTAGTTGTTCCATGTGCTTCTACCCACTTGACTGTCTCTCACATTTACTCATAAAAAGAGAATGAGGGCAAAAGGAGGTAAGTTTAGGGTAACATACGTTATTGATAGCCTGAATGTGAAGTTTTTTGACGTGACTCTTAAATTTCTAAAATGCCTATATTTGAGGGCTGTTTCCTCTGTTAAAATGGTAATATTTGCTTGTTGCAAGGCATGCTAACTGTAGAAAATACACAGAAGATGAAGGAGATAAAGATCAGCCCAAGTGCCATTGGGTGTGGGTCCTTCTGGGCGTCTCCTGTGTGTCCACACTCTGCAGGGAGGCCAGCATGCCCTTCTGTAATCTCTGTTCATGGAACGTGGTAAACGCAAGTCTGATTTCAGTATCATTTCTGCTTTCATTTTGGTATACTGAATTTGAGTACATCTGTTCACATCCAGTAGTGGAAGTGGTTACAAAACCACAGAGCAATAATCCAGGGGAGTCCTGTGGCGATTAGTTTTGTAACCAATCCCCCAGTAATACAATTTGGACCTTGTGTTTTTCAGTCTTATGATGTTAACATTCTTGTGCCATATATCTTTGCACGCTTTTCTGGTTATTTCCTTGGCTTAAATTCCTAGAGGTGGACTCGCTGAGTCGAAAGGTAGGCGTATTTTACATTTTCATACATTTTGCCAGACTGCTTTCCAGAAAAGTAGCTATTTGTAGAATTCCTTTTTCCTTATAATCTGGGCGTTATTTTCATCTTTTCATGCTGCCAGAGCAAGAAGGATCTCACCTTTCCTTTAGTTTTTTATTTTCTATTTAGTTATTTATTTTTTGAGGAAGATTAGCCCTGAGCTAACATCTGCCACCAATCCTCCTCTTTTTGCTGAGGAAGACTGGCCTTGAGCTAACATCCATGTCCATCTACCTCTACTTTATATGTGGGACGCCTACCACAGCATGGTGTGCCAAGCGGTGCCATGTCTGCACCCGGGATCCGAACCAGTGAACCCGGGGCCGCCGAAGTGGAACGTGTGCGCTTAACCACTGCGCCACCGGGCTGGCTCCATCCTTTGGTTTTAAAATTGCTGTTGAGGTTGAGCAACTTTTCACGTCACTTTGACTTTTGAAAATTATTTATGGCTTTATCTCTATTGGGGTTAGTACAGGATTTTAAAACATTTTTAGGAGATTTATATGATGGTTTTCTGTTACAGCTATGAGAGCTTATAAAAGTCAGGTTTGGAGACTTAGACCTCAAAGATGATGTTTGTGAAAAGCATAGGAAAATGGTATGATAAGTGAAAGAACTGGAAAATTTTGTATGCAGTTTAGTTGCAACTACGTAAAACTATGCATGGGAAAGCTGAAATGAAATATCAGAAGCAATGAAGTTAATTGAATGTGCACGGTAGGTATCAGTGAGCCCTTCTCCCTTCCATCCCCGCCCCCCCACCCCCCCTTTTTTTGGCTCTATTGGAAATCAACTTGGACTGTATTTTTCTGACAAGTCGAATACAAGTGGTAATAAATGTTGGCATTTTCTAGAGCTAGTCATAATGTTCCCTGGAGTGATCATTTTTATCTTTTGAGACTAAATTGTTTCAAATACCAGTCCTGAGAGTCCTTTAGGTTTTTTAGGTGGTGTTGATAGACTGTTGTATGTTTCCACAGAGCCTCCTGTTCTTTGTACTGAGTGGATTTAGATTTCCCTTTGGAGCCAATTAATTTGTTTTTTTTTGTTCCAAACTATCTCCTAGATGTTAAGGAGTGTGTTGATTTTTGGAAGTTGTGTTGATTTTAATCATAGCAATTCAAAACAAATTTTAAAGAAAATCTTCTATAAATTGCTGGACTGAATTTTTAGTTGGTTTTCAATCTTAACTTCCTGAGCTATGTGATTTTGGGAAGATGAGCAGAGAGGCTGCAGATGTGGAAGAAACAGTTCACTCTGTTTCTTGAGCTCTTTTGTGCCAGGTGCTTTCCAAATGCTGTCTGGTTTCATCCTCACAGCTCTTAGGATGTCCACATTCATGCAGGTGAAGAGACAGTACCCAGAGCAGGAAGCCCTGGCTCGTGAGTGACAGCAGGGATTTGGACACAAGGGACTCTGGTGATGATGAGTAACAGAACTGAGACTCAAGATGGGTGAAAAGAGGAGCTGAAGAAGGATCCAGGGTGTAGCAAGTGCAGTCAGCTGAGGTCCTGTGATCCTCTGATTGGGTGGGCCTCTCAAGTCTTAATGTCGTGACCAGACACCAGGGTCCCAAGCTATACTGGTATAGGGGTACTCCAGCCTTCTCCAGACAGGACTAGGTCTCAGCTGCCTGAGGTGGTGGGGTGACACACAGGATTTGATCCCAGGTGGCCTACAGCACACTTGCAGTCATGGTGCTGAACCCCTCCCTGGTCTTGAACACCTTCCCACAAGCTTCTTGTCTTTTACCAGGGAGTGGTAGTCAGCTGTGCCCTGCAGCCCTTTTGGCTGCATTTTTGCTATTTTGGTTGTGCATGTGCTTGAAGAAGGAACTGGAAACCATTTGGTAAGGTGAAAGGATTTGGAATCATGTCCCTAAGAAGGCAGAAGATGTGGAAAAGGTGTCTACAGGGGAGCACATTTGCCTTCCTAGGATTTATGGGACTGTTTTTGTCTTCAGGAGCAGAACTAAGACCAGGAGGATGGTTGGAGGAAAGTAGATTTCTGTTTGAATGTGAACATTGAGACAGAACTCAGTAGACCAAGCATGGTAACAGCTTCCAAAGCTAAAACATTTTTCCCTGCATTAAGGATCATCTTCTCCAGCCTTTTATAGATGAGAACAGATGGAGCCCAGCACTGGGAAGGTAGTTCCACAGGTTCACACATGGCTAATAGCACGTTCCTGCTCAGGACTGCTTAGTGTTGGAGCTGGAAGCAGCACTCTGATGGTGGTCTTGTTGCTGGGCCATCTGAAGTACCAGATACGGAGGGCCTGCTCTCTGCTGGTACTGTGGAGGGGGAGACATTCGGGAGGCCGGCAGTGACCAGTGGAGCAAGATGGCCTGTGAGAAGCTGGGTTGTGGAAAAGCAGGCCTGAAGGAGGGACGTCTGAGCAGGGGCACTGACGAGCTAAACATAATGGCCATTTGTCACAAGCTGGACACCTGATGATGCTTCATGCTTAGAAGCCTCTCAGTTTTGTTCTTGACCTTTTGGGAGGATAAGAACGAAATAAATCCTAGAAAACATTTATCAAAATGTGTTTAGAGGGGCTGGCCTGGTGGCACAGCAGTTAAGTGCGTATGTTCCACTTCGACGGCCTGAGGTTTGCCGGTTTGGATCCTGGGTGTGGACAGGGCACTGCTTGGCAAGCCATGCTGTGGCAGGCGTCCCACATATAAAGTAGAGGAAGATGGGCACGGATGTTAGCTCAGGGCCAGTCTTCCTCAGCAAAAGAAAAAGAGGAGGATTGGCGGCAGATGTTAGCTCAGGGCTAATCTTCCTCAAAAAAAAAAATGTGTTTAGTGTCCACATTTGCCTAGTGATAACAAATTTTATTGGAACATTACCATTTCAGAAGAGTTTTATCTTCCCAGTCATTTGGCTGTACCACAGTGAAATTATAGGCAAGCGTTTAAGTGTAATGGCTTTTGAGCAGGTGCTTTGTGTTCTATACAGATGAGGTCATCATATAGCTGAAGTTGGCCTGGTCAGCAGTGCATGAGTGTACCTACAGTAAAGGTGACAGGATTGTAGGTGCATCTTGTCTTACTTATAGACAGGTCATGCTTTCAGAAGGCTCGCAGCAGTTTCAGTCTTAGCCAAAATAATTCTTTAAATCAGGCTAATAACCACACTTTTAGAAAACAGGAAAAATACTGTAACCCACATTGTTAATTTGCATATTTTCTTATGATCCTTTTTGGTGTTCGTTTTAGCATTTTTATTTTACTTTTAGTCATTGGGATAGCGATAGAAATAATTCTGTTTTCCAAAATTTAACATTTTCTATGATAGGTTCTTTTTTTCTTCCCCCCTGCTTTTTCTCCCCAAATCCCCCCAGTACATAGTTGTATATTTTAGTTGTGGGTCCTTCTAGTTGTGGCACGTGGGACGCCGCCTCAGCATGGCCTAATGAGCAGTGCCGTGTCCACGTCCAGGATTCGAACTGGCGAAACCCTGCGCTGCCAAAGCAGAGTGCGCTAACCATGATAGGTTCTTTATGATAGATTTTTGATACTTGTAAAAACACATGATAAATACTTGTCTGGAAGATTCGTTTAACATAAAAATGGTTGGCTCTTGAGACAAAGCCTTTTGGTTGTCAGGAATATTTTTATAGCAGTTCTTTTATATAAGAAACAAATTGTCACACTGTGCTGTTGTCACAGCACAAGATGGGCTGTTATGTCAGTTGCATCAGCTTAGAAGAAACAGCTCTTCTGTTGCTAATTAGCCTTTTTGCCACTTGGGAACATTTTGTTGGGGGAAGAGCAAACTGTGTTTCATTTTATTTTTAAATACGCTTTATGAACACTTCAGAAAGTTGGGGAGGCCGCTGAGGAGAGGGCAGCAGGCCCCCTACCCCACTGTCTGTTTCTAATAAGGGAGTCTTCCCCTGTCCGAGACCCAGCAGTCATCCTCCTAGGAGCCTTGTTTAGGATCAGTCAAGTGGAGGGCAGGGCCGCGTTCTTTGGGATGCAGCCAATCCCAACTTTTAGGGATATGGTCAGACTGAAATAGAGAATGTTCCATTTGGACACCTAATGCAAACCTCAAACCCCACCAGGACACAAGATGAGTGAAGAAGATGGTCCTTGCCAGGTGGCGCCATCCAGGCAATTTAGACTCCAGCAGGATGGGGGCTCGAGACCCTGCCCCAGGGCTCTCCATCTGGAGCCTCCCGGGAGCCCTGTGGCAGCTGGTAGGTGGCACACCTGCCCTACTCCAACCTGAAACATTCTGGGGTCCCGTCCAGGTCTCTGTCATGGGGTGCAACATGCACTGAGGTGCTCCCAGGGCTGAGACCCACCCCGAGGGGCATTGTCTCCCACTCTTCCTGCCACCTCCACTCCCACATCGTGGCTTTCTCCATTGCCGTGCTGCTCACTGTCCTGTGGACTGGACGTTTTACTTATCTTGTTACCCTATCCCCCCAGAGTATCTGAGGAGTGGGATTTGGGTCTGTTTTGATCACTGCTGTATTCCCAGCCTGTAGTAAACTCCAGGAAATACTGTTGAATCAAGATGGAATGGTAAGCCTGCCACCAGTAGAGAGCGTGGTCATTTTTAATTTTTAAAACTTCAGCTATTGCAGATTTAATAATTCTCTTTGCTATTTCTTGGCTAAATTAAAGATTATTCATTGGATATTTCATTAATAGCCAGCCCTGGTGGTCTAAAGGTTAAGATTCGGCGCTCTCAATGCCGAGACCCAGGTTTGTTTCCCTGTCAGGGAACCACACCACCCATCTGTCAGCTGTCACACTGTGGTGGCTGTGTGTTGCTGTGATGCTGAAAGCTGTGCCACTGGGATTTCAAGTATCAGCAGGGTTCCCTGTGGTGGACAGGTTTCAGTGGAGCTTCCAGACTGAAACAGACCAGGAGGAAGGACCTGGCCACTCACTTCCCAAAAAAATTGGCCATGATACCCCTATGAGTAGCAGCAATGCATTGTCTGATACAGTGCTGGAAGGTGAGAGGATGGTACAGAAAGACCTGGCAGGGCTTTGCTCTGCTGTCCATGGAGTTGCCAGGAGTGGGAATCAACTTGACCACATTAACGACTCGTCTCATTAATGTATTTCAAGAGCTTTTGTGCCTGGGCTCATTTTAATAAATTCTAGATGACAAGTACCTCAAAGGAATGGCCAAAAGGAGATGACTGAGTTTTATAAAAATACTTACTTTTTTTGAAAGAGTGATGAATGAACTCTATCTAAGTGAATCTTTTGTATATCTTTGTCGGAAGATTTTGCTTTTCCCGATCTTGCCCAAAACGATGTTTGGGACCCCTCTTGGAATAGGCTTCTTAGGTGGCTGATGGGTCACATAAGAAAAATGCTCTTCACCATTGTTTCTTACTCTGACCCCAGAAGGTACTGTCTCTCTTGCACATCCAGTTTACTCATTATTTGGTTTCGAGTGCCTTGTTCTGAAGCATCAGAGCCCCCACCAAAAGACACATCTTTCACTGCAGAGCCCATGAAAATAGCAGGCTTTGGAGCCAGACCCATAGAGTGGTTCCAGGTGCATGTTGAGCACTGCATGTACTCTTCAGGTGTCACTGCTGGCCACCATGTTACCTGCCCAGAAGTCTTACCTCCTGGTTAATTCACGCCTTCAGCTTACTCTGGGCCCACGTGCTTCTCAGTTCTCGCCACGGCTGCCTCATTCTGTCCTCTGGCAGTGTCCCCACACCTGGGTCTGGCTGCTCCCTCTGCAGGGACCTCCTTCTCTTCTGCTTGGGCATTGCCGGCCTCAGCTCCACGTCCTGTCCTTGGAGGATCTTGTTTCTATGGGTTCATGTTTTCTTATAGCACACCTCCCTCCCTGAAGGACTTGTTCTCTTTTATTGTCATCCCCTGCCAATTGGACAGAGAGAAGCTCCTGGTCTTTTTGGCCCTGACCCTGGCACCCAGCATGGTGCCTGGCCATGCAGGTAGCTAGGTGGTCATGGTTTGGACGTGTGAATGGTCCCAGTGCCCTTGGGGTCAGCCCACCCCTGGACACAGGTGAAGTGGTCACTGGAACCCAGTTACCAGTGTTAGGGATTCTTGGTGTGGCGCTTCTGGGTGCCTCACTTTTCCATGAGTCACAGAGCAGACTGGAAGGTTGATGGGTCTTTACTCTGACTAGGAGGATGCGCCTGCAGAGCCAGGGTTGGTGTCAGGAATAATTCCTTTTTTCCCCTCAATGATGTATATTTTAACAGCCTTTAAAAGCTGCTGGAGTAGTGGCCCCAGCCAGTGGGAGAGAGCCTTTAGGGCATTTTCAGGGGGAAGTGGCTTGGCTTGGAACCGAAAAGATAAGCTGCTTATTTCGGAGCAGTGACAAGTTGTGAAGCCCTCGAGACAAGCGTGGCCCACAACTGTGTGTTCCTCTGGCTCTCGTGGCTGTGACTTGTTCACCTGTTACTGTCATAGGAGGATGTGGCCTCTATGGAAGCAGGTGCCCCGGCCACCCTCCCTTGCATGACCACCTGTGTCAAGTTGGGCAGGGAGTGGGTGCCTGGACAAGAACTCATCTCCTTCAGCTGTTGTCGAGGTGACTGTCAGCAAGGCTTGTTGGTGCTTTGGCAGAAAGTAGTTTTTTTATTTATTTATATTCAGATATGTATGTTATGTGAATTGGTGAGGAAACAGGTTCAGATTTGGGGTGAAAATGGTCTGCATGCAGCTTCTCAGGAAGGCAGGTGAGTTGAGGTGTGCGGCTGGCCGTGCACAGCGGCTTGGCCCGTGTTGGCCTCTGGTCACAGCGCAGTGGACGGCCTTACTTCCTCGCCTCCCTTTTGTTGGCATCTGTAGTTGCGATTAAACGTCAGGAATGTTGGTTGTCTCTAGGTCTGTTTTTAAAGCTCAGGTGTATGTGGGCCTTGGTGTGTAGATCATTAGTCTCTGCTGTTACTGCGCTGTTCACAGTCACAGGGGATAATAGCCTGGGGTCTGGCTGCATGGCTTGGGATTTCTAGGGATGAAGGGACATAACCAGGCTTTTACCGACCTCACAGGACTCAAGTAAGGTAAGGTGTTTAACCCAAACTAGATGAGAACCACTTTTTAAAATTATTTTTTCTTTTTCTTTTTTAAGATTGGCAGCCTGAGCTAACAACTGTTGCCAATCTTTTTTCTTTTTTTGCTTTTCCTCCCCAAATCCCCCCGGTACATAGTTGTGTATTTTCGTTGTGGGTCCTTCTACTTGTGGCATGTGGGATTCCGCCTCAGCATGGCCTGACGAGCAGTGCCATGTCCCCGCCCAGCATCCAAACCAGCGAAACCCTGGGCCGCTGAAGCCAAGCATGCAAACTCAACCACTTGGCCATGGAGCCGACCTCAAAATTGTTTTTTAATTTGTGCGCACTTGATACTTTGTGTAGGTGCCAGGTGTGGTATCCCTGCTGCTCCGTGGAGACAGCACCTCCCAGGCCCCTGCACTGCCATGGTTTGGGCGTGTCCACTTTGCTTTTCTCACTGAACAATTGTAGGGGATTTCAGTGTGTATAGTGCTCCCTCACCCTTTTTGCAGTAGCAGAGAGTCTCCTGTGTGGTTGGACATGGGGTTCTTTCTTCTCTTTTGTGGTTACGGTCAAGGCTGTAGGGAATGTCCTGCAGATGCAGGTGTGCACCCTGTCGGATAGGCTTCTGGAAGTGTCTGGGTCATTGGCGCAGTTTCGGTGCGTTCTCCTGCAGAACCTTCCCTGTCCCTTCCAGCAGCGCTGTCTGAGTGCGGGTTTTCTCTCTCATCGGAAAACTTATTCACCAGTCGACACGTGTTTATTATGTGCTTGCTGTGTGCCCTGCGCTGCTCTAGGTACCGGGGACACAGCAGTGAACGAAAGGGACCACGTCCTTCCACGTGGTGCTGACATCGCTGTGGGAGAGAGCTCACCCATACCCAGATGTTTAGAGCCTTCCTCCTGTGATGCGTTTGTCACACCACGAGTGAGATTCAGCCATTTCCTTCCCTGTAACTTTTGTGTTCACGTCTTTGTCCCTTATTCTGTGGGGTTTATTCATTTAATTTTGTAGGAGCTCTTCTGTATGTCAGGCACTGCTGACATTTTGGGTTGGATGATTCTGTGTTGGGGACTGTCCTGTGCCATGAAGGATGTTTGGCAGCCTCCCTAGCCTCTAAATGCCATACCTCCCAGTTGTGAAAACTAAAAATGTCACGAGACATGGCCAAATATCCCCTGAGTTGCAATAAAAAAAATATGGAAAAACTTGAGACAATTCGTCAGCAATTTCAGAGCCATTTGGGCCTGTAAGAAGAGTGTAGATGCTGATGGAAACATGTTCTTCCTGAGTCCTACGGTCACGGAGGTTCCTTCAGAGGCAGAAATTGTGTGGTTTATAAACAGAAAGCTAAAATGAGAAGTCTGTTCTATTTAGACACTTTTTAACACTTCAGATTTTTACTTTTATTGACTGTGAGTTTGAAAGAACATAAGTTCTGTACCAGACTAACTTTTGCACATAACCTTCGCAGCAGACCCAAGAGTATGGTTATCAGTGACGACAGACACGTCTTGGGATCTCATCACTTTATTGTTTTTTTGAGATGACATTTCTTTCTTAAGGTGTAAATTGTTTCCCACAGGGGGACTGCATTTCACACAAATTCCCAATTTATTAGGAAGGACTTTTTTGTGTGTGGGCGTTGGCTCTGAGCTAACATCCTTATCAGTCTTCCTCTAGTTTGTTTGTGGGATGCCTCCACAGCGTGGCTGATGAGTGGAGTAGGTGCACACCCGGGATCCGCACCCGTGAACCCGGGCTGCCGAAGCAGAGCGTGTGGGACTTCAACCACTTGGCTGTGAGGCCAGCGCCAGGAAGCACATTTTGTCGCTTTCCTTATCTTTGACTTTTTAGCTTACAAGAGAGTATCTGCAGCTGTGGGTCTGTTTGTTCTTGGCCCTTAAAGCCAACATGGTAATACAGCAGGCTACAGAGGTGCCCCCATGTGCCAGCCGCTCTTGGTGCTCCATTCTGGTTTCCTGGGGAGCCCACATTGTAGGGCATTAGGAAACTGGACCAACAGAGTTTCCTGTGATGGAGCCTGCAGTCAAATCTTGAGAAGTTTCTTAGGAATCAGAAAATAAGGGGTCCTGTGAATCTGAATCCTGCACAGAGGCCAGGATAATGGTCAGATGACAAAAATGTTCTAGATGAAATCTTCCCTAATTCTACATGTCAGTCAGTCCTTTGAAGTTCTCAGAAATTTCAGAGTACTGCTTTAAACACCGCAAGGTTCACACTTAGCTGTGTACCCACAGGTTATAGGATCCTTTGTCTTCTGTTGTGATTGGTTTCATCTAGCTTTTGTGAAACATACTACAAAAGTTTTTTAAAATTTGTGAATAAAATATTCAAAGTTAGCGATTTAGAAACGTGTTCTCCAATATCAACAAAGTTGCTCACTTTGTCCACTTCCCATTTCATATCCCTTATTTTTAGAATTTTGTGTCTTACTTATCCAACTGTGATTCTCTCTCTCTCCTTTGTGTCTTTCAGCAAACGAGGATTCAGTGTCCGGTCCTTTGGAACAGGAACTCATGTGAAGCTTCCAGGACCCGCACCCGACAAGCCAAATGTTTATGATTTCAAAACCACATATGATCAGATGTACAATGATCTCCTTAGGAAAGACAAAGAACTGTATCCCAGTGGGCTGCCCTTTTAAAAACCTCAGCGTGGTTGTCTCTGGCAGGTGTTGTGACACAGGCATCATTCTGACCTCCACTTCAGGGTGGCTGTGCGAGTCAGGCGGATAGTGCTGCCTCTGCACAGTGTGCTGAGTCACTGCACGCGATGCAAAACATGCCCTCCTTTTATTTAAGAGACCAGGTTTCTGCTCCTGGTGCTCAGTGGACAGTCGAAGGGTTGGAGCCGTTCGGGGCAGTGGACGTGTAGGGCATGCAGACGTAAACGTGACGTCCACACTGACAGAGTCAAGGAAAAGGTTCTGACATGATACTAATCAGAGCAGCTTAGATGAGGAAAGCGGAAACCACAGGTTCCGTGGCTTTCCACCCTGCAGGGCTGCCACTGCTTTCCTCTGCAGGTAGGTGTGTGTGTGTGTGTGCGGGTGTGCACTGATAACGTGTCGGTGGGCTGCTTCACACACCGCTGGTGATGTTTCCAGGGGGTCAGGCCAGTGAGGGCCACATTTGCTACCAAAGGAAGCATGTTGGCAGCAGATAATTTGGGAGAACTTTACTTCATTTCAGGAAGAGACAGAACTAACTGGATCTGCTACTGAGACTTGAGTGAAAGAAAAGGTGTTTTTTCCACGGGTTTTTGTGAGTGTGATGCCAAGCTGTATACGGCTGGGTGATCCTTGACTGGGGTACTTCATGATCTCCCCTGCTACTTTAAAACTGCTGGCCTCTCTTGTCCCAGTGAGTGAGTGGTAGTTCTTAAGATGGAGCTCAAATGTACTCCAAGTAAAAGGATTATAAACACCAAATGGAAAACTTTGTCTTCACGTTGGCACACTTGAAATTTTTAATAAACTACAATGTTTTCTCTACATCTTCAGATTAATTAGTTAGCTGGGAGTGGCCCCGCAGGTCATTCTAGCAAAATGTAGAACAACCCTGGCGGTTACTACCTCTGCCCTCTGTGCTCTCCTCTCCCCCAGCTACAATTAAAAAGTTGCCAGTCGGAGCATGGTGCAGAAACACGGGTATTTCCTGTTAGGCGGGCGTGTGGGAGTGTGTGTGGGTTGCTGTGGATGGTGGGGCATCTGTGATCCAGTGATCCTGGGAGTCCAGGACTGGGGGCGTGCCAGAGTCATCCCTCCAGGCAGCGGACCCGAGGCTCTCCCTGGGCGCATGGAAGCCGCTCAGAGACCTTGAAGCGCACGTTCTGCGTGCTTCCCCTTTCTCAGAAGCCCCAGAACCTGCATTGGGAAGAACTCCCTGAGTATTTCCGGTGAGCCGTCAGCTGTGTCCTGGTGTCCATGTTGCAGTGACATGCTCTGCTCACATCCTTGGGCCAAGAAGGCAGGCTGATCTCTGCAGGCATCTCAGAAGCGCTCCTCTCTGAAATTGTCCTCTGGTGAGAGTCGCCCTTAACCTTTCAGAGAAGCACGAGCCATGAGAGCCTTTCCCCTGGAAAAAACTGATCTTAACTCAGGTTTTTGTTATTTGCATTATAAACTATCCATATGCTATTAAGCTTATCTTGAGACCCCATCTATTTTTCAAAATTATTCTTCAGTTACTACCATCCTTTTTTTAAACTCTTGTGCTCAATGAGAGGAAGGAACACAGATGATAATGCACTTGTTCGTACTCCCTTAATTGTGATAAATTAGGCCATTTCACACTGGAGCCGACTATGATCTTCCTTTGCTCGGGATGGGTGGCACTTACCACATTTTAAACAGACCAAATCCTGGGGCCTTGGTGTAGGAGGGATGATGTGCACTCCTTGGTAGTTGTCAACGAAGGAGCAGAGACCAACTTCTCAGAATTGAGAATCTCTTCATGTGCTGACTTTGTGCAAGTCCATGGTCTCCCCAGGAAGCATCAGTACAGAAGACAGCTCTGTCTGCCTGTGCATGCGTGTGCCCTTGCTGCCTCATGCGGAAGAGGGGGCAGATGGTTATACTCAACTGTCACTGACAGTAGTTGCCTGCTGGGGACCCTGGCAAAGTCACCTCCCCTTTTGATTGCCCCTCAGGAGGCTCTGGGAGGGGCATCTTTATCCCTTTATTGACATGACTTGGGTAGGATTTCTGTCTTCTAGGTGGGGGTAGGAAGGGGGCAAGGCAGCCTTGTGCTTGGTGCCTGGCTTCAAGCTACCCAAGTACAGCCCTTGGCCATTGGGAAGGACACGTGCTCCAGAGGTCACCGCGGACACTGGCAGTATGCTGTGGGGTGGGGGCTCAGGTCTTGTGCATGTGAAGGGTACAGCAGTGAGGGAGGCCAGTGGGGGCTGGGTCCCCAGCTTAGGAGGTGCCCTGCTGCCATGGGAGGGGACACTTGATTACTAATGGGCAGAAGCCCAGGTCTGTAACATGGAATTCCTTGGCCTTTTGCGGAAGTGACAGTCATTAGAACCTGCAGTGAAAGCTAAAAAATATTTTAAGATGTAACCCAAGGATAAAACACTCAGTGA
Source organism: Equus caballus (assembly GCF_041296265.1). Taxonomy (NCBI): domain Eukaryota; kingdom Metazoa; phylum Chordata; class Mammalia; order Perissodactyla; family Equidae; genus Equus; species Equus caballus. The sequence goes on from NC_091685.1 coordinate 48,264,642, forward strand.
ATGTTTGGATTTTCAAGGGAGAGAATGACATGAGGGTAGGAATGCGCTGCTGGATTGGCCAGTGGCCGAGTGGCCCGGTGGTAAGGGACAGGGCTCAGACCAGCTCTGCCATCTGCTTGCTGTGTGTCCACACCTCACAGTAATCCTGAGAGCTGAGTCAAACGCGCGAGATGCTGACTGGGACCCCGTGATGATTAAGCCCTCAGTAAGTTCTGGCCAGTAGTCCTGTTAGTATGGAAGCACTTGATTAAATATTTGTCTACAAATAGGTGGTTTCAGTTTTCTGTCCTCGAGCTGAAGCAGGCCTTGAGGGACTGAGAGACACCTCCCTTGGGCTCATGGTGACATTTGTATGGCTGCAGAACACTGGCCTTCGGTCCCCAAAGAACCTGCCCCTGGGAATTCTAGAGGATGTTGGGGCTGGGGATACAAAACCTTGGCAGGACAGAAGCCTTGTTAATCTAAAACTAAACTAGTTGTTTTAGTTAGTGAAGCTAGACTGGCTTGGTTGACAGTGGATGTTGCCATTTCTCTTCTGGGAATGTCTCTCCTAATAGTACAGGAGGTCTCAAGTTCACATGACCTTCTACAGACAAAGAAGAAATATCTTTTCTTCAGGTTTCTCTTAGTAAGGGAAACTGTCCATTTTATCAAGAGTAGTTTCATTGTGATGGAACCCACACAGCATATGGTTCATCATTTAAAGTGTACGGTTCCGTGGCTTTAGTGTATTTCTCAGGGTCGTGCATCCATCACCACAGTAGGTTTTAGAACATCTTCATCACCCCATAAAAACCTGGTAGCAGTGACTGCCCTTCAACAACCCAACTGCTCCTGTCCCGCCCCCTCCCCCCTCCCCGGCAGCCACTGGTCCACTTTGTGTTTCTGTGGATTTGCCTCTTCTGCACATTTCGTGTAAATGGAGTTGTTCAACATACGGTCTTCTGTAACTGGCTGCTTCTCCCCAGCGTGTTTTCCAGGGGCATCCGTGTTGTAGTGTGTGCTGAGCTGCCCGTCTTTAAGTGTAAATTTTTTTCCCTTTGCCTTAACTTTTTTCTTTGCTTTGGAGTCTTGAACACAGAGCAGCTTTGATCTTGGTGTTTTATGCGTGGCTCTAGGTAGCTCCCTGGGTCAAGTGGTGGAGGCTTCCGGATTTTTCCCATTTTCCTCCAGAGCTGGTTTGTGCCATTAAGCTTCTTTCCAGGGCTTTCCACCTTCGACTGAGCGGAATCCGCGGCTGAACCCTCAGCTTCCCTGGAGTACCTTTGGTGAAAAGATAAGTTATTTTCTTCTAAATATAAGAATGGCAGTCTGTGACCTAATGAAGCGTATCCCTGGACCCTGTGGAGGAGGGAGGGACCACGTGAGATGACGGGGTGGCCGTGTCCTCCCGGGCCTCTAGTGGAGTTGTCCTTATAGGTGAAGGTAGATGTCCACTTGGGACCTGTCCGTACGTAATTGCTTTGTGAGTTATACAACCACTTGTCTTAAAAGGCAAGTAAACGTGGAGCTCTAAATATAGTTCATGTGATTTTTAATGCATGCGGCCAGTTGATTGATTGGAAATGCAAATACAACACTCTCCTGGGTCTTGGCTTCGTTTGCGTAATTGGAGGCTGAGCATGGGAGCCTGTATCCAGCACACTTCTCTGATTTCTCTTGTGGATCTTTTGTAATTATCTTTGGGGTTTAGATTATTTTTTACCTGTTCATTGATTCATTCTGTCCTCAGTCTTGTCTTGCATTGCTTTATATGTACACCCACCTCACTGTGTACTTTTTCTTATCTTGGGTTAAAAGGTAAAAAGAAAACTGATTTCTAAGATTGTAAATCCCCACCCTCATGACCTCCATCCATCGAGACTGATGGAGAGATATGGTCTGAGGCCCCCAAATCTTCACTGATTTCCTAATGAGAGCCACTGGGCTTTTCTGGAAGCTTGTACTTTGGTCTCATCATACCCTTGTTTCAAGCCCAGCTCACTTTCTCATGCTTTGCTCGGTGGGGTCTCTTGGTCCTGTCCTGGGAATGCTTCCTGCAGTCAAGTCCAGCCCTTTTTCCATTCTAAGTCCATCGGGCCTGGGTCTGCATCTTTAAGGGTGTTCTGCTGTTAGGCGTGTCCTGCATGCCCGCCTCACTTACGGTCCCTGGCCCGTGTCTGCCTGGCACACTGCACCCAAGGTACTCAGGGGCTCTCGCTCGCCTCTGCTGTGTGTGATCTAGTCTCATTTCACCCTGCTCAGCAGCTATGTTTTTAAATAGTTTTTGAAAATGGTGTTTAACAAATGAATGTGTTCCTGAGACAGACACTGATTCTGGGAGAAACTCTGATCTAATTTTGCTTATATTTAAGCTTTCTGGTATTAGAAAGCTCTCATGCTTAAAATATAAATTATGGCCTTGAGATGTTTCAGGTAAGGCCAGAATAGTAGCTGTCTTGTCTGAGAGGCGTTTACCTGCTCATCTCATCTGATCAGGTGCCACAAGTTCAACAGAGCCTATTGGGTGTGGTAGGGCTCCTAGGACTCACTCGGGTTTGGACATAATAGAACCGTACTGACCACCCCCACGGCTTGCAGTCATTGTCCCGGGCCGAGAGACAGCCTGGTTCCCCAGGCTGTTCCCAACACGCGACAGTCATGTTGAAAGTGGATCACATAAAGTGAATCGTGCTGCTGTTTTCACTTTGCTTGAAGACAAAGGTGGTGTGAGACCATCGTAGACCTGGCCAGAGCTCTTGGCCACTGAGCCTTGTGTTGGGGCGATAGTTAGGTTGGCTGCCCAGTGGCTCTTAGAGCCGACTTGATATTCCTTCAGGGGTTCCCGAGTTCTTGTTTGTGCAGCCTACGTGCTTTGCAAAAAGTACTGCTTTGATTGCCAAAATGAACTTTTTTCTGAATCTGAAGTTCTAGCTCGAAAGCTTTTGGCTTAGTGGCTCTTGGTGTGGCCCGAGGATCCCAGCTGCCCGCCCAGCCCTTCCAGAGGACCCCAAGCTTAAAGCTGTTGCCTCTTTGCCTTTCTCATTCCCACTGTGCCAGGGGCTCGTCCAGAGGCTCCCACCTGCCGGGGCCAGTTGTCCCTCTTAGGGCTGGTGGTCTGTGTTTGTGTTCTCGTGGTGATGACAGCTCCAGGACGGCCCTCCCAAACCGCTTGCCTGCTGGCTGCAGCACTGGCCTTGCCTTGCCCGGCTATTGGTTCTTCCTCTCAGGACGAGGAAGGAAGGGGTAGAGCGGCCGGACCCAGGAGTCACTGAGAGGCCTCCAGAGACAGACTGGTGGGGGCTGTAGTGAGGCTCCCAGGTGCCACCCCAGCCTTAGAGCTCACTGGCGTCCTCCCCTGCCGACTGCAGAAGCAGTTGTAGGAACATCTTGTGTGCGTGCTGCTTCAGTGCTTTGCCGTGAAAATGGGCTGGGCCGGGCACCCCGGTAGGGATGGGGGTGGCGGGGGAGGGGGGGGTGCTGTCTCCTATATCTGTAACGGGTGAGGGATTGTCAGGGTTCCTGTTCCTCGTTCACTCAGTCTTGGGAGAATCTGGTGAGGAAGAGAACGCCGGGCCTTCCCTCGTGGTCAGGGCAGGTGGATGGCTTCGGGGTCCTCACCTGAGTAGCACTTGAGTGCTTTATGACGACGCACACGTGTGGTTCCCTGTGGCCTGTTCCCTCTGAATCTAAACTCCAAGATGGCTGTGACCAGTGTTGGAGGCTGGATGGTGGAGACCCAGGTGAGCTGATGGGGCTGGAGCTGGGTGGGCCTTTGGGGATGCAGCCCTGTCAGGGCAGGGGAAGCCTCTCTGGCCTTGACGAGGAGGAAGTGGGGTGGACCCTGGGGCTGAGAGAGGGAGGACTCAAGAGTGACACCGGGCTGAGCGATGCTGTGGGTCTGGGGTCCTAGTAGCCTCTGGACACGACAGACATGGCTTTTCCACTGGCCTCGGGGGAGGCAGAGTGCCCCTGAGGGAGCCCTGAGCAGGGACACTGGTCCAGCTGCGTTCACCGTGGCACTGACTGCTCTTCGTGCAAGTGTGGGCTGTAGAAGTGAGTCCACACTCCAGGCCTGGGACACCACGGGCCTCATGCCACATCGGGGCTTCCTCCTGCCTGAGCTGTGTCGTCAGCAGACGCCCTGGGCTTGCCGTCCACAAGGGGCTCCCGGTGGGTTCATGACCTCTAAAATCTTCAAGACCTGTCCTCTAAAACGAGGGACTTCACCATGGCATCTTGGAGGATACATCCTGAAAGCTAGAACAGCACCGTAGTCCATGCCTTCTTCAGGGACACCCAGTTCCCGCCTGTCTCTGCTGTGGTGGAGGAAGGGCCTCTCCCTCCACAGTGACAAGGACTCGGGGTCCTGAAACGCTGGCTCTGCAGACACTTAAGGAGAGAGTCTCCCTGGGTCGTTGGCGTCTTCTGTGAGCTTTTGAATTCTGCTGGCGGCCTTCCCCTCATGCGTGTGCAGGAATGCAACCGTCCCCTGTCCCAGCCCCACGCAGGACACGCTGGTGTTACTGTCACCATACCCCCCAGAATAAAGACCAAAGGCCTTTACCAGGAAAAGCTCCGCCAAGCCGTGTTTTTGGCCGTCCCTGGGGACGTTCGGCAGTTGGTTGCGGGTTTTCAGGGATGCTTTTCCCCTTCCTCTGGTTGCCTCTCCTGAGCTTGGCCGTCGAGCCTCATGATCAGCTTTGCTTCTCTGCCTTGGCCGGGCTTCTCCATCACAGCCTCGGGCCCTTGGCAGCTCACACTGGTCCCCACAAGGAGCCCTGCAGGGCAGCTGGGTTGCTTTGTAGTGACCACTGGCCTCTTGGATGAGCTCCTCATCCTTCCTCTTCTTAGGCAGACAGTTTGGCTTCTTGTACAAACTGCATTGTCACAAGAATGTCAGAACTCCCCATTGGTGATGACTCGAGGTGGGCATGGGTGGGGTCAGCCAGGGACAGGTCCAGTTCAGTGACCGCCCTGGGTTTGGTCCAGTCACTTTGTCTTGTTGCTGCTTTTGGCTTACCTTTTCTTTTGTCAGATAGTCTTAAATTTTGTGGTAAAACAATTTGTGTTTTTCTTTAAGTCTCTAAATAAGTGGAATTTCAGTGAGGGAGGGGGTTGTTTACCAGTCCTGGGTTTTGTTTTTTTCTCCTTCACTGAGGAAGATTCACCCTGAGCTAATATCCACTGCCAATCCTCCTTTTTTCCTTGAGAAAGATTAGCGCTGAGCTAATCTGTGTCACTCATTCTCTTTCTTTTTGTATGTAGGACACCTCCACAGCCTGGCTGGTGAGTGGAATAGGTCTGTGCCTGGGATCCAAACCTGCGAACCCAGGCCACTGAAGCAAAGAGTGCGTGAAACTGTAACCACTCAGCCATGGGACCGGGCCCAGTTCTCTTTGGTTTTTTTTTGAGGAATATTAGCCCTGAGCTAACATCCACTGCCAATCCTCTTTTTGCTGAGGAAGGTTGGCCCTGAGCTAACATCTGTGCCCATCTTCCTTTGTTTTGTATGTGGGATTCTGCCACAGCACAGCTTGATGAAGGATGCCTAGCCTGTGCCCAGGGTCCAAACCAGCAAACCCTGGGATGCCGAAGTGGAGTGTGCAAGCTTAACTGCTACGCCACCAGGATGGCCCCATGTTGTTTTTTTAAACACCAGTTTGAGGGAGTGTTTTCCTTTGAAGAAAGGAGATAAAATAATTCTCACTCACTGGTCTCCGCAGATCCTTTTGTGCAAATCAGTTTGAGGTGAGCAGAGGCCCTTTCAGACACTGCTGTGCCACGTCCACTGTGGCCTGGGTGCAGGGTGGCCTATCTACAATGGACAGCTTTCCAGAAGCATCTGTTAGGAACACAACTTGCAAAGCGCTAGGTTACGTGGATTGGGCATCTTCCTTCTGTGCCCTGAGTTATAAATGGGAGGTGCTAATCAATCAGACCGAGGTGTGGCAGCCCTCTGCCCGGGGTCCTTTGGACTGGGAGCTTCCTCAGTGAGTTTAGGGACTGACAGGAGCCCTCTCCTGTGGTTTTGTGGGAATTCTGTGTCATCTGCCTGCCCACATCTGACAGTTGTTCAGGAAAGGCCATCGGTGTCCATCACAGATAACTGTTCCTGCTTCTGGTGGCCCATGTGTGCTGGACAAGCACAGCTGGCGGGTGGTAGCCACAGGATGGCACGTGTCTTGTTCCTGGGAAGTGGGGGCAGCAGGCGGAATTAGGACAGCTGCCCAGCTGCAGTTCTTGGGCAGGTGCTGGTGCAGAGCTGCCTCCCCACCTGGGGGGATCTGCTCCTGACTTGGGTGTGCTCTGGCAGACCAAGTGTAGGAGAAGGGTCAGTGCAGCCGGTACACACAGAATGTGATGCCAAACGGGATTTGTTTTCTACTTCCCAATATAGTTTTTGCTAATTTTAGCCCAACAAAAGCAGCTTTGCTGCTACCTCGCGGTTTGGGGAGTTCTTGGCACCTCTGTGCCTGCCTCTCCCAGGCTGTCCCTGCTCCACTGTGGGGCTGAGCTATGGGACCAGGAGTCGCAGGTCCGTCCTCTTGGGAGGCCTCTGGTCCCCACGTGCTTCCAGGCTGTTTGGAACACCCCGTGAATGTGCTACCTGAGAGGTTTGTTTTTCTGATTTTCATTCCTTTTATACAGAAGTAACACTTGTCCCTAAAAACAGTGCTGTTCACACTTCCGGGCAGGCTCACAGGTTCTGTGTTCTCTAGCAAGTGATGTGTGTGCAACACTGCTTCCCTTTTGTCGTGTGTGTCTCTGCAGGATCCAGCGTGTTCTTAAGTTCTGTTTGGGGACATAGCCATTTAACTAACATGAAACTGCTGTGAAGGGTCCGCATGGAGGCAGGAGTGAGCCCATCCTGCCTCCTCTGGTGGCTGGTACATGTGGTTCTTGGGTTTGTGTTTTTAATGAGGCCTTATAAGGCTGATGGCATTGACACTAAATGCTGGAGGTTTTGTTACAACAGATTATCAATGACACGAGGAAGCCGTGTACCACCTCACAGTGGCTGAAGAGTGGACGTCATGGCCGCCCTGTGTGGTCTGGGTGTTGGGTGGCAGCAACTTACATGCTCCTTGAATCCCAGACCTTGCCAGGCCACAAGCCTTGGTTGGGGATCTGAAGTGAAGGTAGAAACATTGCCACTATGTGATAATCCTAAAGTTTGAACTAAAAACTTGAATTGTCCCCGAGATGCGGTGGGGAGGCCCGTTCCTATGTTGAGGAGCCACCCATCCACAGGGTGCAGTTTGGGGGAGCAGGTGCCCAAGAGGCTCCAGCTGCACAGGGGGGAGCTTCCTCGACACCTCCCCTGCTTCTCGAAAGATGCACATAGCTGAGGGAACCCCAGGGTGGGCAAGGGTCTGAGTGGATTCTTGAAGCCAGCAGAGAAGAGAGGAGGGCTGCTGACCACGGCTCTGACCTCCTGGGCAGGGCTGTCCTGTATGGATCTGGGATCGAGAGGCTGCCCAGGGCACGTGGCCCTGCTAACCTTGACGCTTTGCTCTGCCCTCAGAATGAGAGCCAGGGGACTTGGAGAAGCCCCATTCCTTGCCTGGGATGTGGATGGTGTGGACGGCTGTGGTGGCCAGCTGTGCCCATCCAGGGGAGCGCGTGCCTGAGCACCATGGGCTGAGGGCCTGTTCCTCAGTATCACCCCACACAGCTGCGACTGGACCTGCCCTGACCTGAGGTGGCCCTAGCACCTGGGCGGGCACATCTCTGGAGTGCGTGGGGGGAGGATGCTTGGACATTTCTGAGCCTGGATGCCTTTGAGAATCTTCCCCCCCCAGAGGGACTTGAGTCCCCACTGAAGAAGTCTTACTTTGTGTCTTACGTTTCAGTTTGGAAGTAAAATCGGATTACAGGATTCAGAGAGCTCAGGTTCCCTGCGGCGAGGCCCACCCTTGGGGAGCCTGGACAGCGCAGGACTGGAGTTCACGTCTGAGGCTAAGCCAGAAAGTGGGAAACCTGGCTTAGGCATGGCCACGTTTGAGGACAGAGGAGATGCTGATACCGACCATGATGACCTTGGGTCCGTTCAGGCAGCGGCAGAAGCAGCTCGGGCACGGGCGTCCTGTTAGTGAAGCGTGAGCGGCATCTGGTCAGAGCAGGGCCTGAGCGAGCTGCCTGGAGCCCTGACCCCCATGGTGGGTGTGAGGGGGCCCTGTGTCCCCCAGCCTCTGGGTGTCCACCTTGGAGCTGAGCTGCACCCCTAGAGCCCTCAGCTGGGCAGACCCACTGGTCCTTGGGTCACATGAGGGTCGGCAGTGTCCCCATGACAGTGAAGGTTCTGACCTCCTGTGGTTGCTAGGAGAGAACACAGGGCCCCCAGGTGGTGGGGCTGCTCTCCTGCCCCCACCCACTGGTGTTGTGAGGCCGCCGGCCCTGAAGCCCCTTTTTGACCAGGTGCCACCTGACCAGGGCCGGGAGCTGGCACCACCCCTGGCCTCCTTGACCCTCGCCCTCAGGAGTTCTGTCTCCCCCGGGAGACCCTGCTTCTGTTCTTAGTGCTCCGTGTCTGTCTTTTCTTACCTGGTTTGTCTTTCCTTGAGTTTGTGACGTTTGCAGGGAAACAAGGCTTGAGCTATGCTTACCTCCAACCCTTGGGAAGCTCTCCTGTCCAGCCAGGATTGAAGAGGGGTGAGGGGCTGGGGCAGGGTGTCCACAGCAGGGGCCTAGAGGAGGCCCTGGTTAAAGAGGCAGATGGAAGACTGCTGGCCGGGTGCAGAGCCTCAGGGTGGCTCAGTGAGGATATGGGGTGTGGGGGCCCCACTGTTAAATCCAGGGCCTTTGCGAGGGAGCATCTGAGCCCTTTTTCAGATCTCTGCCACCACATTCCCCCTGCTCTGGAAACAGCTCATCCATCTCCTCGCTTGTGTGCTTGCCTTTGGCTTAAACCTCTGTGTTCCCTCCATCTCTTTCACGGAAACATCTCTGCCTTGAGCCGAGGCTCCCACAGGTGGGCTCCATGAGCACGGGCCTTGCTTTGTGCCAGTCCCCAACCCCCTGCCCACCTTCCCTGGCCCTCCTCGTCCACAGGAACCAGAGCAGCGTTTGTCACCTTGCCAGCTCAGGGTCCATCTGCCAGAGCGATTCCCTCCACACAGCTGGCCCCGATTTGCCTGTCCCATGGAGGGGCAGGAAGGACACCCTGCGTGGGTGGCCGTGGGATGGCAAGTTGTGCCCCCAGTCGATGGGAACGGGGTACCACATGGTACCGAGGACTCTGAGGGCCCTTCAGTGGATCTGGAAGTAGATGCTCATGAGGTGGACTGTTGACGTTCAGGTTCTCTCTGGGAAGTCACTTTAGAGATGAAAGAACGTCAGCTAAACCTTTGTTTCATGCGCTGAGGATACACGCAGAGGACGAAGTTGTGGTTGAGGTCAAACCTGATGTCCGAACTGCTACCTTGAATTAGAACTAGTGCCTCAACTCTCAGGGAAAGGGCAGATATTCAGAGTGACAGATGCTGCAGAGTATGTGGGCCCTCGGTGCCGCTGTCCTGCAGCCTGGGCGTGGGCGTAGACACAGTGGCCTGTGGATGGGGCTGCTCCCAGGTCTCCGGGCTCATGGCAGGCCTTGGGGCACATGGACTTATGAACTCTCAATATTTGCCTTTGTTTTTCAACTTGAAGACAAGTCTGTGACTGCTCTGTTTCTTTTCTTTCTCTTTTCTTTAAGG